>NW_025767037.1:600000-1106952 GCF_003918875.1 Haliotis rubra | reverse complement strand
TTGGTATACTTCGTTCAGTTACATTATTAATTAATTTTCATTTGTCCTTCTGACCAACCGGGCAGATGGTCATCGATATTGACTACGCATGGTTCATCCTGAGACAATGGGTCAAAGATATCAACTGGGACTGACCATATTAGCAGCCTCGCCATGACATTAACTCATACACATTAAACTACTCCAATAAATGCTACACACCTACATATGTACCCGCATGTACTCAATCAAGCTGATACAATACTTGTACATGCGTGACTTGTCAATCAGTCATAAATGCTTGTGCCTGTAGGTTTGTCCAATCAGTCATAAGAGTACTTGTATCTTGTAGCTTGTCCAAACAGTCATAAATACCTGTACATGTATCTTGTCCAATCAGTCATAAGTACTTGTACTCAGAAGCTTCATCCAATCAGTCATCAAATACCTGTACGTAGCTTGTCTTTATCGGTCATGAACTACTTGTGGATGTAAGCTTGTCCAATCAGTCATGGAAATAGCGTGTAGATGTAGCTTGTCCAATCAGTCATATACATGCTTGTAGGTGTAGCTTGTCAATCAGTCATTATTACGCTGTACCTGTAGCTTGTCAATCAGCCATAAATACTTTGTAGATGTAGCTTGGTCAATCAGTCATAAATAGCTTGTAGATGTAGCTTGTCCAATCAGTCATAAATACCTGTGTACCTGTAGCTTGTCAATCAGTCATAAATACTTGTAGATGTAGCTTGTCCAATCGAGTCATAAATACCTGTACCTCTAGCTTGTCCAATTAGTCATTATTACCTCGTACCTCTAGCTTGTCCAATCAGTCATAAATACTTGTAGATGTAGCTTGTCCAATCAGTCATAAATACTTGTAGATGTAGCTTGTCCATTCAGTAATAAATACCTGTACCTGTAGCTTGTCAATCCAGTCATAAATACCTGTACAACAGCTTGTCCAATCGATTATAGTACTTGTAGTCCAATCAGTCATAATGCCTCTAGCTTGTCCAATCAGTCATAATTTTTTAGATGTAGCTTGTCCAATCAGTCATAAATACTTGTAGATGTAGCTTGTCCAATCAGTCATAAATACCTGTACCTCTAGCTTGTCCAATCAGTCATTAATACTTGTAGATCATAGCTTGTCCAATCAGTCATAAATACCTAATACCTCTAGCTTGTCCAATCAGTCATAAATACTTGTAGATGTAGCTTGTCAATCAGTCATAAATACTTTGTAGATGTAGACGTGTCCAATCAGTCATAAATACCTGTAGATGTAGCTTGTCCAATCAGTCATAAATAAATACTTGTAGATGTAGCTTGTCCAATCAGTCATTAATGCCTGTACCTGTAGCTTGTCAATCAGTCATAAATACTTGTAGATGTAGCTTGTCAATCAGTCATAAATACCTTGACAGGTGTAGCTTGTCCAATCAGTCATAAATACCTGTACCTGTAGCTTGTCCAGTCAGTCATAAATACTTGTAGATGTAGCTAATCCAATCAGTCATAAATACCTGTACCCTCTAGCTTGTCCAATATGTCATTATTACCTGTACCTCTAGCTTGTCCAATCAGTCATACATACTTGTAGATGTAGCTTGTCAATAAGTCATAAAACTTGTAGATGTAGCTTGTCCATTCAGTAATAAATACCTGTACCTGTGTAGCTTGTCCAATCAGTCATAAATACCTGTACCTCTAGCTTGTCCAATCAGTCATAAATACTTTTAGATGTAGCTTGTCCAATCAGTCATAAATACTTGTAGATGTAGCTTGTCCAATCAGTCATGTAATACCTGTACCTCTAGCTTGTCCAATCAGTCATTAATCCTTGTAGATGTAGCTTGTCCAATCAGTCATAAATACCTGTACCTCTCTAGCTTGTCCAATCAGTCATAAATACTTGTAGATGTAGCTTGTCAATCAGTCATAAATACTTGTAGATGTAGCTTGTCCAATCAGTCATAAAATACTTGTAGATACTGGCTTGTCCAATCAGTCATAAATACTTGTAGATGTAGCTTGTCCAATCAGTTTAAATACTTGTAGATGTAGCTTGTCCAATCAGTCAAAGTACTTGTACATGTGAAATATCTGTAGACACACAATAGATGAACTCGCGTACTGGATTTCAGAAACAAAGCTCAGTTACATTTTCTTATTAAGCAATAATGACGTATTGAGTTAAAACCGAGGTTCACACAACACTAAATTAGAACCTCTTTGTTGAAGTTGTAGCGCTCATGCCAGTTGCTGTTCAAAGGTGCATTGGCAATAGAAGGTTCGGTCAGATCTGCCAACGTCACGCCACAGCACGGGCAAGATGCACCTGCTGTACCAGCGATGTGTCGGCTGATAACCCTTTCACTGCTAACCACTCAAAGAGACAAACAAAACTGTATAGTGCATGAGTGTTCACCAAAGTCTCGACAGCTTTTTGAATGCATTAAAGAGGCCTAATATCATGCTTTGCATCTCTGTACCTGAGTCGTTTTCACCATCGCGTATTTACCCTTCCATACCGACCATAAAGAACGTCGGCTTGCGTGAGGAAAGCCCAGTGCACATGCCTGAAGGTTGAGGCTCCGTGGAACAATCTGGGTTGCTGAAATATGCTCCAAACCGTTGGTATGGGATGTCACGTTCACAAAATGTAAAACCGAGATGTGAAGTATTATGTAGTGGAGGACATTTCAGTACCGACTGAGGTGTATAGTGATATGTAGTAGGACATTTCAGTACCGACTGAGGTGTATGGTGATATGTAGTGGGACTTTCGGGTACAGACATGGGTGTATAGGTGATATGTAGTAGGACTGTTTATTAGAAGACTGGAGATTGTATGGTGATATGTAGTAGGACTGTTTATTAGAGACTGGGGTGTCTAAAGTGATATGTAGTAGGACTTTCAGTACCGACTGAGGTGTATAGTGATATGTAGTAGGACTGTTTATTAGAGACTGAGGTGTATAGTGGTATCTAAGCCCAGCCCTGAATTGTTTATTATCTTGACGAATCAGCTTATGGAAAGTGTGGAGCAATTTGGTGGCCGTGGTATATTTATTTCACCTAATGTTCATAATCATATCATGCTCTGATGTTTGCGGATGATGTTTGCTCAGTCTCGGATACTGCTTTCCAGCTTCAGAAGAAGATTCATGGTCTTGAGATTTTTTGTCAACTTACTGGTATAAAGGTCAATATTAATAAGACTAAAGTTATTGTTTTTTTCAGGAATAGTGGGTCCCTTAGACAGTATGGAAAGTGGTTTCTTTATGGTCAAGGGCTGGAAGTTGTTTCATACTACAAATATTTGGATATTGTGTTCCCATGGCAAAAACACTTGTAACAATATGGTTCTTGGTGAATGTGGCAGATTCTCTCTTCAACTCATATGTCTTCCATGTTGTAGATCACCTCATCAGTTTTATTTAGTGTTAAAGTCTTTGGATGAAGCTGGACGCACAACATGGGCATCTCATATCAAGAATATTTTATTTAGATTTGGGTTCGGCTTTGTTTGGATTTCCCAGGATATTGGAGATATTGATGGTTTCATTTCTGCTTTTACGCAGAGATTGTCTGATAATCTTTCACAAGATTGGTACTCATCCCTACATAATACAACCAAGTGTTCTAATTATATACTTTTCAAGTCCCTCCTAAATGTTGAAACTTATCTCAGTTTAGATATTGCCCCATATTTAAGAAATTGTTTGACAAAATTTAGATGTGGTAATTTTAAACTTAGTTCTGACACCGGTAGATTTAACAATGTCCCTTTTGATTCAAGATTTTGTCCTTTTTCAAAACAACTAATCTTAATTTAATTGAATATGAAATACATGTTTTACTTATTGTGTAGCTTATTGATGTAAGGAATAAATTTCTGGATAAATACTTGAAACATCCTCTATCACAACACAGTTTTGTGAACATAATGTCTTCAACAAACATAAATATTATAAATGATTTATGCCTATTTTTATATAGTGATGGGAAAATAAAAAAATGGGATGTTTTTTTTATGTAAAACGAAAACGCAAACACACACAAACACGTTTACAGTCACACACATACGCATACGCACACGTTCACAGTAGGAAACATACACATACCCGCACGTTGACAGTCAGACATATACACATACGCGCACGTTCACATTCAGACATATACACATACGCGCACGTTCACAGTCAGACACATACACATACGCGCACGCTCACATTCAGACACATACACATACGCACACGTTCACCGTCAGACATATACACATACCCGCAAGTTGACATTCAGACATATACACATACGCGCACGTTCACATTCAGACATATACACATACGCACACGTTCACCGTCAGACACATACACATACGCGCACGTTCACATTCAGACACATACACATACGCACACGTTCACCGTCAGACACATACACATACCCGCACGTTGACATTCAGACATATACACATACGCGCACGTTCACAGTCACACACATACACATACGCACACGTTCACCGTCAGACACATACACATACGCGCACGTTCACAGACACATACGCACACGTTCACAGTCAAACACATACACATACAAACACAGTCACACACATACACATACGCACACAAACAGTGACATACATACACACACAGACACGTAAACATACCCACACAAACACAGACACACACATGCGAAAGAAACACTCTCTCTCTCTCACACACACACACACACACACACACACACATGCGCACACAAACAGACACAGAGAAATATTTGGGCTGGTCATCTTCCCAGCATCAATCCTAAGTTACCTGACGTGAAATGTCGCCACCAAACATCTCTGTCATTCCGGCGGACTAGGATTGGTTAAATTTCCTACAACTTTATCTTAACGCCGCTCTTGTCATAAGATTTTTACCGGAGACGTTAAAAGCAGGTTTATCTCTGGCGTTAATAAGCTTATCTCCACAGGTATAGAGTACGATTGGGCCAGCGTATACTTGTGTTTACGACCCGCTACATATACAGGCCTTAGTCTGGGCAGGCCAGATACGGGTGCGGCTATTTGTCCTTCTTCCCGCCCTACCTGATTAAGGCACTAAATAAAACCTTGTGACATCCTTATTAACCCTGTAAGATTTAGGTTCACATTTGGCAAGTTTGAATAATGATAGGAAGGTATTTTCGACATACTGCTGTGGCCACGATTTGTTCCAGAGGTTCGGCGGTGTTTGACCCTGTGTTGCAAGTGGAAATGTTTATTTCGGTGTGTCAACAGATGACGAGGGTGCAGTTACACCTGCAATATAATACCAGCTTACCAAGGAAAGTATGTGAGGGCCTACAAACAGGAATAATGCAAAGGGCCTACAAACTGTATAATCTCTGTAGTTTAGTTATAATAATTAGAAAAATCAACATTTTCTGCTTTCAAATTCGAGCAATATGTTAGTTACCTGCAGAGTTAACCGCTCTAAGTCATACCTTAAACTCTGTATTTTTCTTCATTCTACCGTGATAAAATGAAACACGAACTATAAAGATTAGCGAACATATTGATACTTCAATCGCATAGAAAGTGTGTAGGACAACTACTGGGTAAGTCAGCATGAAGCGGGCATCCCTACAGGAGAGTTCGTAAACCCATCTGACGGCACTATTTTGACGTCACATTTAAAGCTAATGCCGTCCGTGTAATTTTGATGCAGAACATATGGCGTCACAGTCGGCTATAGACAATACACACACTCTATTGTCACTCATACTTTGCAGTTTTGTAGTCTCTGCAACTCTGCAGTTTATAACTAACCAAACGATTGCACATTTTTCCCCCCTCATGTATGCAATGTATATAGGAACGGAGTCCGTCCATTATCCATGGGGACAGATTCTTCCCCAAAACTAAGTTGGAGAAGTGACATTTTATAACTGATGTAACTGATGTCTTAATATACTTTTGCAGAGTTATTGTCCTTGTTCCATGCTTTTTCCAACTTATTACATACTGTGTGAAATGAGGACAGGTTTTCTAGTAGCTATTTAAGTTAGACACCAGACATTTAATACACCCATGTAGCTGGTCAGGACCTCAGATGAGTTTGAAACTTGGGTAGTTATGTTTTTATAGAGCTACACTCTTGTTCCATTCTGTTTAGCTTAGTTGTGTTCCTTTCTGTTTAACTTAGTAGTGTTCCTTTCTGTTTAACTTAGTAGTGTTCCTTTCTGTTTAACTTAGTAGTGTTTCTTTCTGTTTAACTTAGTAGTGTTCCTTTCTGTTTATCTTAGTAGTGTTCCATTCTGTTTAACTTAGTAGTGTTCCATTCTGTTTAACTTAGTAGTGTTCCATTCTATTTAACTTAGTAGTGTTCCTTTCTATTTAACTTAGTAGTGTTCCATTCTGTTTATCTTAGTAGTGTTCCATTCTGTTTAACTTAGTAGTGTTCCTTTCTGTTTAACTTAGTAGTGTTCATTTCTGTTTAACTTAGTAGTGTTCCTTTCTGTTTAACTTAGTAGTGTTCCTTTCTGTTTAACTTAGTAGTGTTCAATTCTGTTTAACTTAGTAGTGTTCCTTTCTGTTTAACTAAGTAGTGTTCCTTTCTTTTTATCTTAGCTGTGTTCCTTTCTGTTTAACTTAGTAGTGTTCCATTCTGTTTAACTTAGTAGTGTTCCTTTCTGTTTAACTTAGTAGTGTTTCTTTCTGTTTAACTTAGTAGTGTTCCATTCTGTTTAACTTAGTAGTGTTTCTTTCTGTTTAACTAAGTAGTGTTCCATTCTGTTTATCTCAGTAGTGTTCCATTCTGTTTAGCTTAGTAGTGTTTCTTTCTGTTTAACTTAGTAGTGTTCCTTTCTGTTTAACTTAGTATTGTTCCTTTCTGTTTAACTTAGGAGTGTTCCTTTCTGTTTAACTTAGTAGTGTTCCTTTCTGTTTAACTTAGTAGTGTTCCTTTCTGTTAAACTTACTAGTGTTCCTTTCTGTTTAACTTAGTAGTGTTTCTTTCTGTTTTACTTAGTAGTGTTCCTTTCTGTTTAACTTAGTATTGTTCCTTTCTGTTTAACTTAGTAGTGTTCCTTTCTGTTAAACTTAGTAGTGTTCCTTTCTATTTAACTTAGTAGTGTTCCATTCTGTTTAACTTAGTAGTGTTCCTTTCTGTTTATCTTAGTAGTGTTCAATTCTGTTTAACTTAGTAGGGTCCCATTCTGTTTAACTTAGTAGTGTTCCTTTCTGTTTAACTTAGTAGTGTTCCTTTCTGTTTATCTTAGCTGTGTTCCTATCTGTTTATCTTAGTAGTGTTCCTTTCTGTTTAACTTAGTAGTGTTCCATTCTGTTTAACTTAGTAGTGTTCCTTTCTGTTTAACTTAATAGTGTTCCTTTCTGTTGAACTTAGTAGTGTTCCTTTCTGTTGAACTTAGTAGTGTTCCTTTCTGTTGAACTTAGTAGTGTTCCATTCTGTTTAACTTAGTAGTGTTCCTTTCTGTTTAACTTAGTAGTGTTCCATTCTGTTTAACTTAGAAGTGTTCCATTCTGTTTAACTTAGTAGTGTTCCTTTCTGTTTAACTTAGTAGTGTTCCTTTCTGTTTATCTTAGCTGTGTTCCTATCTGTTTATCTTAGTAGTGTTCCTTTCTGTTTAACTTAGTAGTGTTCCATTCTGTTTAACTTAGTAGTGTTCCTTTCTGTTTAACTTAATAGTGTTCCTTTCTGTTGAACTTAGTAGTGTTCCTTTCTGTTGAACTTAGTAGTGTTCCTTTCTGTTGAACTTAGTAGTGTTCCATTCTGTTTAACTTAGTAGTGTTCCTTTCTGTTTAACTTAGTAGTGTTCCATTCTGTTTAACTTAGAAGTGTTCCATTCTGTTTAACTTAGTAGTGTTCCTTTCTGTTTAACTTAGTAGTGTTCCTTTCTGTTTAACTTAGTAGTGTTCAATTCTGTTTAACTTAGTAGTGTTCCTTTCTGTTTATCTTTGCTGTGTTCCTATCTGTTTATCTTAGTAGTGTTCCTTTCTGTTTAACTTAGTATTGTTCCTTTCTGTTTAACTTAGTAGTGTTCCTTTCTGTTTAACTTAGTAGTGTTTCTTTCTGTTTAACTTAGTAGTGTTCCATTCCGTTAATCTTAGTAGTGTTCCATTCTGTTTAACTTAGTAGTGTTTCTTTCTGTTTAACTTAGAAGTGTTCCTTTCTGTTTAACTTAGTAGTGTTCCTTTCTCTTTAACTTAGTAGTGTTCCATTCTGTTTAACTTAGTATTGTTCCTTTCTGTTTAACTTAGTAGTGTTTCTTTCTGATTAACTTAGTAGTGTTCCATTCTGTTTAACTTAGTAGTGTTTCTTTCTGTTTAACTAAGTAGTGTTCCATTCTGTTTATCTTAGAAGTGTTCCATTCTGTTTAACTTAGTAGTGTTTCTTTCTGTTTAACTTAGTATTGTTCCTTTCTGTTTAACTTAGTAGTGTTCCTTTCTGTTTAACTTAGGAGTGTTCCGTTCTCTTTAACTTAGTAGTGTTCCTTTCTGTTTAACTTAGTAGTGTTCCTTTCTGTTAAACTTACTAGTGTTCCTTTCTGTTTAACTTAGTAGTGTTTCTTTCTGTTTTACTTAGTAGTGTTCCTTTCTGTTTAACTTAGTATTGTTCCTTTCTGTTTAAGTTAGTAGTGTTCCTTTCTGTTAAACTTAGTAGTGTTCCTTTCTATTTAACTTAGTAGTGTTCCATTCTGTTTAACTTAGTAGTGTTCCTTTCTGTTTATCTTAGTAGTGTTCCTTTCTGTTTAACTAAGTAGTGTTCCTTTCTGTTAAAAGTAGTATTGTTCCTTTCTGTTTAACTTAGTAGTGTTCCTTTCTTTTTAACTTAGTAGTGTTCCATTCTGTTTAACTTAGTAGTGTTCCTTTCTGTTTAACTTAGTAGTGTTCCTTTCTGTTGAACTTAGTAGTGTTCCATTCTGTTTAACTTAGTAGTGTTCCATTCTGTTTAACTTAATAGTGTTCCTTTCTGTTTAACTTAGTAGTGTTCCTTTCTGTTTAACTTAGTAGTGTTCCTTTCTGTTTAACTTAGTAGTGTTTCTTTCTGTTTATCTTAATAGTGTTCCTTTCTGTTTACCTAAGTAGTGTTCCTTTCTATTTAACTTAGTGTTCTATTTAACTTAGTATTGTTCCTTTCTGTTTAACTTAGTAGTGTTCCTTTCTGTTTAACTTAGTAGTGTTCCTTTCTGTTTAACTTAGAACATAATTCACGATACGGGGGTCAAGTTATCTCAGAAATCACTGAAGATGCATGAGTGAAATATTGTATGTTTATCTCTGAGATAATGATCAAGTCAGAGTGTTTCTAACACACCGTGTGATTTAAGATAAGATGTTGTCTTATTACCCCGACTCCATAAATAAATATGTGTGTAAAACATATGTTAAGACATATGATAAGAAGCAGAACATCTTTTAAAAGACTTTAAAACAAACACTACCTAGTGAATAGAACAGTGTTGACTGTACGGCGATCATCAGCAATGTAAATAAGAATAACAGAAAGAAGTTTATTGCATTTCGGGGCCAGGAGGCCTAGAGTACAGTTTAATATACAATGCTGTTAAATAACATTATCAGAGCGCTGTAACCTTGATCTGAATACAGGTAGGTGGGTGAGGGGGAGCAATAGATTGCTGTCTGTTGTTTATAACAAGGTAATGACATGTAGGATACACGGATGGCAATACAAATACACAGGTAAATAATGTTCCCGAATTTGGGCGTAATGTGGACATATAAACAGAACATAATATTCGTCTTCATCATCCCCTTCTCCGCAGTACGGACACAATAAATCAGCGTGTTTACAATTTTGAACATGTTTGTATGTAGTAATTTAAAATTATTTGAACAGCATCCTAGCTTAGTCAAAGCCCTATTATACAAGTTAAATATCTTTCAATATTAAGGTGAGATTTAAATGTACAATAACTTCACAAAAGAGTAGAATTACTAAAATCTTTATTCCTCTCTTGCCTATACATGTGTAATAAATGTTGTTATTTAAGTATCATGACACAAAATTCAACTCCTTTTGACTTCGGCTACTAATTTAGAGCGATATTAAACAATCTCACCCATGGGCGAAAAGCATTATTTAATCATATTGTTTCACAAGTAAATAACAATGTTTAACATATCTGTTATAATTCATACCGACTATCCCTTTTAAGAAAGCTTACAACTCTTAGCTGTTGATGAATAAACAAGGGACGGCGTCCATATTCGCTCAAAGTTGCCAAGTTACTTGTGCGGTGGATAACTCTGGGAAATATATTTACAAATGTGGATAATTTCTAAAACTTTTGTTTCTTTAGTGCCCTAAATTTCCGAACGTACATTAAAAACAAGTGTTATCATCCACATTTCATATAATTCTTTTTACAAGAATTAAAACTTTTTCTGCCTGTTTGGCCAAATTTTGACAAGCAACTGTAAACATATGTCTACATGTAAATATAACATCCAAGTATTTGTGATAAGAAACAACCTTTATAGATTTCCCTATATATACTCAATTTTCAAATTCTTCATAATTTTCCTCTTTTTTGAAAACAATTATTTTGGTTTTATGTAAATTTACTGTCAAACCCCACTTTTCTCAATATTTTTCTAAAATATCTATTTGTCTCTGGAGGTTGATTACTGTATCGCCATAATGACATCATCAGCAAAGAAATAAGCAGACACATTTCTTCAATATCATTATCTTCAAAAATACCTCGTGGGTCAGTTTTAAACAATAATTTAGTTAATTCTTCAATATACATCAAAGACAAAATTGGTGACAGCATACACCTTTGTCTAACACCTCGGGAAGATGAAAACATTTCTGTAAACTGACATGGCGTACATCTCACACATGCTTTCACATTACAATGAATGATTTCAAACAATTTACATTGTATATAAATTACCATGAAATCCTTTTCTGAGTAATTGAAAGAGAAGCTCACTTTTATCAACACAATCAAATGCATTTTTGAAGTCTATGAAAATACAATACTGTGTCCCTTGTTTGTTTTTTTCTCTCAGATACTTATATGCTAATGTATTTATGATAAACATATTGTCTACAGTCGAATACTCATCTCGGAAGTCAGCGTGTGCTTCCGATACAGCAGAATGTAGCTCTAACCAAACTTTTAATTTCGTATTAATAATCGAGGTAAACAATTTGCCTAACATTCGTAGCAAAGTAATTATCGGGGACTTGTTTAAATAATGGCATAATTACTCCTTGATTCCAAGCATCAGGGAACTGACCTGTTGTGAGAATGTTATTAAACAACAACACCAATGTCAGAATGTCAACAATAGCTTTTATCGCCTTGGCTGGGGTGCTATCTAGCCCTGGCGACTTACCATTCTTTTGAGTTAGATCTTTATATTTCCTCTTCAGTTATAGGGTTCGCCAAGAATTATCGTCACTTTCTGTACAATCCCACACACCAATGCATTATGGCCTGATATATACTCTTGAACATATTTGTCAAAAGAGTCCCCAAGTCAACGTCAGGATTTTACAGAGTTTTTAAATAATTGTACCAATCATCTGCAGATATGACACCTATCTGCAGAATGTAAATAGTACACTGTGTTAATATGAAATAGTAACATGGACTCAGTAATGTAATTATAAGATGTAAGTGTATTTTTTCATCTCTGACATACGAAGTTATAAACATACTAAGAACAAAACACGTGATAAGAGTCATAAGGCTTGGGTGTCAATATCGATAATGCTAATGCCAAGAAAATCTGAAAATATTGTCATTCTTTCGTTTCATTCCAGAAATCGGTCTGATTCCTTGCAGTAATGGAGATTGTACGGAATACCCCCGGGGCAAGGTCGATCTATCTCCTCTCCCTGCTGCTGTGTGTCGCCATCATGGCGGCCTACTACATGGGCTGCCAACACAGGAGGGAGCTTTTCCTTGACCTGTCCATAGATGGCGTTAGTGTTGACTCCGTTTTGAAGAACGCCGGTGTGGGCGAAGATGGCTCGCTGGAAATAGTTTTAAACGTTCCTGACCCTTCCGACACAATCACACGTCTGAAACGAAAGGGCGTGGCTTTACAAAAACTAGTAAAAAAGGTACCGGAAGTACCCAGAACATCTTATCCTCTTACCATGGATACCCGTACGTAATTAACAACCCTAATATATGTACAAACATCACAATCTCAAGTTCCTTGTTATAGTGCACAGTGCTACCCAAAACTTCCAGAGACGGCGACTGATCAGAGAGACGTGGGCCAATAAGAACCTCTTCAAAGGCCTCAGCGTAAGGATACTGTTTCTGTTTGGGTTTAACCCAAGACGAGAAGGTTCAGTCTCATTGAAAACGAGAGCGTGGTGTACGAAGACATCGTACAGGGCAATTTCTTAGACACCTATCACAACCCTGACGCATAAAGGGGTTCTGTCATTCCGCTGGATCTCAGGCACTGTCTTCACGCGCAGATGGTCCCTCAAGGTGGACGATGACATGTTCATCAATCCATTTCTTCTCTTAGAAAAATTCTATCCGCTCCTGAAGTCGAAACAAAAGACATATATTATGTCACCTCCGCGGGAAGGGTCTAGCCCAATAGTACGTGGAACCAGGAAATGGAAGGTTGAGGACGATCAGTTTAAAGGTTATTCTCACTATCCCATCAACTACTGTAACGGTTATGTTGTGTTGATATCAACAGAAATAATTCGGGCGATGTACCGTGCGTCGTACATGACGCCGTTCTTCTGGGTAGACGATGTGTACCTCTATGGACTACTACTGCTGAAAGCTGGGGTGTCACACATGATCAGATACGTAACAATATGACGCTGAATGTCAACACCGGCATACAATGCTACACGAAAACGAAGAAGTGTCAGTATTTGGCCGTGAACGCCTGGAAAGATTTGGGGCTATTGAGACACTGTGGTATGCGGCTCTGCAACAGATTACACCACAGATGCGAAAGGAAATTAATATTGACGAAGGTTTGAGTGAACAGAAGAGAGAGAGAGAGAGAGAGAGAGAGAGAGAGATAGAGAGAGGGGAGATAGAGAGAGAGAGAGAGAGAGAGAGAGAGAGAGAGAGAGAGAGAGAGAGAGAGAGAGAGAGAGAGAGAGAGAGAGAGAGAGAGAGAGAGAACGAGAGTATTTATGTGTTGATATCTACAGCGTTGTATTAGCGGACTGGTTCTTGCGTTCCATTATTCAGACGCTTGTCACCGCACCATGGAATGTCGTGCAGCTGGGTTTAACATTCAGGACATTTATGTGATATGTGTCAGGCACATGTCAGATGTTCAAATTACCATGTGACAAGATCATTATTTACAGCCGTACATGTTAAAATTCTTCATGCATGTCTCCAGCGTTATTTTGAAAAATAGATATAAATTTTTTTTTCAAAAACGAGTCTCTTTGTTTTTACAACTGAACACGTTGTTCTCTGTGTTTGCATAATGAAATCTCTATCAAAGTCACGGTTTTCAAAGTGTTATGTTATGAAGTAAAATCAAAACAGATTTCAAATTCTTCGAAACAGTTGTTTTCATGTCGTCTGCATCGGTTGTAACACGACTGTGTACTGTTGGTGGAGAACCAGAGGCTGCATGTTGCAGAGTGATGCATACAGAAACATCACTCTTGGCCTGCAGGCTCTGATCCCGGAAGTCCAATTTATCACAGAAAGACAGGGCAATGCATCTCTATATGCATTCCTGGACGACAGATGTGTCAAGGGACGTCACTCTTGGTTACCTTTGTTCCTCACATGTACTCTACTTGCCCAGTAGTAACTCGCCTCAGGCTAGGACATTGTGGATTGAAGGCATATAG
Source organism: Haliotis rubra (assembly GCF_003918875.1). Classification (NCBI taxonomy): domain Eukaryota; kingdom Metazoa; phylum Mollusca; class Gastropoda; order Lepetellida; family Haliotidae; genus Haliotis; species Haliotis rubra. The sequence goes on along the minus strand of NW_025767037.1, from coordinate 1,093,123 downwards.
AAGTATTGTAGATAAAGACCTATCTCCCTCTATGAGAATGCTGTAACTTATACACTGCCCAGAAACAGTTCAGCACTATCTCATTGAATGTCCAGCTCATGAAAAATCACGCCAGGCTCTTAAAGAAACAATGCTTAACAAAACCAAAAACATGTTTACAATGGACACAATACTTGGAGATAATTTAATGAATGGTTGCATGCAGAAAGCTGTGTTAGACTTCGTCTTTAAAACGGGCAAGTATGACATAATTTAACTGAACAAAAATATAACAGTTTGTTAAGTGTGCATATAGGCCTGTTAAGGCCCAAGATCGCCCTGAAACCTCATCTACCTACCAACCTACATTTGTTCCTGCACCAAATCAGTCATGTTCTTCTTCCAATACTTTGTTTAACTGAACAGTGGTTACATATCTATCGCCCTAGGCACCACCATTATACCTCCATCCCCCTGTAGAGTGAGTGAGTCAGGTATTATCCTTCTTGTCACACCCGCTAATACCCATCATGCGATTCAGTAACTATGTCGCAAAGATAAGAAATTACTGCAACTACCGTTTTAAGAGGCAGTCATACAGCTGCTTTCAGGTCGCCAGACACCATCATCACCATATCCTCGCGAAGCGGCTGTAAAATGTGTGGTGAGACCAGTGCCACACCATTCAGTGCTATCTTTATATAGTCTGTCTCACAGTCCCTGAACCATATTATTTTCCCCAATGCTTAACCCTCCCTGCAATGATAATGCCCTAAATGAAACAAGTCTAGATTTCCTCAGGTTCCTGAATCTCTGATCTCACTGGGGCTCCTTTTCAATTTAAATGGGTGTATTTGCTACTATCAAAATGATATGTATTAAGGGACTAAACGTTAGTGTAAGCTATCTTGTATGAGCCCGAGTCTATGATGACATCACTGAGTAGCTGTTACCGGCATTCTTCACACCTACCAGCAAGTACGTTCAGCGGACTCACAAGTATTGTAAACATCAAGGTTACATGTTACCGGCATACTTCACACCTACCAGCAAGTACGTTCAGCGGACTCACAAGTATTGTAAACATCAAGGTTACATGTTACCGGCATTCTTCACACCTACCAGCAAGTACGTTCAGCGGACTCACAAGTATTGTAAACATCAAGGTTACATGTTACCGGCATACTTCACACCTACCAGCAAGTACCTTCAGCGGACTCACAAGGTATTGTAAACATCAAGGTTACATGTTACCGGCACACTTCACACCTACCAGCAAGTGCGTTCAGCGGACTCACAAGTATTGTAAACATCAAGGTTACATGTTACCGGCACACTTCACACCTACCAGCAGAGTGCGTTCAGCGGACTCACAAGTATTGTAAACATCAAGGCTACATGTTACCGGCACACTTCACACCTACCAGCAAGTGCCTTCCAGCGGACTCACAAAAGTATTGTAAACATCAAGATTACATGTTACCGGCATACTTCACACCTACCAGCAAGTACGTTCAGCGGACTCACAAGTATTTGTAAACATCAAGGTTACATGTTACCGGCATACTTCACACCTACCAGCAAGTACGTTCAGCGGACTCACAAGTATTGTCAAACATCAAGGTTACGTATGTTACCGGCATACTTCAACCTTACCAGCAAGTACCTTCGGCGGACTCACAAGTAGTGTAAACATCAAGGTTACATGTTAACGGCATACTCACACCTACCAGCAAGTTGCGTTCAGCGGACTCACAAGTATTGTAAACATCAAGGGTTACATGTTACCGGCATACTTCACACCTACCAGCAAGTACCTTCAGCGGACTCACAAGTATTGTAAACATCAAGGTTACATGTTTACCGCACCTTCACACCTACCAGCAAGTGCGTTCAGTGGACTCACAGAGTAGTGTTAACATCATAGGGTTACATGTTACCAGCATACTTCACACCTACCAGCAAGGTACCTTCAGCGGACTCACAAGTATTGTAAACATCAAGGTTACATATTACCGGCACACTTCACACCTACCAGCAAGTACGTTCAGCGGACTCCACAAATTATTGTAAACATCAAGGTTACATGTTACCGGCATACTTCGCACCTACCAGCAAGCATGCGTTCAGGCGGACTCACAAGTATTGTAAACATCAAGGTTACATGTTACCGGCATACTTCACACCTACCAGCAAGTACGTTCAGCGGACTTACAAGTATTGTAAACATCAAGGTTACATGTTGCCGGCATACTTCACACCTACCAGCAGCAAGTACGTTCAGCGGACTCACAAGTAGTGTAAACATCAAGGTTATGTTACTGGCATACTTCACACCTACCAGCAAGTACGTTCAGCGGACTCACAAGTATTGTAAACATCAAGGTTACATGTTACCAGCATTCTTCACACCTACCAGCAAGTACGTTCAGCGGACTCACGAAGTATTGTGTAAACATCAAGGTTACATGTTACGGCACACTTCACACCTACCAGCAAGTACGTTCAGCGGACTCCACAAGTATTGTAAACATCAAGGTTACATGTTACCGGCACACTTCACACCTACCAGCAAGTACGTTCAGCGGACTCACAAGTATTGTAAACATCAAGGTTACATGTTACCGGCATACTTCACACCTACCAGCTAGTATGTTCAGCGGACTCACAAGCATTGTAAACATCAAGGTTACATGTTACCAGCACACTTCACACCTACCAGCAAGTACGTTCAGCGGACTCACAAGTATTGTAAACATCAAGGTTACATGTTACCGGCATACTTCACCCCTACCAGCAAGTACGTTCAGCGGACTCACAAGTATTGTAAACATCAAGGCTACATGTTACCGGCACACTTCACACCTACCAGCAAGTACCTTCAGCGGACTCACAAGTATTGTAAACATCAAGGTTACATGTTACCGGCATACTTCACACCTACCAGCAAGTACGTTCAGCGGACTCACGAGTATTGTAAACATCAAGGTTACATGTTACCGGCACACTTCACACCTACCAGCAAGTACGTTCAGCGGACTCACAAGTATTGTAAACATCAAGGTTACATGTTACCGGCACACTTCACACCTACCAGCAAGTACGTTCAGCGGACTCACAAGTATTGTAAACATCAAGGCTACATGTTACCAGCACACTTCACACCTACCAGCAAGTACCTTCAGCGGACTCACAAGTATTGTAAACATCAAGGTTACATGTTACCGGCATACTTCACACCTACCAGCAAGTACGTTCAGCGGACTCACAAGTAGTGTAAACATCAAGGTTACATGTTACTGGCAAACTTCACACCTACCAGCAAGTACGTTCAGCGGACTCACAAGTATTGTAAACATCAAGGTTACATGTTACCGGCATTCTTCACACCTACCAGCAAGTACGTTCAGCGGACTCACGAGTATTGTAAACATCAAGGTTACATGTTACCGGCACACTTCACACCTACCAGCAAGTAATGCGTTCAGCGGACTCACAAGTATTGTAAACATCAAGGTTACATGTTACCGGCACACTTCACACCTACCAGCAAGTACGTTCAGCGGACTCACAAGTATTGTAAACATCAAGGTTACATGTTACCGGCATACTTCACACCTACCAGCTAGTATGTTCAGCGGACTCACAAGCATTGTAAACATCAAGGTTACATGTTACCAGCACACTTCACACCTACCAGCAAGTACGTTCAGCGGACTCACAAGTATTGTAAACATCAAGGTTACATGTTACCGGCATACTTCACCCCTACCAGCAAGTACGTTCAGCGGACTCACAAGTATTGTAAACATCAAGGCTACATGTTACCGGCACACTTCACACCTACCAGCAAGTACCTTCAGCGGACTCACAAGTATTGTAAACATCAAGGTTACATGTTACCGGCATACTTCACACCTACCAGCAAGTACCTTCAGCGGACTCACAAGTATTGTAAACATCAAGGTTACATGTTACCGCACACTTCACCTACCAGCAAGTACGTTCAGCGGACTCACAAGTATTGTAAACATCAAGGTTACATGTTACCGCACACTTCACACCTACCAGCAAGTGCGTTCAGCGGACTCACAAGTATTGTAAACATCAAGGCTACATGTTACCGCACACTTCACACCTACCAGCAAGGTACCTTCAGCGGACTCACAAGTATTGTGAAACATCAAGATTACATGTTACCGGCATACTTCACACCTACCAGCAAGTACGTTCCAGCGGACTCACAAGTATTGTAAACATCAAGGCTACATGTTACCGGCACACTTCACACCTACCAGCAAGTACCTTCAGCGGACTCACAAGTATTGTAAACATCAAGGTTACATGTTACCGCATACTTCACACCTACCAGCAAGTACCTTCAGCGGACTCACAAGTATTGTAAACATCAAGGTTACATGTTACCGGCACACTTCACACCTACCAGCAAGTACGTTCAGCGGACTCACAAGTATTGTAAACATCAAGGTTACATGTTACCGGCACACTTCACACCTACCAGCAAGTACGTTCAGCGGACTCACAAGTATTGTAAACATCAAGGCTACATGTTACCGGCACACTTCACACCTACCAGCAAGTACCTTCAGCGGACTCACAAGTATTGTAAACATCAAGATTACATGTTACCGGCATACTTCACACCTACCAGCAAGTACGTTCAGCGGACTCACAAGTATTGTAAACATCAAGGTTACATGTTACCGGCATACTTCACACCTACCAGCAAGTACGTTCAGCGGACTCACAAGTATTGTAAACATCAAGGTTACATGTTACCGGCATACTTCACACCTACCAGCAAGTACCTTCAGCGGACTCACAAGTAGTGTAAACATCAAGGTTACATGTTACCGGCATACTTCACACCTACCAGCAAGTACGTTCAGCGGACTCACAAGTATTGTAAACATCAAGGTTACATGTTACCGGCATACTTCACACCTACCAGCAAGTACCTTCAGCGGACTCACAAGTATTGTAAACATCAAGGTTACATGTTACCGGCACACTTCACACCTACCAGCAAGTACGTTCAGTGGACTCACAAGTAGTGTTAACATCAAGGTTACATGTTACCAGCATACTTCACACCTACCAGCAAGTACCTTCAGCGGACTCACAAGTATTGTAAACATCAAGGTTACATATTACCGGCACACTTCACACCTACCAGCAAGTACGTTCAGCGGACTCACAAGTATTGTAAACATCAAGGTTACATGTTCACACCTACCAGCAAGTACGTTCAGCGACCTACCAGCATCAAGGTTACATGTTACCGCATACTTCACACCTCAGCAAGCACGGACTCACAAGTATTGTAAACATCAAGGTTACCGGCTATGTTACCAGCATACTTCAGCGGACCTCACGCTAGTGTGTAAACATCAAGGTTACCAAGGCATACTTCACACCTACCAGCAAGTACGTTCAGCGGACTTACAAGTATTGTAAACATCAAGGTTACATGTTACCGGCATACTTCACACCTACCAGCAAGTACGTTCAGCGGACTCACAAGTAGTGTAAACATCAAGGTTACATGTTAATGGCATACTTCTTACCAGCAAGTACCTACCAGCAAGGTTAAGTACGTTCAGCAAGGACTCACAAGTATTGTAAACATCAAGGTTACATGTTACCGGCATACTTCACACCTACCAGCAAGTACGTTCAGCGGACTCACGAGTATTGTAAACATCAAGGTTACATGTTACCAGCACACTTCACACCTACCAGCAAGTACGTTCAGCGGACTCACAAGTATTGTGTAAACATCAAGGTTACATGTTACCGCACACTTCACACCCCAGGCAGCAAGTACGTTTCGGCGGACTCACAAGTATTGTAGGCATCAAGGTTACATGTTACCGGCACACGCTTCACACCTACCAGCAAGTACCTTCAGCGGACTCCACAAGTATTGTAAACATCAAGGTTACATGTTACCGGCATACTTCACACCTACCAGCAAGTACGTTCAGCGGACTCCACAGGTATTGTAAACATCAGGGTTACATGTTTGCGGCACACTCACACCTACCGGCAGAGGCGGTTCAGGCGGATCACAAGTATTGTAAGCATCAAGTTACATGTTACCGGCATGCTTCACAACCTACCAGCAAGTACGTTCAGCGGACTCACGAGTATTGTAAACATCAAGGTTACATGTTACCGGGCACACTTCACACCTACCAGCAAGTACGTTCAGCGGACTCCACAAGTATTGTGTAAACATCAAGGTTACGTTACGCTACCAGCAAGCATGTTCACCGGACAGCGGACTCACAGGTATTGTAAACATCAAGGTTACATGTTGCTGGCACACTTCACACCTACCAGCAAGTACGTTCCGGCGCGGACTCACAAGTATAGTGTAAACATCAAGGCTACATGTTACCGGCATGGCTTCACGCCTACCAGCAAAGTACCTTCAGCCGGACTCACAGAGTATTGTAAACATCAAGGTTACGGCATGTTACGGCACACTTCACACCTACCAGCAAGTACGTTCAGCGGACTCGCAAGTATTGTAAACATCAAGGTTACATGTTACCGGCATACTTCACACCTACCAGCAAGTACGTTCAGCGGACTCACAAGTATTGTAAACATCAAGGTTACATGTTACCGGCATACTTCACACCTACCAGCAAGTACGTTCAGCGGACTCACACAAGTATTGTAAACATCAAGGTTACATGTTACCGGCACACTTCACCCTACCAGCAAGTACGTTCAGCGGACTCACAAGTATTGTAAACATCAAGGTTACATGTTACCGGCACACTTCACGCACACCTACCAGCAAAGTACGTTCAGCGGACTCACAAGTATTGAAACATCAAGGTATTTGTAGGTACATCAAGGTTACATGTTAGAGTGGCATATTCTCACGCCTACCAGAAAGTATTGTCCAACACTCAAGTAAACATCAAGGTTACATGTTACCGGCATGCTTCACACACCTACCAGCAAAGTGCGTTCAGCGGACTCAATGGAGTATTGTAAAACATCAAGGTTACATGTTACCGGCATTCTTCACACCTACCAGCAAAATACGTTCAGCGGACTCACAAGTATTGTAAACATCAAGGTTACATGTTACCGGCACCACTTCACCTACCAGCAAGTACGTTCAGCGGACTCACAAGTATTTGTAAAACATCAAGGTTACATGTTACCGGCATACTTCACACCTACCAGCAAGTACGTTCAGCGGACTCACAAGTATTGTAAACATCAAGGTTACATGTTACCGGCATTCTTCACACCTACCAGCAAGTACGTTCAGCGGACTCACGAGTATTGTAAACATCAAGGTTACATGTTACCGCACACTTCACACCTACCAGCAAGTAATGCTCAGCGGACTCACAAGTATTGTAAACATCAAGGTTACATGTTACCGGCACACTTCACACCTACCAGCAAGTACGTTCAGCGGACTCACAAGTATTGTAAACATCAAGGTTACATGGTACCCGGCACACTTCACACCTACCAGCAAAATGCGTTCAAAAGCGGACTCACAAGCATTGTAAACATCAAGGTTACATGTTACCAGCACACTTCACACCTACCAGCAAGTACGTTCAGCGGACTCACAAGTATTGTAAACATCAAGGTTACATGTTACCGGCATACTTCACCCCTACCAGCAAGTACGTTCAGCGGACTCACAAGTATTGTAAACATCAAGGCTACATGTTACCGGCACACTTCACACCTACCAGCAAGTACCTTCAGCGGACTCACAAGTATTGTAAACATCAAGGTTACATGTTACCGGCATACTTCACACCTACCAGCAAGTACGTTCAGCGGACTCACAAGTATTGTAAACATCAAGGTTACATCGGCGTTTTCCAACTCGTAATGTGTTTTGTTTATCTCAAACATGAAGTAATGGGGGACAGTTCTTCCATTGATCAAGGTGGACTGTCTCCGACACACAAAACCATTAAGAAAGTGTTCACGTGTAACATATGTTATATTTGGGCTTACACTTTCTCACTGAAGCACAGATTCTAGTTTGTTAGGTTGAGTCCCATCCGTACTTTTGACATTTCACAAGACCTCAGAAAAGTACAGAATGTGCGCCCGTATAAAAACGTAGCATCATAATAAAACATAGAAGTTCTCATCCATACAGTATCTTGTCTTTATTGATATTACACATAATACAGAAACCTAAAACAGGTACATACAAAAGAGCTGTAGAGGAATGTGTTGTGTGCCAAGTTGTGTGTTACATAAATCTAAACTCTAGCTTATTGTACTTCTATCACACCCCGTGTCTCTATTGTACTGTGTATCCAGTGATTACATCCCACCCCGTGTCTCTACTGTACTGTATGTCCAGTGATTACATCTCACCATGTGTCTCTATTGTACTGTGTATCCAGTGATTACATCTCACGCCATGTCTCTATCGCACTGTATGTTCAGTGATTACATCTCACCCCATGACTCTACTATACTGTGTATCCAGTGATTACATCGTACGCCGTGTCTGTGCTGTACTGTATGTCCAGTGATTACATCTCACCCCGTGTCTGTGCTGTACTGTATGTCCAGTGATTACATTGTACGCCGTGTCTGTGCTGTACTGTATATCCAGTGATTACATCGTACGCCGTGTCTGTGCTGTACTGTGTATCAAGTGATTACATCGTACCCCGTGTCTCTACTGTACTGTATGTCCAGTGATTACATCTAACCCCGTGTCTCTACTGTACTGTATGTCCAGTGATTACATTTCACCCCGTGTCTCTACTGTACTGTATGTCCAGTGATTACATCGTACGCCGTGTCTGTGATGTACTGTGTATCCAGTGATTACATCGTACCCCGTGTCTCTACTGTACTGTATGTCCAGTGATTACATCGTATTCCGTGCCTCTACTGCTCAGTGATTACTGTACGTGCATGTACTGCCAGTGATTATCATCTGTACCCCGTGATTACATGTACCCCGTGTCTGTGCTGTACTGCATGTCCAGTGATTACATCGTACTGCCGTGTCGTACGCCGTGTCTGTGATGTACTGTGTATCCAGTGATTACATCGTACCCCGTGTCTCTACTGTACTGTATGTCCAGTGATTACATCGTATTCCGTGCCTCTACTGTACTGCATGTCCAGTGATTACATCGTACCCCGTGTCTCTACTGTATCTGCATGTCCAGTGATTACATCGTACGCCGTGTCTGTGCTGTACTGCATGTCCAGTGATTACATCGTACTGTATGTCCAGTGATTACATCGTATTCCGTGTCTCTAGTGTACTGTATGTCCAGTGATAACATCGTACCCCGTGTCTCTACTGTACTGTATGTCCAGTGATTACATCGTATTCCGTGCCTCTACTGTACTGCATGTCCAGTGATTACATCTCACCCCGTGTCTCTACTGTACTGTATGTTCAGTGATTACATCTCACCCCGTTTCTCTGTTGTACTGTATGTTCAGTGATTACATCTCACCTCCTGTCTCTATTTGCTGTGTGTATCCAGTGATTACATCTCACCCTGTGTCTCTATTGTACTGGGTATCCAGTGATTACATCGCAACCCCGTGTCTCTACTGTACTGTATGTCCAGTGATTACATCTCACCTCCTGTCTCTATTAACTGTGTATCCAGTGATTACATCTCACCCCGTGCCTCTACTGTACTGTATGTCCAGTGATTACATCTCACCCCGTTTCTCTGTTGTAGTGTATGTTCAGTGATTACATCTCACCCCCTGTCTCTATTTACTGTGTATCCAGTGATTACATCTCACCTCCTGTCTCTATTTACTGTGTATCCAGTAATTACATTTCACCCCATGTCTCTACTGTACTGTATGTTCAGTGATAACATCGTACGCCGTGCCTGTGCTGTACTGTATGCCCAGTGATTACATCGTACCCCGTGCCTCTGCTGTACTGTATGTCCAGTGATTACATCATACGCCGTGTCTCTACTGTACTGCATGTCCAGTGATTACATCTCACCCCGTGTCTCTATTGTACTGTGTATCCTGTGATTACATCGTACGCCGTGTCTGTGCTGTACTGTATGTCCAGTGATTACATCGTAACCCGTGCCTCTGCCGTACTGTATGTCCAGTGATTACATCTCAACCCATTCATATGCTGTACTGTATGTCCGGTGATTACATCGTACCCCGTGTCTCTACTGTATGTTCTCTTGTATGTCCAGTGATGACATCTCGGGTCTCTACTGTACTGTGTTCAGTGTCCAGTGATTATATGATGACATCACCCCTGTTCTCTACTGTAACTGTGTGTCCAGTGACGACATAACCCCATCTCTACACTAACCCAGTGATCATCTAACTCGTGCCGTGTCTCTACTGTACTGTATGTCCAGTGATGACATCTAATCCCGTGTCTCTACTGTACTGTGTGTCCAGTGACGACATCTAACCCCGGGTCTCTACTGTACTGTGTGTCCAGTGATGACATCTAACCCTGTGTCTCTACTGTACTTTATGTCCAGTGATGACATTTAACCCCGTGTCTCTACTGTACTGTATGTCCAGTGATGACATCTAACCCCGTGTCTCTACTGAACCGTGTGTCCAGTGATGACATCTAACCCTGTGTCTCTACTGTACTGTATGTCCAGTGATGACATCTAACCCCGTGTGTCTACTGAACTGTGTGTCCAGTGATTATATCTCACCCCGTGTCTCTACTGTACTGTATGTCCAGTGATGACATCTAACCCCGTGTGTCTACTCGAACTGTAAATTGGTGTCCAGTGACGACATCTAACCCGGGTCTCTACTGAAATTTTGTGCCCAGTGACGACATCTAACCCCGTGTCTCTACTGAACTGTGTGTCCAGTGATGACATCTAACCACATGTCTCTACTGTACTGTATGTCCAGTGATGACATCTAACCCCGTGTCTCTATTGAACTGTGTGTCCAGTGACGACATCTAACCCCGGGTCTCTACTGAACTGTGTGTCCAGTGATGACATCTAACCCCATGTCTCTACTGTACTGTATGTCCAGTGATGACATCTAACCCCGTGTCTCTACTGAACTGTGTGTCCAGTGACGACATCTAACCCCGGGTCTCTACTGAACTGTGTGTCCAGTGATGACATCTAACCACATGTCTCTACTGTACTGTATGTCCAGTGATGACATCTAACCCCGTGTCTCTATTGAACTGTGTGTCCAGTGACGACATCTAACCCCGGGTCTCTACTGAACTATGTGTCGAGTGATGACATCTAACCCTGTGTCTCTACTGTACTGTATGTCCAGTGATGACATCTAACCCCGTGTCTCTACTGTACTGTATGTCCAGTGATGACATCTAACCCCGTGTCTCTACTGAACCGTGTGTCCAGTGATGACATCTAACCCCGGGTCTCAACTGAACTGTGTGTCCAGTGATGACATCTAACCCTGTGTCTCTACTGTACTGTATGTCCAGTGATGACATCTAACCCCGTGTCTCTACTGAACTGTGTGTCCAGTGACGACATCTAACCCCGGGTCTCCACTGAACTGTGTGTCCAGTGATGACATCTAACCCTGTGTCTCTACTGTACTGTATGTCCAGTGATGACATCTAACCCCGGGTCTCTACTGTACTGTATGTCCAGTGATGACATCTAACCCCGGGTCTCTACTGTACTGTGTGTCCAGTGATTATATCTCGCCTTGTGTCTCTACTGTACTGTATGTCCAGTGATGACATCCAACCCCGGGTCTCTACTGTACTGTGTGTCCAGTGATTATATCTCACCCCATGTCTCTACTGTACTGTATGTCCAGTGATGACATCTAACCCCGGGTCTCTACTGAACTGTGTGTCCAGTGACGACATCTAACCCCGGGTCTCCACTGAACTGTGTGTTCATTGATGACATCTAACCCCGGGTCTCCACTGAACTGTGTGTCCAGTGACGACATCTAACCCCGGGTCTCTACTGAACTGTGTGTCCAGTGATGACATCTAACCCCTTGTCTCTACTGTACTGTATGTCCAGTGATGACATCTAACCCCGTGTCTCTATTTGTACTGTATGTCCAGTGATGACATCTAACCCTGTGTCTCTACTGTACTGTATGTCCAGTGATGACATCTAACCCCGGGTCTTTACTGAACTGTGTGTCCAGTGATGACATCTAACCCTGTGTCTCTACTGTACTGTATGTCCAGTGATGACATCTAACCCCTTGTCTCTACTGTACTGTATGTTCAGTGATGACATCTAACCCCGTGTCTCTACTGTACTGTATGTCCAGTGATGACATCTAACCCCGTGTCTCTACTGTACTGTGTGTCCAGTGATGACATCTAGCCCTGTGTCTCTACTGTACTGTATGTCCAGTGATTATATCTCACCCCGTGTCTCTACTGTACTGTATGTCCAGTGATGACATCTAACCCCGTGTCTCTACTGAACTGTGTGTCCAGTGACGACATCTAACCCCGGGTCTCTACTGAACTGTGTGTCCAGTGACGACATCTAACCCCGGGTCTCCACTGAACTGTATGTCCAGTGATGACATCTAACCCCGGGTCTCTACTGTACTGTATGTCCAGTGATGACATCTAACCCCGTGTCTCTACTGAACTGTGTGTCCAGTGACGACATCTAACCCCGGGTCTCTACTGAACTGTGTGTCCAGTGATGACATCTAACCCCCATGTCTCTACTGTAAGCTGTATGTCCAGTGATGACATAAACCCGTGGTCTCTACTGAACTGTGTGTGTCCAGTGATGACATCTAACCCTGTGTCTCTACTGTACTGTATGTCCAGTGATGACATCTAACCCCGTGTCTCTACTGTAATGTATGTCCAGTGATGACATCTAACCCCGTGTCTCTACTGAACTGTGTGTCCAGTGATGACATCTAACCCCGTGTCTCCACTGAACTGTGTGTCCAGTGATGACATCTAACCCGGGTCTCTTCTGTACTGTATGTCCAGTGATGACATCTAACCCCGGGTCTCTACTGAACTGTGTGTCCAGTGAAGACATCTAACCCCGGGTCTCCACTGAACTGTGTGTCCAGTGATGACATCTAACCCCGTGTCTCTACTGTACTGTATGTCCAGTGATGACATCTAACCCCGTGTCTCTACTGTACTGTATGTCCAGTGATGACATCTAACCCCGGGTCTCAACTGTACTGTGTGTCCAGTGATGACATCTAGCCCTGTCTCTCTACTGTACTGTATGTCCAGTGATTATATCTCACCCCGTGTCTCTACTGTACTGTATGTCCAGTGATGACATCTAACCCCGTGTCTCTACTGTACTGTGTGTCCAGTGATGACATCTAACCCTATTTGGTCTCTACTGAACTGTGTGTCCAGTGACGACATCTAACCCCGTGTCTCTACTGAACTGTGGTGTCCAGTGATGACATCTAACCCCGTTCCTACTGAACTGTATGTCCAGTGACGACATCTAACCCCGTGTCTCTACTGAACTGGTGTGTCCAGTGATGACATCTAACCCGTGTGTCTCTCTTTGTGCACAGCATCTGGCCGTCTGTTGTGTGTGTGTGGTGACATCTAACCCAATGTCTCTATTTGTGACATCTCTGTATGTCACAGTGTTGACATCCTAACCCTGTGTCTCTACTGTACTGTATGTCCAGTGATGACATCTAACCCTGGTCTCTACTGAACTGTGTGTCCAGTGATGACATCTCCGTGTGGGGCTCTACTGTACTGTATGTCCAGTGATGACAATCTAACCCTGTGTCAGTCTCTACTGTACTGTATGTCCAGTGATGACATCTAACCCGGGTCTCTACTGTACTGTGTGTCCAGTGATGACATCTAGCCCTGTGTCTCTACTGTACTGTATGTCCAGTGATTATATCTCACCCCGTGTCTCTACTGTACTGTATGTCCAGTGATGACATCTAACCCCGTGTCTCTACTGAACTGTGTGTCCAGTGACGACATCTAACCCCGGGTCTCTACTGAACTGTGTGTCCAGTGACGACATCTAACCCCGTGTCTCTACTGAACTGTGTGTCCAGTGATGACATCTAACCCCATGTCTCTACTGTACTGTATGTCCAGTGATGACATCTAACCCCGTGTCTCTACTGAACTGTGTGTCCAGTGATGACATCTAACCCCGTGTCTCTACTGTACTGTATGTCCAGTGATGACATCTAACCCCGTGTCTCTATTTGTACTGTATGTCCAGTGATGACATCTAACCCCGTGTCTCTACTGTACTGTATGTCCAGTGATGACATCTAACCCCGGGTCTCTACTGAACTGTGTGTCCAGTGATGACATCTAACCCTGCGTGTCTCTACGGTGTGCTGGTATGTCCAGTGATGACATCTAACCCCTTGACTCTACCGTGTCTCTGTTGTATGTCCAGTGATGACATCTAACCCCGGTCTTCTTACTGTACTGTGTGTCCAGTGATGACATCTAGCCCTGTGTCTCTACTGTACTGTATGTCCAGTGATTATATCTCACCCCGTGTCTTCTCTACTGTGCTGTATGTCCAGTGATGACATCTAACCCCGTGTCTCTACTGAACTGTGTCCAGTGATCGACATCTAACCCAGGTCTCTACTGAACTGTGTGTCCAGTGATGACATATCTAACCCGTGTCTCTACTGAACTGTGTGTCCAGTGATGACATCTAACCCCATGTCTCTACTGTACTGTATGTCCAGTGATGACATCTAACCCCGTGTCTCTACTGAACTGTGTGTCCAGTGATGACATCTAACCCCGTGTCTCTACTGTACTGTATGTCCAGTGATGACATCTAACCCCGTGTCTCTATTTGTACTGTATGTCCAGTGATGACATCTAACCCCATGTCTCTACTGTACTGTATGTCCAGTGATGACATCTAACCCCGGGTCTCTACTGAACTGTGTGTCCAGTGATGACATCTAACCCCGTGTCTCTACTGTACTGTATGTCCAGTGATGACATCTAACCCCTGGTCTCTACTGTACTGTATGTCCAGTGATGACATCTAACCCCGGGTCTCTACTGTACTGTATGTCCAGTGATGACATCTAGCCCTGTGTCTCTACTGTACTGTATGTCCAGTGATTGATATCCTCACCCCGTGTCTCTGTGTCTGTATGTCCAGTGATGACATCTGTCGTGTCCAGTGAGTGACATCTAACCCCGTGTCTCTACTGAACTGTGTGTCCAGTGTGACATCTAACCCCGTGTCTCTACTGAACTGTGTGTCCAGTGATGACATCTAACCCTATGTCTCTACTGTACTGTATGTCCAGTGGTGACATCTAACCCTGTGTCTCTACTGAACTGTGTGTCCAGTGATGACATCTAACCCGATGTCTCCACTGTACTGTGTGTGTCCAGTGATGACATCTAACCCTGTGTCTCTACTGTACTGTATGTCCGGTGATGACATCTAACCCTATTGTCTCTACTGTGCTGTATGTCCAGTGATGACATCCTAACCCTGGGTCTCTACTGAACTGTGGTGTCCAGTGATGACATCTAACCCTGTGTCTCTCAACCTGTATATGTGTCCAGTGATGACATCTAACCCTGTGTCTCTACTGTACTGTGTGTGTCTCATCTAACCCTCGTGTCTCTGATGACATCTATGGTATGTCCAGTGATGACATCTAACCCGTGTCTCTACTGTGCTGGTCCAGTGATGACATCTAACCCTAATGTCTCTACTGTACTGTGTGTCAGTGATGTTATATCTCAACCCTGTGTCTCTACTGTACTGTATGTCCGGTGATGACATCTAACCTCCGAGTCTCTGACATCTACTGAACTGTATGTGTCGGTGACGACATCTAACTCCGGGTCTCCACTGGACACTGTGTGTCCAGTGTCCGGTGGTGACATCTAACCCCGTGTCTACTACTGTCAGTGACTGTGTGTCAGTGATGACATCTAACCCCATGTCTCTACTGTACTGTATGTCCAGTGATGACATCTAACCCCGTGTCTCTACTGAACTGTGTGTCCAGTGACGACATCTATCCCCGGGTCTCTACTGAACTGTGTGTCCAGTGATGACATCTAACCCCGGGTCTCTACTGTACTGTATGTCCAGTGATGACATCTAACCCCGGGTCTCTACTGAACCGGTGTGTCCAGTGATGACATCTAACCCTTTGTCTCTACTGTACTGTATGTCCAGTGATGACATCTAACCCCGTGTCTCTACTGTAACTGTATGTCCAGTGATGACATCTAACCCTGTGTCTCTACTGAACTGTGTGTCCAGTGATGACATCTAACCCCGGGTCTCTACTGAACTGTGCGTGTCCAGTGATGACATCTAACCCCGTGTCTCCACTGTACTGTAGTGTCCAGTGATGACATCTAACCCCGTGTCTCTACTGTACTGTATGTCCAGTGATGACATCTAACCGATGTCTCTACTGAACTGTGTGTCCAGTGACGACATCTATCACCGGGTCTCTACTGAACTGTGTGTCCAGTGATGACATCTAACCCTTTGTCTCTACTGTACTGTATGTCCAGTGATGACATCTAACCCCGTGTCTCTACTGAACCGTGTGTCCAGTGATGACATCTAACCCCGTGTCTCCACTGTACTGTATGTCCAGTGATGACATCTAACCCCATGTCTCTACTGTACTGTATGTCCAGTGATGACATCTAACCCCGTGTCTCTACTGAACTGTGTGTCCAGTGATGACATCTAACCCCATGTCTCTACTGTACTGTATGTCCAGTGATGACATCTAACCCCGTGTCTCTACTGAACTGTGTGTCCAGTGACGACATCTAACCCCGGGTCTCTACTGTACTGTGTGTCCAGTGATGACATCTAACCCCGTGTCTCTACTGTACTGTATGTCCAGTGATGACATCTAACCCCGTGTCTCTACTGTACTGTATGTCCAGTGATGACATCTAACCCCGTGTCTCTACTGAACTGTGTGTCCAGTGATGACATCTATCCTGTGTCTCTACTGTGCTGTACGGTGGTGTCCAGTGATGACATCTAACCCCGTGTCTCTACTGTAATGTATGTCCAGTGATGACATCTAACCCCGTGTCTCTACTGAACCGTGTGTCCAGTGATGACATCTAACCCCGGGTCTCCACTGAACTGTGTGTCCAGTGACGACATCTAAGCCGGCGTCTTCACTGAACTGTGTGTCCAGTGATGACATCTAACCCTGTGTCTCTACTGTACTGTAGGTCCAGTGATGACATCTGACCCCGTGTCTCTACTGTACTGTATGTCCAGTGATGACATCTAACCCCGGTGTCTCTACTGAACTGTGTGTCAGTGATGACATCTAACCCCGGGTCTCTACTGTACTGTATGTCCAGTGATGACATCTAACCCCGTGTCTCTACTGAACTGTATGTCCAGTGATGACATCTAACCCCGTGTCTCTACTGTACTGTATGTCCTGTGATGACATCTAACCCCGTGTCTCTACTGTACTGTGTGTCCAGTGATGACATCTAACCCTGTGTCTCTACTGTACTGTATGTCCAGTGATGACATCTAACCCCTTGTCTCTACTGTACTGTATGTCCAGTGATGACATCTAACCCCGTGTCTCTACTGTACTGTGTGTCCAGTGACGACATCTAACCCCGGGTCTCTACTGTACTGTATGTCCAGTGACGACATCTAACCCCGTGTCTCTATTGTACTGTATGTCCAGTGGTGACATCTAACCCCTTGTCTCTACTGAACTGTGTGTCCAGTGATGACATCTAACCCTGGTCTCTACTGAACTGTGTGTCCAGTGATGACATCTAACCCCATGTCTCTACTGTACTGTATGTCCAGTGATGACATCTAACCCCGTGTCTCTACTGTACTGTGTGTCCAGTGATGACATCTAGCCCTGTGTCTCTACTGTACTGTATGTCCAGTGATTATATCTCACCCCGTGTCTCTACTGTACTGTATGTCCAGTGATGACATCTAACCCCGGGTCTCTACTGAACTGTGTGTCCAGTGACGACATCTAACCCCGGGTCTCTACTGAACTGTGTGTCCAGTGACGACATCTAACCCCGTGTCTCTACTGAACTGTGTGTCCAGTGATGACATCTAACCCCGTGTCTCTACTGTAATGTATGTCCAGTGATGACATCTAACCCTGTGTCTCTACTGAACTGTGTGTCCAGTGATGACATCTAACCCTGTGTCTCTACTGTACTGTATGTCCAGTGATGACATCTAACCCCGTGTCTCTACTGAACCATGTGTCCAGTGATGACATCTAACCCCGTGTCTCCACTGAACTGTGTGTCCAGTGATGACATCTAACCCCGGGTCTCTTCTGTACTGTATGTCCAGTGATGACATCTAACCCCGGGTCTCTACTGAACTGTGTGTCCAGTGACGACATCTAACCCCGGGTCTCTACTGTACTGTATGTCCAGTGATGACATCTAACCCCGGGTCTCTACTGAACCGTGTGTGTCCAGTGATGACATCTAACCCGTGTCTCCACTGAACTGTGTGTCCAGTGATGACATCTAACCCCGGGTCTCTACTGTACTGTATGTCCAGTGATGACATCTAACCCCGGGTCTCTACTGTACTGTGTGTCCAGTGATGACATCTAACCCTGTGTCTCTACTGTACTGTATGTCCAGTGATGACATCTAACCCCGTGTCTCTACTGTACTGTATGTCCAGTGATGACATCTAACCCCGTGTCTCTACTGTACTGTGTGTCCAGTGACGACATCTAACCCCGGGTCTCTACTGTACTGTATGTCCAGTGACGACATCTAACCCCGTGTCTGTATTGTACTGTATGTCCAGTGATGACATCTAACTTGTCCTACTGAACTGTGTGTCAGTGATGACATCTAACTGTCTCTTCTGTACTGTATGTCCAGTGATGACATCTAACCCTGGTCTCTACTGAACTGTGTGTCCAGTGACGACATCTAACCCCGTGTCTCTACTGAACTGTGTGTCCAGTGATGACATCTAACCCCGTGTCTCTACTGTACTGTAGGTCCAGTGATGACATCTAACCCCGGTGTCTCTACTGTACTGTATGTCCAGTGATGACATCTAACCCGGGTCTCTACTGAACCCAGTGATGATATCTCTAATGTCTCTACTGTACTGTATGTCCAGTGATGACATCTAACCCCGTGTCTCTACTGTACTGTATGTCCAGTGATCTGACTGTCTAACCCCAGTGATGACATCTACTGTCTCTACTGAACTGTGTGTCCAGTGATGACATCTAACCCCGTGTCTCTACTGTACTGTATGTCCAGTGATGACATCTAACCCTGTGTCTCTACTGTACTGTATGTCCAGTGATGACATCTAACCCCGTGTCTCTACTGTACTGTGTGTCCAGTGATGACATCTAGCCCTGTGTCTCTACTGTACTGTATGTCCAGTGATGATATCTAACCCCGTGTCTCTACTGTACTGTATGTCCAGTGATGACATCTAACCCCTTGTCTCTACTGAACTGTGTGTCCAGTGATGACATCTAACCCTGGTCTCTACTGAACTGTGTGTCCAGTGATGACATCTAACCCTGTGTCTCTACTGTACTGTATGTCCAGTGATGACATCTAACCCCGTGTCTCTACTGTACTGTATGTCCAGTGATGACATCGAACCCCGTGTCTCTACTGAACTGTGTGTCCAGTGATGACATCTAACCCCGTGTCTCTACTGAACTGTGTGTCCAGTGATGACATCTAAACCTGTGTCTCTACTGTACTGTATGTCCAGTGATGACATCTAACCCCATGTCTCTACTGTACTGTATGTCCAGTTATGACATCTAACCCCGTGTCTCTACTGAACTGTGTGTCCAATGACGACATCTAACCCCGGGTCTCTACTGTACTGTTTGTCCAGTGATGACATCTAACCAGTCACATTTAGCAGTTTTGATATGAAGATATTGTGATGATATTCTGTTTATTTGCCTTACGGGAACACTCATTCAAATATTTTCCCAAACATGCAATATATCTTGTAGCATTGTGATGAGGGGTATACAGGGTTTTATAGCCGGAGGCGAGGTGGATAACACCTAACGAAGGACGCATAAAACCTTGTATACCCCGAATCATAATGCAACAACGAATTTATGTTACCGAATGGTTAAATCTCTCATTATGTAAATATAACATGAAAACAAACTGAAATTCAATCATATATTCAACTGCTCGATCCGAACCACTGGTTCACGGGTCACTGACTGCCGTGGATGCATGTTTTTTCCATGGGGCGGGGTATAAATGATTTATTCTCCCACGCAAAGATTTTTCCCCCGCTTGGGCGGTGTCCGGCCGTGCACCGGGGATACATGGTAATTTGTTCAAGGTCACCTTGAACCAATCAGCGATGGACATTCTCACATGAGGTAGGATAAACTTATTTGTAATACATGTATTTATTAAAACACAACTGTTACATAAAAAAATACACAACCAAGCAAACACGATTCCGCGGTCATGGCCTATAAGCAAGGCAACACCAAGTGTAGACGTCCCTGCTGCTGGTGGTGGTGGTAGTGGGTGGTGGTGGTGTGGCTGTGGGGGGCTGTGGTTTGTGCAGGGGCATGTATGTGATGCATGTTACCAGGCGGTCTGACAATTCCTCACATCTACGCTTACGTTATTACGTCGAGGCTGGCAGCAGGTAGATTTCATATATAGTTGGATGCACTTGTACAGTGTTGTGTGTGAGTATTCATTTGCACTGGTACTCGTGAAGGTCTGGGTTTGAATGAACCTCCAGTAACCCATGCTTGTCGTAAGAGGCGACTAACGGGATCTGGTGGTCAGGCTCGCTGGTTTGGTTGACACATGTCATCGGTTCCCAATTGCGCAGATCGATGCTCATGCTGTTGATCACTGAATTGTCTGGTCCAGACTCGATTATTTACAGACCACCGCCATATAGCTGGAATATTGTTGAGTGCGGCGTAAAACTAAACTCACTCACTCACTCATTTGCACTGGTGTTTACAGATGGACCGTATCATGCCAAGTGCGACGGGATGTAGATAAGCAATATAAAAGTGTCCTCCTACACCGAGTACAAGAGACCTGCAACATACAGAACATGGTCTTGTACAGAACTACAACATACAGAACATGGTCTTGTCCAGATCTACAACATACAGAACATGGTATTGTACAGATCTACAAAATACAGAACATGGTCTTGAACACAACTACAACATACAGAAAAATGTCTTGTACAAATCTACAACATACAGAACATGGTCTTGAACAGAGCTACAACATACAGAACATGGTCTTTAACACATATACAACATACAGAACATGATCTTGTACAAATCTACAACATAAAGAACATGGTCTTGTACAGAGCTACAACATACAGAACATGGTCTTGTACAGAGCTACAACATACAGAAAATGGTCTTGTACAGAGCTACAACATACAGAACATGGTCTTGTACAGAGCTACAACATACAGAACATGTTTTTGTACAGAACAACAACACCACCTGACTGAAGCTGACAGATCTTACTTTCATCGTCCCTGATGGGTGTCACTCTCTCCACCAAATGACGGATGCTGTTTTCACAAACAATCCATTACGTTTCAAATAGCAAGGGAGATTAGATGCTGTTATCGCTTGAATACATAATATACACATAGAACTTAGTGAAGCACCCCCTGACATATCTCATGATTGAAGGAGCCCTCATCTTAACCCTTATGAGCATATCTGGGAAATGAGTGGTGTGCAACAAAGGGATCCTCCTGTTCTGAACCTGGCCCAATTGGAAGCTGCTTTACACGAGGAATGGCGTAGACTGCCCCTTCAGAGGACCAGGAGGCTGACAGGGGGTATGAGGAGGAGAGTGCTGGCTGTCATACAGTCACATGGAGGTTACACTCGGTATTGACCTTGGATCGTGTTTGACGCGCAAAATGACATTTTTGAATGTTCACATTCACCAATAAATTCAATATTAAACATTCCAGGACCATACTTCCAACATCTCTTCCAACATCTCTTTACCTAGCTGTGTTTTCAAATACCCTGTTTTAACAAAAGTATATAATTATGGTTTTGAGCTATGTTGTTAACGAACTGACGATTATATGGATTTATCTTACCTGCGAAACATGCCGTCATGAAGCAAGCTAGGTTTGCTGAAAACATCGACAACACTATTTTCTTGGTAACGAATTTCTGTTTCCTTGGCACAATGGTGTAGAAAACAGCCAGGCATATCCCGATTGATACAAAGTTGGACAAGCCGCACAAGGCGTATGTTGATATAGCCTCGGATTTCTCCTTAAAAGAAACAGACATCTGCTTAGAAAAGATTTTAATTCTTGCTGCTTTATCAATAACATGTTTTAATATCGGTTGTTAAGAGCATTAACAAAAGGCATTTCCATCAGAAAGTGTATCCACAAACACACTTTATAAAGCAATCTGATATTCTCTGATCTTTTCCCAATTTAAATAGCGCAGAAATAGTGTTTATACCTGGCTCTTCACGAGAAATATTAAGTCTTCTATTGACTACCTGTCTGAATGAAACAAAACAATGGCGATAACCTATAATTTAATAAATGATAACTTCCGGTGCTTTGTTTTCGATGTGTTTCCAATGATTTGTTTACGTACTGTGATGTAACCATACTGCAGGGTTTTGTTCCAGCCATCTAAGTATAGGTCGTCTTGTATGTGTCGATATGTGCCTGTTCCATTTGTACTTTCCATGTAGTCCTGAAACACCTGTCTGTTGCCCGACATTGTGGCGAGCTGGTAGTAGGCCAGTGAAGCAGATCCCATGAGCTTGTACCCAACCAACTTGCCAATATTGCCACAGTCCTGAATGTCAGCACCCATGATGACGGCCAGCGGCCAGAATATGTAAGAACATATAAACTGAAAATACACATTTTACCGTTTGAGAATAGGGATTATATATCACTGACACACAGGATACAAAGAAAAAGTGAAGTTGTCACCATAGGCATAGTTGTAGTTATCGAGGGTCCCCTTAACAAGAAATTCTACCCTGTTAAAGGCGGCCTATCCTCTGTCATATTGGTAGGTCTAACAAACTTGTACCCAATATACTGTGTTTCTCGTCTAGCGGCATGATGTATATCAGTCCGACAATTAGAAACTGAATATGGGTACCATGACATGGCGCGTGGTCTCCTTTAAATTATGTTCTAGACCAGGATCTGTCACTTGGAATGTCTCCTATGAAGCATCACACTTATATCTTGCTCTGTTCAAATACTCTGTCGCCTCATGTCTTGCAGCACGAAACTCTGCCGCATCCTGTGCACACACACACACACACACACACACGCACGCACGCACGCACGCGCACACACACACACCACCACCACCAACAACAACAGCAACACAAGAAAAAAAACAAAAACAAAAACAACACACACAAAACAAGACACAAGCACGCACGAACACAAAACAACACACACACACACACACGCACGCACGCACGCACTGTTTTGGACTTAATCAGGCTCCTCTTGGTTTGTCTTAGGTGCAATGACAAATACTCATAACATAAATACAGGTACTTCGAAAGTGTGCACTTGACATGTTAACAAACCTCAAATGTGAGATCGTTGACGTTCACCCTGTCGCCGAACCAGCCGAGTGTCGAGTTGATGAGGGAGAGAAGGCCATAGAAGACGTACAGGTTGATGACGATGCTGCCAAATACGTGAATAGAGGACGTTGCCCCGATGGATGCCGCCTCGAAGATGCTTGTGTATCTTGCAAACACCAGCATAAAGAACATATACAACCAGCGTATGCGGTAACTTGCACATGTAATCACTTACAGTAATTTTAACGAAAGAAATACTGCCGGAAGCATTGTAAGTATAGATGGTGTCCCCGTATGGAGCAACTGTACCAGGTGTGGCTGTACAACATAGGTGTAAATAGTCATTTAGGAATCATTATCCAGGGGGAAATTAATGAATTAATCCCCCCTAAATATATAGTGTATATAGATATAGTAACCCCTAGAAGTTGTCAACAAAACCGCATCCATCGTTTGGCAGTCTGTAAGTATACCCAGACAAACGAGTGATTGATAGCATGAACAACGAGCCGTGTGATACGTGCCAAACGTGTCACAAATCCAGTTAGGTATCATATTGATGCCACCCGAAATCATATTGTAACTGTTCAGTTGTTTTGACAACTGTGGAGGTACATATAAACTATTCAAGGGACGTGCACCTCTTAAACCTGTATACAGGAGCACCTATACCTAGTGAACGCCCTTAACGACGATTAATATTGTTCCTATTAGAGTAACATGGATCACCAGTTAGGGTTGTTTCAATTACAGTGGGCATATATCAAAAGGTATCTATAGTATTAAATTAGATAGCTTGTTGATACGACTTTCGTAGCTGGTGATTCGATGACGTTCTCTCTATGGCGACCTGGCAGGTTTGTGAAGATAAGAAGTCGATTGTGAACAAATATACTGACAATAGCTGGTGGGGATGTTCACATGGCTATTCATCCTGTGGACCAACATCGTCTAGTGTTGTATACCTCAAGGTCTATATTATACAAGTTCATTTAATATGAGACGTAGTGTTTACAGCCATTCAACAACCAACTGTAACGTGATTGGATTAGTTCATTAAAAGAAGAAGGAAAATGAAAGTGTATATGCGCAACTTGCTCTACGGGAACATATTTTGCACTTGATTAAACAGATAGATTCAAATAATACCACCATTAGATGGTAAAATATTGAGGGTCTAGGGAACTTAGTATGGTTTCACACCGCTTTTAGCAATATTCCAGCAATATCAGGGCGGGGGACACCAGAAATTGGCTTCACATACTGTGCCCATGTTGGGAATAGAACCCGCGTCTTCGGCGTGACGAGAGAACCCTTTAACCACTAGGCTATCCCACCGCCTCAATGAGAGCGCGTCGTAAACATTTCAATAAGTTTCTATAAAATTGCTTTAACACGTGCCCAAAGTGAACCCAAATTCTATCTCCTCCTCCGTCCGCCCGTGATTTTATGAAACGATTTAATAAGCGCGTATTGTCACTGTTGATTTCTTCCAGGAGGTGTACTGAATTTAATAAGAGGTCCTCACTTTTTACTTCCCAGGTCGCATGTGTTTTTGTGGTTAATGGGTCGCGACTCTGGGTACAGCAACTTGGAGATGGCGATGGAGGCGGGTGCCGACATCACACACGCCGGGATCAGGTACGACACAGATATCTGGGAACACATGACATATCTTTCTAAAACTTTGATGACACATGTAAGGAAATGTTTTGATCGGTGATATTTTCAAAAGAGAAATTGCACTAACGACAAAATGCACAGCTGAGAAACACATCAGTGTCTTCATCCCTGAACAGTGCCGGAGGGTGAAGAAGAAATAACAGCAATCACCAACTATAAACTACAATGAAGTCCACCTTTGACTTCTCGCACACATGCATGCACGCTCGCACACGCAGCCGTAGTGACAGACTGTAAGTGTAGTACTCTACCCCGAAAGATGAGACAACCCCGATGAACGTTCCCGACACTGAGGCCTGCCCGGCTACCAGCACTGTGAAGATCTCCGACCTCGACATCAGCTCCATGTACGGCTTCATTGCCAGACCAGTGGACGGCTGAAACACACCATGAGAAATACTGAGACATAACGTCTCTGGGCGACTGACATAAACAGGTACAGTGGGTGAAACCCTGATGACATGTCTCGGTGAAACATACAGGTACAGTGATAACATGTCTCAGTCAAACATTGAGTTACAGTGATGACATGTCCCAGTCAAACATTGAGGTACAGTGATGAAATGTCTCAGTCAAACATTGAGGTACAGTGATGACATGTCTCAGTCAAACATTGAGGTACAGTGATGACATGTCCCAGTCAAACGTTGAGGTACAGTGATGACATGTCTCAAACATTGAGGTACAGTGATGACATGTCCCAGTCAAACATTGAGGTACAGTGATGACATGTCTCAGTCAAACATTGAGGTACAGTGATGGCATGCCTCAGTCAAACATTGAGGTACAGTGATGACATGTCTCAGTCAAACATTGAGGTACAGTGATGACATGTCTCAGTCAAACATTGAGGTACAGTGATGACATGTCTCAGTCAAACATTGAGGTACAGTGATGACATGTCTCAGTCAAACATTGAGGTACAGTGATGATATGTCTCAGTCAAACAATGAGGTACAGTGATGACAATTCTCAGTCAAACATTGAGGTACGGTGATGACATGCCTCAGTCGAACATTGAGGTACAGTGATGACATATCTGGATCAATGGTACATGACATGTCTGGGTCAAACATACAGGTACAGTGATGACATGTCTGGGTCAAACATACAGGTACAGTGATGACATGTCTGGGTCAAACATACATACAGGTACAGTGATGACATGTCTGGGTCAAACATACATACAGGTACAGTGATGACATGTCTGGGTCAAACATGGAGGTACAGTGATGACATGTCTGGTCAAACATACAGGTACAGTGATGACATGTCTGGGTCAAACATACAGGTACAGTGATGACATGTCTGGGTCAAACATACAGGTACAGTGATGACATGTCTGGGTCAAACATACAGGTACAGTGATGACATGTCTGGGTCAAACATACAGGTACAGTGATGACATGTCTGGGTCAAACATACAGGTACAGTGATGACATGTCTGGGTCAAACATACAGGTACAGTGATGACATGTCTGGGTCAAACACAGGTACAGTGTTGACATGTCTGGGTCAAACATACAGGTACAGTGATGACATGTCTGGGTCAAACAAACATACAGTGTTGACATGTACAGTGATGACATATCTGGGTCAAACAAACATACAGTGATGACATGTCTGGGTCAAACATACAGGTACAGTGATGACATGTCTGGGTCAAACATACAGGTACAGTGATGACATGTCTGGGTCAAACATACAGGTACAGTGATGACATGTCTGGGTCAAACATACAGGTACAGTGATGACATGTCTGGGTCAAACATACAGGTACAGTGATGACATGTCTGGGTCAAACATACAGGTACAGTGATGACATGTCTGGGTCAAACATACAGGTACAGTGATGGCATGTCTGGGTCAAACATACAGGTACAGTGATGGCATGTCTGGGTCAAACATACAGGTACAGTGATGGCATGTCTGGGTCAAACATACAGGTACAGTGATGGCATGTCTGGGTCAAACATACAGGTACAGTAATGCTACTGGTACTATTCATAATATAACAGGATTCATGTGTGTACTACGTCCATGCACGTTCTGCTAATACAACTGCCGTGTTTCTCCCTTGGGTTAACTCACGTAATCGATGAGTATGTTAGTGGCCACGCAGATGGACTCCCGGTCAGTGATGTCCAGTGACCATCTCAGGAAACGACCAATGACTTTGACAAACCACTGCATCGCTCCAATGTAGTACATTACGGCCACCAATGCGTTGATGAAGAAAATGCACGGGAATGACTGGAAATAGAAAAAGGATGCGAGGTGACGCAGTGTTACATCGTGTCCAAGATCAATGCACTGACAATTGCGTGCACGTGCGTATGGTATGTGTGTATGCATGTGTGCGTGCGTGCGTGCGTGCGTGCGTGCGTGTTTGCCTGTTTAATGCTGCCAGCCAACGGAGATGTTTTACAGATGACGCATATTCCATTACCCCAGAGCCGACAGTCCTAGTGTTGCCCGTCTAATGCTGAGCGAAAGAGAGAACAACACTCTTCATGATCTATTGGTTTGACACTTCAGAGGATCGAACAACTGATCCGGGCAAACGCACTTTCCACTGGACCACAAATTCGCTTAGAAGAGAAACAACCTTAATTGTCTTTTCTGTAATAGTTACCCTATAACAATAATACATGCTAGTTAAAGGTTGCTGGCTTAATGATTTACTCATACTTGTTCGTTCACATCACACACACGATGGTATAAACAGCAGTAGTTTACACTGTGGGCGATCATAGGTTAAATGATGTAACATCCAAACACATGCAATACCCACGCCAAATATCAGATTATGGTCTCTGTAGCTCTTCCCGAACATGAACTCTGAACCTTTCCTTGAATTCTTCAGCACATTGTTGACTCGCTCTGCCATCCAACTAACAGAACCAGAGCCAACCTCTGTACGCAGGATGAACAGGGCCAACATAAACTGAAGGGCAACCGACCAGAACACCGTGTGCCAGTTGACCTGAAGCACAAGAAGACACCATACACTAAGGTTGACCTGCAACACAAACACAGCTGAGGCACCAAGAACTTGGGTTGACCTGCAACATAAACACAGCTGGGACACCAAGAACTTGGGTTGACCTGCAACATAAACACAGCTGAGACACCAAGAACTTCGGTTGACCTGCAACATAAACACAGCTGAGACACCAAGAACTTGGGTTGACCTGCAACATAAACACAGCTGGGACACCAAGAACTTGGGTTGACCTGCAAAATAAACACAGCTGAGTCACCAAGAACTTCGGTTGACCTGCAAAACAAACACAGCTGAGGCACCAAGAACTTCGGTTGACCTACAACATAAACACAGCTGGGACACCAAGAACTTCGGTTGACCTGCAACATAAACACAGCTGAGACACCAAGAACTTCGGTTGACCTGCAACACAAACACAGCTGAGACACCAAGGACTTCGGTTGACCTGCAACATAAACACAGCTGAGACACCAAGAACTTCGGTCGACCTACAACATAAACACAGCTGAGACACCAAGAACTTCGGTTGACCTGCAACACAAACACAGCTGAGGCACCAAGAACTTCGGTTGACCTGCAACATAAACACAGCTTAGACACCAAGAACTTCGGTTGACCTGCAACATAAACACAGCTGAGTCACGAAGAACTTGGGTTGACCTGCAACACAAACACAGCTGAGACACCAAGAACTTGGGTTGACCTGCAACATAAACACAGCTGAGTCACCAAAAACTTCGGTTGACCTGCAAAACAAACACAGCTGAGACACCAAGAACTTCGGTTGACCTGCAACATAAACACAGCTGAGACACCAAGAACTTCGGTTGACCTGCAACATAAACACAGCTGAGACACCAAGAACTTCGGTTGACCTGCAACATAAACACAGCTGAGGCACCAAGAACTTCGGTTGACCTGCAACATAAACACAGCTGAGACACCAAGAACTTCGGTTGACCTGCAACATAAACACAGCTGAGTCACCAAGAACTTAGGTTGACCTGCAACATAAACACAGCTGAGACACCAAGAACTTAGGTTGACCTGCAACATAAACACAGCTGAGACACCAAGAACTTAGGTTGACCTGCAACATAAACACAGCTGAGACACCAAGAACTTAGGTTGACCTGCAACATAAACGCAACTAGAACACCATGGCACTTCAGCTCACTGCAACAAATGATAATATACTCTTGGGTCTCATGTTAAAGTACCTTAGCAGGCCGATTGGAGAGCAGGAATGCGACCACTATGAAGAAAGCCAGTCCCCCTACAGAGACGAGGTTCCGGGGTTCTTTCATGCCCACCTCCAGCACGAGGAACACAACGATCGACGCGCTGGTAGATACATACAACAGCCTGCAACATAGGAAGGTGTGAGTTGTATAACTGGTATAGGTGAGTTGCAATATGGGAACATGTGAGTAGGAAGGTTGGTACAAGAGCATTGAAACATGCTTACATGTAAGTTGAAACACTGGTACAGGTGGGTTGAAATTCAGAGTAGTTTTAAGTGAGTGAGTGTGTTTAGTTTTATGCCACACTTAGCAATATTCCAGCTTTATGGCTGTGGTTTGTAAATAATCGAGTCTGGACCAGACAATCCAGTGAGCAACAGCATGAGCATCGATCTACGCAATTGGGAACCGATGACATGTGTCAACCAAGTCAGCGAGCCTGACCACCCGATCCCGTTAGTCGCCTCTTACGACAAGCATGGGTAACTGAAGATCAGTATTCTAACCCGGATCTTCACGGGTCGTAAAACTACAGACTATAGTACTTTTAAGGGATTGAGCCCATACGGGATTCGAACCCACACACTCAGAGTCAGGACCCTATTCGCTACAACCCCAAAAAGTGCTAGAATCTGTACTTACTAAGAAAATGTAATCCCTACTAAATCGTATAGTAGGGATGATATGGCATTGTGTATATTCAAAATTAACTGTTTTCACTAGGAAGCTCGAGGTCCACGTCAACAGCTATATACGTTCATGGAAACTAAGACGCAAGTCAACTGTATAGTTATAAGTCTACCCATATGTACATATAGTGCATCTGCGTACATGTAGGGAAACCGAACTACAAATTAACAGCTACGAAAGGAAGCCATGTAAGGACTTGCACACTAGTTAAGTACTTTGAACTCCTGGAAGTCCTGTTAAACCAGCAGCACCGCCGACGGTAATTCTGATACTCTTCAGGGCATTGTGACTGAACGGTTATTTCTTTGAAAGGTTTAGAACAGCTAGTGACGGTTGACAATACTGCGTCCATTATCATTTGAAGGTTTTGATGTGCATGGAAAGATTAATCGTTCCGAGCTCACATGCACAATGCCAGCTGGTAAAACATATTTATTTATATCACAGAGAGGGATATATATGATATTGACACTCCATATAATCGACACAAACCAATCTGTCACTCCATTCGGTACTCTTAGATATGTTACACATTATAAATATACATATCGGTGGGACCACTAACCATCTTGCAATTCTCCTGGCCTTTGCGATCACTTTCTTATCATGGAATGTAAGCTTTCTCTCAGTCCAGTTGTATCTTGGGATGATGTTTTTCTCACAACTTTAGTGATGAGTAACACACCTCCAAACACAGTGAAGGCCAGGAGCCTGATAGAGCCTTCATCGCCAAACGTCAACACCATGGAAAAGACAAAATATATGAGATACAGAACCAGCAGTGAGCACTTGATGATAGTTCCACATCGTCCCTGAATACATGCTGGCACTGAGGACCGGAGGCAGGTCCGCAGAGATGAGGTCTTCCTGGAACAACAGTTGTCTTCCTCTTCGTCCTCGGCGTCACTGAAGTCATCATCGTCAACAACATTCATATTCTCGGTGCCATGTACCACGTCCTCCTCGACAGCCTTACACTCTTGCATTGTCTTCATGCTGATCACCACGGTGCTGTTGTTGTTGATGGCGGCCTACAACACAAGCAGGAGCCTGCTGCATCGACACTAGTGTACGGTACGACTACAAACGTTGTTTGTATAACAACAATGATAACTGTTATAACGCGCATCATATGTTATATCCGTTGTTCACCACCAACCATATCATTCATGTAGTGTGTAGAAAGTTAATTAGTCTACGCAAGCGCAAAATATTTACTCTTTTTCAGATTCCTGTCTTGTGTTACCTCCAATGGTTTTACAACCGAGGTAGTACTGACAATGGGGGTTGCTTTTCTTGAACTTAAAGAAAATCTTTCGAATTCATTGTTGCTTTGGAAACTTCATATATTGTAAATGTCGGTCATTGTTCATGGTTATTGGTTCGAATCCCAGCGCTATATGCATTCATCTCTGAAGACATTCCTCCAGTCCCACACTGCTGCACATACAATACATGTGTTGCCTCTCTGACCAACTGAATCTGTTCGAACTATGCCTCTGTTCAGCCAGCAGTGGGTGGAATCCAGGTAGAATGAGATGGTAATATGACCCTCCAGCACCTCAAACACAGCTTGGGTCGTATACTCGTATGGGGCTGAGAATTGCCGGCGTAATAAAGGGCTTTGAACGTGATATTCTACGTGGAAAAACGCCATACAAATAGACTGTTATCATTATGATATATCAAAACATTAATTCGCTTTGTAAAGTGGCGTAAGGTAGGAGTGCCAGAAACCTGTACTCACTCACTTTCTCGATATCATTTTCAATTAAACGAGGCTAAGGGAGCCTTGGTAAATTAGCAAGATATTTCATCGCAATAATGTGTTGTGGAGTCTGTTTTTCAAGTCCATGTAATTCCTACATATTTAATCCTGGACATGCCATGGTTCACATAACATCGACGCATCGATAAGATACGCGATATACATGTACCTGTATCGATTGGTGTTTTAGTCCCGTCTTGTTTCAAACACAGATCTATTCATTCATTTTCATTTTCAACAAAATAGCCGATAATCAAGTATAACGATATAGGTATCGCATCTGCAGATAGCCGGGTGATCCCATCCCTGCTGAATACATCAAACTTCCAGTAACCAACGCCCCGTAACCTACAGACTTTGCTCCTTCCACGGTATCCTCCCAAAACGCAGACCCGTTAAAACAACACTTGCATCCGTGATTAGTAGGCTGTACCCTTGATTAAGAAAAATGACATTACCCATGTAACGAGTTTTGACAATGTAGCAAGTGATCCTATATTTCATATTTATGTAATCTGGTGCGATTTAAATATCATTTGTGAATGTCAGCCCAGTGGTTTCAGGGTAAACCATTCTACAACGGACCACATGTTTACACTTCAGGCTATCATACAGAAATATTCATGTAAAAACAGAGTAGATTGTGTTGTCTTTTTATCAATTTTTCAAAAGCTTACACTTAAACATGATATACTTATAGATTCTCTTCGTAAGGTTGGATTAGATGGGAAGCTTTTAGATATTATTACCTGTATGTATAGTTCACTTTGTGACTGTGTAAGAACCCCTGAGGGACTTTCTAAACAATGTTCCTGTAATGTGGGTACCCGTCAGGACGGTACCCGTCAGGAATGCATGGCAACATGAATGAAAGTAAATCTTAAGAAAACAAAAGTGGTTGTTTTCAGAAATGGAGGGCCTCTTAGATGTTATGAAAAGTGGTATTTTAATGGGGAGCAAATAGTATCTTTTTATAAATATCTTGGCATTATATTTACACCAAAACTTGTTAGTTCTCGAGTTTTTTGTAAAGCAATGACTATAATCAAGGACTCTGTACATCATGTAAATCTAAAGGTCTAACCTATTTTGAAGATGAATTCCATGTACTGTTCATTTGTGAATCCTATTCACAACTCAGAGATAGGTATATTACAAAATTTGTTAAAAAGCCTAACACTGTATATTCTTTAGCAAATCTTTTCAAGAATACTATTGTAGACACTGTAAAATCTGTTGCCTTGTATCTAATTTACTTTAAAATGATTATTGTAAACACACTTGAAAGATCATTGTGCCCCTGACGACACTGGAATTTCTTTTTGAATGTATTTTGGGCCTACAGCCTTTACTGGAGATAAACTCTGTCTGTCTGCCTGTCTGTCTGTCTGTCTGTCAATACTATTTCAAAGTTGTTACCAATGAAATTTCATTTATACACTTTATCACACTCGGTGTCAATCATGCTTTGTTCATCAGTCACAATCTTCCTAACAACAATATCAATCATTCCTAGTTTATCAGTCATCAAGAGCAGATTAAAGAGAGAAGCTGTATTTTAAGACAATGCCTCAGTGACGCAACATAGCGGGAATCCCTTACAGTAGGGGAGTGGACCAGGCCAGGAAGGTCTGCGTTTTGGGAGGTCTGCGTTTTGGGAGTAAACCCCCTTCTACATGGCCACATGTAACCTCATTAATTAATGTTCGATAATAGAGTTCGATCCCTATGTATCTCTGCCCTTCCCAAACATCGTAAATAATGTATAATGTTTGTTATATTTTTTAAAATACAGCAATAACTAATAAAAGCTGATAATTTTAATGAAATTGTCGCGTTGTCGCATTTTTGTTAAAAAACTAAGCATTCCATACATTATATAATACCGCCTAGGATTCATTTTGAGCCACGTCAAAAATGGATATTCTCTCTCGTTTGCTTGACAGTTTCAGAAAAAAACATCCCACCAATATTTCTCTGGAAACTCCTAACGTTCACTGTTTTGTCGCGTGGTCTGCTTGTGCATTGTATGAACGACCCCAGTATCAACAAGGGAGATTTGTTGCTCCCGTATATTCATGTCAACAATCGTGAGTTGAATTCTGTCAAAAACTGGAGCAAGCATTCCGTAAGATGACAGTTTGTAAAGAGTAATGGAACCATTCTATTAGATTTTAACCTTTCTGTAATACATTCGACCCACGAACGGGGCCCGACAGCAGGGGAGCAATTGGAATGATAAGAAACATGTTTTCAAAGTCGATGGGTGACCACTTGAGTCCGAATACCGTTCAGCTAGGTATTCATGTTCTCCAACCAATAAACAATACGAGTCCAGTCTGGTCTAGTGTATGTAGTTCGCCGTTTCATCTGAGCCTTTCATTAGCTTGTTGGCGTTAAAACTGCTGTAAACAATGGCAGGATAAAAAATAAGATCCTCAGTCGACTGGGCTTTCGTGCGGTAGATATCTGACTTTAGAATACACGTACAGTGCCTTTCAATCATGAGATAATCATATACATCAACACTTACACTCATCATAGTCACAGTGGATGCCCTTCCATTTTCCATGTTTAGGATCTGTTCACTTTAAACAGATGCTAACATTTAATGCTGTTACGAAATCCACCTACCCTTGAACTTGATCTGTTCATATTCAAGACTTGTTAATGTGGAAACATGTAATATGCTGTCCTGCTATATGTAGAATAACTTCCAAGATGTTGGCATATATCTTCACAGGACTCGTTCAGTATTCCCTGTATATGCTTTTACCCAGGTAACACGCCACAAATGTAATATTAGTACTAAATAATGGGAACGAACATCTGAACGTTATTGGTAAAATCTATGATCTATGGGATTTATGAGTCATTGAAGTTATGCTTAAGACATGTCCCATTTGGTATGGTAGTTCTCGGGACTGTTTATTAGTTGTCTTATTCAAGCCCGGATATGCATGGCATTTGCGAGACGGTTGACCGCAATGATGACAGGGAGACTTGTTTCTATGAAGGCAATGGGACTTTCAAATGGACAATTATCAATAACATGTCATATTTGCTCTTAGTGTGTAACGAACACACCGGAATACATTGCTACGACTGGTTTGTTTGTTAGTCTTCAATAGTTTCATTAATATTTGTGTACTTGTGTTATACAGTAGATTAGTCTTCTTGCACAAGAAAGATGAACGTACCTCTGAGCTGTCCTGAGTGGTGAGAGCCATGCTTTCCCATAGTTCCCCGGTATCCGCTCGTTTCATGCTGTCCAAATTTATGCAACTCTCAGAGGTCCCTTCTGTCATCCTGTCACAAACAGACATCATGTTTGACAGGTCGAGATATATTACCTCCTTTGCGCTAGGTTGAACATATATATGTGCATGTGTATGTTTAAGTATATTTTATGTATGTAAATGTCATACACTTATCCGTTCTCTGTAAATTTCGGCCTAATGTGGCACATAACTGATATCTCAAACTCATTAACATGAACTAAATTATATGCTGATGTATTCACAACTGAAGCGATTCTTGCGTACATCACACCTTATCATATATATTTTTCAGATACTTGAGCAATTCAGTAGTAATGATGAATATGTCACGTCCTCCAGTATTGTGCTGTCAGATGCTGATGGCCGTTATCTTGCACCACTCACTGCCGTAACAGCTTGTCTACAGATTCGGTTTGTACATGCAGCGGTCAATAGATGGCCACCCACTGACCACTGTTACTGTATTCACTCAAGTGTAGTTTACGAACCTCTCTTGCTCATTGTGTTTTATAAAGTACCGCCATCATATACACGGGCTACTAGGCAAAGCATCGTAACCTCAACTCACTATTCAAAAGGTAACCCTTATCACTGATTCATGTTCCGCCTCGCCATTCTGCATCAATTACCCGTATATGCATCGGCTACCAGATTACTGGCGATACGATCAAGGCCTCCGACACATCAGTTACACCTAACAAGTTCACCTCACCTCAGAAAGCACAAACTTCAAGTCTCTTCCCTCAGAAGTGACTGAAGTCAACATCAACCATATTTATCATGCAAATTTAGGAAAGATAACAAACAGAGAAGCGTGTTCTGTGTGGCAAAGTCTGTCATGCCTGACACTTCAGTGAGTGAGTTAAGATTTACAGTCACAGCGGCAATATTTCAGCCATATCGTGACTAAAACAAGTTTAAATTCACCATAAATGCATGTAAAAACAGGTTATAGATTGCCAACAACTGAAGGTAGATCACCATACTAGGGACCATGGGGAATTACAGAACATTTGCTAGCTGGATTTACACCATCCCTTCAGCCGTTAGCAATTTAGATAAATCTACCCATACATTAAAAGCACACATATTCTACGACTACAAAGTGGCAAGATTAAATATACTTTGAATGTTTTGGGACTTACGTATCCTCTCAGGAGGACAATAATTTTCAAATACTTTAACCCCCTTTGAGGATACGGTTACTAAAACTGAGTTATTTCCAGGTATAGACATAGATCCGCGATACTTTACACTCTGCCGAATGCCTCATTTTCATCATTTCCTTCCAATACCACACAACCATGTTGGGTGTTTTACCACACAAATATAAATACACCTTTCACACCAACCACCAACCACAATACGACCAACATACTCACCATGGGATCACACTTACCAACACTCTCACAACTAGTGACACAGTTACCACGATACGGGTGTCCCCGTCCATGGGTGACACTTTCATAACACTCTCACAACTAGTGACACAGTTACCACGATACGGGTGTCCCCGTCCATGGGTGACACTTTCATAACACTCTCACAACTAGTGACACAGTTACCACGATACGGGAGTCCCCGTCCATGGGATCACACTTACCAACACTCTCACAACTAGTGACACAGTTACCACGATACGGGAGTCCCCGTCCATGGGTGACACTTTCATAACACTCATGCAAACGTTAGAACTACCCTGACAGTGGTTTAAAA
This sequence comes from Haliotis rubra, assembly GCF_003918875.1. Taxonomy (NCBI): domain Eukaryota; kingdom Metazoa; phylum Mollusca; class Gastropoda; order Lepetellida; family Haliotidae; genus Haliotis; species Haliotis rubra. Next base: position 1,056,123 of record NW_025767037.1, on the reverse strand, counting down.
ATATCTATTTCCAGAAGTGGAACCGGATTGGTATCTCAATAGCGCCCCGCTATACCAGAGACCATATATTATATGGTCTCTGGTTATACAAATACAGTATAAATATAACAATCGTGAAGAGTAAAACATGTAATTAACAAACAAACACTAGTTTTCTGCTTATAATATTACAACTATTAGTGCCAGAAAGTATTAGTTAGTGCAATTTCATTTTAACTACCAACAACACAAATCTGCCTGACAATACAATGGAAGAATGGTCAGATTCTAATATTTCAAGGTTATCTTTAGTAGATCTATTAAAGTGGCTGTATAGTAATGAATTTATGTCACATCCTTTAGCTTAAAAGTACATGCTATTTCTTATAACAGTGTAATTAACGCTTGAAAAGAAATAGTGAATTGGATCTTTGTGACAATAACCACAAGAACAAGAGGGATTTGAAGATATACATCGTTTATATTTATGTGCGTTTAGATCGGTGCATCCGAGCCTGAGGCGTGAATGGATAATCTGACAAAATCTGGATTGAAGTAGTTGTAGAACATTAATTTGTTTCTTAAAAATACCCACGGTAGTAGATTCTCTGTGGTCGGTAGCCAAAGAATTCCACAAGTTTACATTATCTGGGAGAAATGACTTGGCATAATTTGCACTTTTACAATCGATAGTTTGAAGTTTCGAACGGTCTCGGGAAATTGTAGTTTGAAGTGTCAGATACCTTAGAAGGGACGAGATTACTCAAATATGTTTGAGTTAAATTGATATTCATTTTATATCTTCGCGTGCATAGTGGTTTGAAATTTGTCTCACCATACATTTTCGTCAAGTGGTAGTTCCTGCTGTTTGGTAGAGTCGTCCCAAATGTGACAACAATAATCGAAAATAGGCAAATAAATTGTTTGTATATTGTTTGTAGGGTTTTACGTGAGAGACGATATTTAAAGTCTCTAAGACAGTTTACCACGGGTACAACCTTTTTAGCAATACAGTTAACATGGTCTGTCCAGGAACAATCATGCTGTAAAGTAAGTCCCAAATGTTTATGACTATTAACGTCATTAATATTGCTATCCTTCATTACGAAATTTCGCTTTGGGCTGGACTGTACTTTACGAGAAAATTGTATAGAATCTGTTACACTAGGATTAAATGTTACTTGCCATTTGTCAGCTCAATCAGAAATCAGATAATTATTATGACACAGAGCAGTTCCATCAGGATCGTCTATTATAGAATAAAGTGATGAGTCATCTGCGAAGAGACGATATTGCTGTTAACTCATTCAACGATGTCGTTGCTATAAACTATAAACAACAGGGGTCCTAAGACAGAGCCTTGTCGAACCCCGGCAAAGATTGATCTTTGATCAGACGTGCAACTATTTATAACAACTCGCTGAACTCTATTGTCTAGATAACTCTCAGAACATTTCAACAAGTTACCCCCGATACCATAACGCCTTAGCTTATGTATGATAGATTTATGCCAGACCTTGTCAAAAGCCTTACTTGCGTCACAAAATACAGCCTTAATTTCCTTGCCGCTATCTAATGTACCCACTATAAAGTCATACAGGTACGTTAATTGATTTATTGTTGAATCGCCTGGCTTAAAACCGGATTGTAAGTTTCTAAGTATTTTGTTATCCCTAAATGAATTAAATACATGTTTAAACATGCATTTTTCGAAAATCTACCCTGCCATTGAGATACTTTGACAGCTACAGTCCACTTACCTTCGTTCTTACCACTGATCCAGTTTATGTATAAAAACTGCAGCTGTAACGCCCTATTTGTATCCCCAATACTGCCCCTGCGACTCGCTCATGCAAGCTACAGTTACTCCAAACGTGACCACCATTTGCCCACGGGCAACTCACTGAAGCTCATCCCTTCTGTTTTGAAACAATGGCATTTTCTCCATGTCACCCCGTGCTTTACATGATTAAACAATAGATCCGAGCCAAATAGAACGTAAAAGTACAAATCTTTAGCCATATATATATCATAACCCATCTTGTGAGAATATTATGACGATTATTTTCACATATGTTATTGGGTTGACGCGGGTGTAGATGGGGAGGGATGTTTCGCCTATGTTGCTCTGTCCGCAATCACAATTTAATTTATTAATGATTCATTTCGGGTTGTTGTTCCCACAGTATAGAGGCCGTCTCTGATCACATCAAATCAAACCCCAATCACCAAATAGACTAGTCTGACGTCACCATTCTTGCTAACAATCAAACGGACTTCACCAAACGCAAACTAACCGAATCCATTCACATCAAACGCCAAAAGTCCACCATCAACCGAGATCAAGGATACTTCATTCTACCTGTAGAAACATCTCCTCCTTTTCAAACTACCCCTTGATTTGTACAACTCTGGCTTCCAAGCCTTTACCTTTGTAAACACACTGGCTTTAACATCTTACTGCCTAGCCAATTATGTTAATCATGATGTTTTCTTTGTTACATTCAGTATATATATATATACAAGAAGGTGGTGTATCAAACACCACACAACACGAAACATCTGATATACCACTTGTGTCTTACAAAACAAACCTCAGCACCAAACCAAAACACCAGAACTAACAAACAGCAAAACCTTAAATAATGTAACACTTTGCATGTATTCACAAGCAAACATTCACATAAGCCCAGTATAAATCAGTAAGACTCGACCAAGTCACATATCGTCTCGGTAGAGCCAGCGGAGGTTTGATCATATATGTCAAGGAGGACATAAATCACACAGAGATAGACGCAATTACTCCTAACCTAAAACCAGTGGTATCCAAATAACAAACCAAAATGAAACCAGAAACATTGTTAACATATACCACTGGGAAAATACACCCAATACAATACAACACCCTAAAAACGATCACATGTACACAGCGAGGAACGTCACTAATCTCATTGCAAGCAATAACAGGCGAAATACCATCAGAACTTAGACGAGAACAGTTAACCATAACCTTCTGGGCATTTACCCAAACAAACCCCTCAGCCAAACTCATAAAAACAATTATAGACCCCAAAGTCCACGCGCTTGTCCGCAAAAACCCACTCCTGACCACAATATCGTAACAAACCTCATAACTGAACACACCTAAATAGGCTAAACAAAACAGCAACACTTTCAGTATCTTCACCCCTAAACTAAACATTCTCCGAAATAAATAGACAAACAAACCCTAACAATGCGCAAAACACAACAATACCTTACACAGAATAGAATAGAATAGAATAGAATAGAATAGAATAGAATAGAATAGAATAGAATAGAATAGAATAGAATAATACTTTAATGTCTTTTCAGGAATTTGTGTTACATCAGCAGAGCTACTGACACATTAGAGAGATACCAAACATATTTACATAAATTCTTTGATTTAGGTATCTTCACATTTGTTTAAGAGAGATATGGTACTTGGAATAAAGGATGTACGGGCTCTCTTAGTTTTCACAATTGGAACTTTGTAGCGGCGGCCTGAAGGGAGAAGGTTGTATTCCGAATTTAAGGTTGAGTACGGTCAGGTATATGATTTTGACAGCTTGATACATGGACTCTCGCCAAATTGTTGCCACATAAACACAGACGGATCCATTGACCCGGATACAAACCGCACAGGCTTCGGCACCCACACGTCATAACCCTCTAGGAAACTAAATCGTACAGACTCCCAGAACACCAATCTATTTTCACGACTGAACTCTTGGGGATAGTAACAACGCTCCATAACCCGGTCGTCAAACAAAGATTTTAAAAGTCTAACAAATTCACTCAGCCGGCTCCAAACAATAAAAAAAACAACAACAAACAAACAAAAACACCAAAAACAACCTAAACTAATAAACGAAACGCCAACAACCACTCAGGATCTACACACCTCAGCAGCGGAAACCTCCCAAAAACCCTACAGATCATGGGGGGGCTCCCGTTTTGCCGGACGCTTTTGTTCGAGATAAAAATTCACTGATGCGCGATAATTCCTTAAACAATAGGGGATTAACTTATAGTCTGTTTCGGTCTGACAAAGTACTGACTATAACTTCATCTAGATCGTTTTATTTCAGCAATTCAACATTTTTGGGATATCTCTCAGGGACAAACATTTTACCACTTGGACAGTGTGAAGCAGACACCTCTGAGGGTCATACATTTTATCACTTTAACAGCCTGAAGCAGCAATTTTCTCAGGGGCTTCTCTAAGTGTTTAATCATTGTGTGACAAATATTACTCTTTGTGCAGTGTTCTTTGACATGAGAAAGGGGTAAATTCATGAATCTGGGTTTTTCAAATCCGAACAATAAAATTTGCCAAATCTCATCCCGGGTAATGAACCGATCCCTTACGTCCTTTAAGGTCTCCGACAAAAGAAGGTGATTCCCGACACCTGGTGTATTGATGACTAACTTGCCGAACTGGTTTGACAGTAGAAGCTGTTATACATGAAGGTACCGACACACACCCTAATCCTGGTCCTCAGCAACCTATGGTTGTTGTAGGAGGCCACTATAATGATGGATGTCACCTTCAGTGAGTGCATATAATCGTACCCCGTGAGTGTGTGTGGCTTGATGGTCTTCATGTCAGTCACTGGATTGTTCGAGACTCGATTACCTCCAGACCGCTGTGTGATGTTGTGCCCAGAGTGACAACTAACACAAATTAAAACCACCACCGCCACCACTACTACTACAACCACCACCGCCACCACTACTACTACAACCACCACCGCCACCACTACTACTACTGCCACCACTACCGCCTACTGTGTGGCTTGATGGTCTTCATGTCAGTCACTGGATTGTTCGAGACTCGATTACCACCGTGTGATGTTGTGCCCAGAGTGACAACTAACACAAATTAAAACCACCACCGCCACCACTACTACTACAACCACCACCGCCACCACTACTACTACAACCACCACCGCCACCACTACTACTACAACCACCGCCACCACTACTACTACAACTACAAACACCACTACTACTACTACACCACCACTACTACAACTACTACTACTACAACAACCACTACACTACACCACCACAACTACTACAACCACCACCGCCACTACTACTACTACAACTACACTACTACTACTACTACAACCAAAACCACTCACTACTACTACAACCACTACCACCACTACTACTACAACCACTACACCACTACAACTACAACCACTACCACCACTCCTACTACAACCACAACCACCACTACAACTACAACCACCGCCACTACTACTACTACAACCACAACCACCACTACTAATACAACCACCACCACTACAACTACAACCACCGCCACCACTCCTACTACAACCACAACCACCATTACAATTACAACCACCGCCACGACTACTACTACTAAACCACAACCACCACTACTAATACAACCACCGCCACCACTACTACTACAACCACCACTACAACTACAACCACCGCCACCACTACAACTACAACCACAACCACCACTACAACCACTGCCACCACTGCTACTACAACCACCGCCAGCACTGCTACTACAACCATCACTACTACTACTACTACAACCACCGCAATACTACTACTACAACCACAACCACCATTACTACTACAACCACAACCACCAATACTACTACAACCACCACTACTACTACAACCACCGCCACCACTACAACTACAACTACACTACTACAACCACAACTACTACTACAACACAACCAAAACTACTACTACTACAACCACCACCACCACTACTACACCACCACTACTACTACTACTACTTAACTACACTACACTACTACTACAACTACTGCCACTACTACTACTACTACAACCACTACAACCACTACTACTACAACCACTAATACCACTACTACTACTACAACCACCACTACTACTACAACCACTACCACAACTACTACTACTACCACTACCACTACTACTACTACTACTACAACCACCACTACTACTACTACTACAACCACTAACATCACTACTACTACTACTACACAACCACCACCATTACTACTACAACCACAACCACCACTACTACTACTACAACCACCACTACTACTACAACCACCGCCACCACTACAACTACAACCACCACCACCACTACTACTACAACCACAACCACCACTACAAGTACAACCACCGCCACTACTACTACTACTACAACCACAACTACACTACTACTACTACAACCACAACTAAAACTACTACTACTACCACTACCACTACTACTACTACTAACTACACTACTACTACTACAACTACTACTACTACTACTACTACTACTACAACCATCGCACCACTACTACTACTACTACCACCACTACTACTACAACTACAACCACCACTACTACTACTACTACTACTACTACTACTACTACTACTACTACTACTACTACTACCACTACTACTACTACTACTACTACTACTACTACACCACTACTACTACTACCACTACCACTACTACTACAACCACTACTACTACAACTACCACCACTACTACCACTACTACTACTACAACTACTACTACTACAACACCACTACTACTACAACCACCACTACTACTACCACCACTACTACTACTACTACTACTACAACTACCACTACTACTACAACACACTACTACTACTACTACTACTACTACTACTACCACCACTACTACTACTACTACCACTACTACTACAACCACCACTACTACTACTACAACCACTACTACTACTACACCACTACTACTACTACTACTACTACTACTACTACCACTACTACTACTACAACTACTACTACTACTACTACTACTACTACCACCACTACTACTACTACTACCACCACTACTACAACCACCACTACTACTACTACAACCACTACTACTACTACAACAACTACTACTACAACCACCACTACTACTACTACTACAACTACTACTACTACTACTACCACCACCACTACTACAACCACCACTACTACTACTATTACAACCACTACTACTACAACTACCACTTCTACTACAACCACCACTACTACTACTACAACCACCACTACTACTACTACAAACACCGCTACTACTACAACCACTACTACTACAACTACTACTACTACAACCACTACTACACTACTACTACTACTACTACTACTACTACTACTACACTACCACCACTACTACTACACTACTACTACCACTACTACAACAACCACTACTACTACTACAACCACTACTACTACTACCACCTGCCACTACTACTACTAAACCACCACCTACTACTACTACAACACACCACTACTACTACTACTGCTACTGCTGCTACCACTACTACTACTACCACCACCACTACTACTACAACCACCACTACTACACAACCACTACACTACTACTACTACTGCTGCTACCACTACTACTACTACTACCACTACCACTACTAGTACTACACAACTACTACTACCACTACTACTACTACTGCAACTACCACTCACTCACTCACTCACTCCGTACTATTGCACCTATATGATGGGGCCGGAAATACTCGAACCTGGACTATATAATCCAGTCATTAACATGATGACAAACGATCCATGCCGTTTGGGCAGGTTGGCACCCTGTCACCAAGTTACCGAGCCTTATATCCCCATACATCAAGTGACCTGTTACGACCAGCAAAGGTTGTTGGTGTCCACGTCCACACAGGGCACATGACAGTACTTTATCTACTGTAAAAGGTATAAGTTTAAGAACAAAACTGAAATATGTTCTGAGAACAGATTCTTTTATTATAACGAAGAACTGACTTGAGACCTCTTTCTGTGAAAGAGTAATACTTTAGTTTAATGCATATTTTCTCTGTGTACAGTGAAAACTTTAATGAAAACGGCACATCTTATTTTCTCCTGAAAGCCGATGAACCCTCACATGACGGTTGAGATCTCGAGGTTATGCGGCTCGACAACAGCGCGGTATACATGTATTGTCTGGAGTACATTCTGTACTGTTCTTCACCTGGACTAACTAGTCTCGGAACTAAACATATTTTACAGAAACAAACCCAGTTCATAATAACAAAAATAGAATATAATGAAAAGGAGCCCCGAGACTTACTTCATTTTCAGAATCTGTTGAAATCTAGACTTGCCGCATAATCCAGACTTGCATGGGCTTTCTAGGATATGTTTGTTTCAGGGTCTGTGTGACAGACTACTCATCACCCAACAGCTGGAGAAGAGCCTCTAAGTGTGCCAGGCCGTTGTAAGGAATCGATCGTTGTTCCTTGCTTTTTGTTTTATACAAAAACACTGACCATTCCGTCAATATTTATTACAAAAATACATGAAATATGCAATAAATAATTGTACAAATTTTCGTTTAACAACTACTTGAAGTAACATGAAAGTGAGATTCACGTGTGTAAGGAGGCATGAGGAATAAATGGAGTGAAACCTTAAATAACACGGCTGCATGCTTTACAGTCAGCGACAACAACACCGGAAGCAGTGTCTCCAGCAAAAAAGAACAATGATGTGGAAAAAACAACCTGCTAGATAAGTAGAAGCATGTGTCAGTGAGAATGGGCATTGTATTGGGGAAATACAACAGGACGTCCTGTGAGAATGGGCATTGTATTGGGGGAATACAACAGGACGTCCTGTGAGAATGGGCATTGTATTGGGGGAATACAACAGGACGTCCTGTGAGAATGGGCATTGTATTGGGGGAATACAACAGGACGTCCTGTGAGAATGGGCATTGTATTGGGGAAATACAACAGGACGTCCTGTGAGAATGGGCATTGTATTGGGAAATACAACAGGACGTCCTGTGAGAATGGGCATTGTATTGGGGAAATACAACAGGACGTCCTGTGAGAATGGGCATTGTATTGGGGAAATACAACAGGACGTCCTGTGAGAATGGGCATTGTATTGGGGAAATACAACAGGACGTCCTGTGAGAATGGGCATTGTATTGGGGAAATACAACAGGACGTCCTGTGAGAATGGGCATTGTATTGGGGAAATACAACAGGACGTCCTGTGAGAATGGGCATTGTATTGGGGAAATACAACAGGACGTCCTGTGAGAATGGGCATTGTATTGGGGAAATACAACAGGACGTCCTGTTGAACTTCATATCTTTCAAAATTCATATCTTTCCTTCCCATTGTCTGAGTTCAAGTCACACAATAACGTGATGTGTGACAAAGTGAAGGTGTCATGGCGTGATACACATCTATAAACATCACAAACACGTCTCGTCATGTAGTGTAGTCTCTGTAAGAAATAATTCAACCCAACAAAGATAAACTTCATAAAACGGTAATCTTCATTAACGTGTGATGAAATTCGAAACCCTCCCAAAGAAGACACATCACAGAAATGCATATGGGAATATGTTGCAATACCTCTCAGTATGGATGCATTATGCCACCCCTAACAGTGCGTTGAACACTGAGATCGCCCGGGACTGTTCACAACCTCTGCGAAATCACGCAATGGGAGATAACTCGAGCACACATATATATGTCGATTCATGGGGCACACCACTATCTGCACGCCTCCACATGGCGATTCTCACACATATTGCTTCACAAGGTGGGCAAACCTTGCAATACTATGTTCTAAGGTGAGAAAAGGCTGCCGCTGATCGTCCATGACGATGTGTAATGGTGTATTCCAAGGACTGCCACATTCAGCCGAATCATTCAAAGGGACGTAACCTTGCTATGTGCTGGCGACAATGACACTAGTCTGTATTGGAGTTCTCCCACAGCATGTACACCATCCAGTAGATGATGTTGAAAGCCAGGAACACCCCGGGGAAGAGATACCGAGATATTTTGTCCATTAAGCGTGCCTTTTGTCTCATCATTGAAACCTTTGACAGCCCACGACGCCCTCGCCCTCGTGCGCCGTTCTGTTTTTCTAGCTGAAATGCCAAAACAAGTAAATAATTATATCCTTGGGTGCAACTCAGGACGAATGAATAAATGGAACAAAGTTATCTAAAGCCAACATGTATATTAAAATTTCACCGAAGCCTCGCATAGAAGCAGTATTGGAGACTCGGCATAAAACTACCCCTATAAAACTACACATGACATGTGTTATCTCGAGAGGATAAACACTACTTCTATGTTTTCGAATTATGGCGTAGCGTTCATATTTCACGTATCAAAAGGAGGGCCGGTATATGGCAGGTCTTAACATATAAAGAAATTCCCACATTTGTCAAAATTCTACAAATACCGACACATCTTTGAACAACTGTCAGGCTTTGCGTTGCGTTTTACTTGAAGAAAAACCCACCACGGCCCCAATATCAGTCCAAATGTACGAACACCGTCCAACAACCTTGTCCTGTGTTAAAAAACAGGGGAAATGGGATCCATGTACGTGAGTGAGTTAATTTTCAGAATAAAGTTGTTATTCGGGCCACAGTGCTTGATCTTTAAGAACATTTACAGCATATCGGAATAAGTCTCACAACTACCATTTACACAACGTGGACATCAAACATTGTCAGCACCTGAAACGATTATGACCTGACAATTATGAATATTGCACGCTGAAATCAGCACCATCTGTTTACCTCCAGCGCCAGTTCCTCGCCCGACACTGACGGTCGGCTGTTTCCGCTGATGGTCTGACGACGTCGTTCCACTCTCGCCATGACGTTGACGTAAGCAAACTCCAATAAGGCTGCAAACACGAAAATCAAACACATGGCCATCCATACATCTATGGCCTTGACATAGGACACACGTGGAAGGCTTGCACGTGCACCGGAACTCTGTGTTGTCATGGTGAGAACAGTGAGGAGGCCCAATGAAATGCGAGCAGGCGTTGCGTCAATGTCCAGCCAGAAAGACATCCAGGATAAGATGACTATAAGAATGCTGGGGACATATACCTGTGCAATGTAGTAGCCGAAGTTGCGGGACAGCTGGAAGTCCCCACGAATGCACGTGTAGTTGCCTGTAAATAGATCAGTTGCAAGTGACTTTATGGTATTTGATTGGCTGATACTTGGCTGAACGGGGCGTGGGGTGCGATCCTGCGCTGGGTCACTGACCTTGTACCGTTATTTACATTTATTTTGTGTGATGAATAAATAGGAAGTTATTCCGGTATCATCGTTGACAAATTCAATTACAAAACTTCACCTCCATATGGTTCGACTTTCTTAGTAAAGTACAGATTGTAGTATTTTTGTTTGGTTGAGTCCCATCCGGGATTCGAACCAACACACTCAGAATCAGGCACCTAATCAAGCGAGTTGTCAAGCGAGCTTCGAAGCCTCCAGACAGATGCTAATCAAAGATTAGATTCAAACCTTTAGAAAAACAAATCACTAAACTCATCAACATCACCTGACAACGACATTAGAATCTATGTCGAAACGTCGCCTTTCCCAAATAAAGAAGTATATCCATAAAATTCTCTCAATTTTTCAGCATAGGTCCCGACATATTAAGCCGGTACTATCTAATCATTGTATACATGTATCAGGTATATTCAATCAGTGTATGACTGTAGGTACACCTACCACTGACGTATGTTTTAGTGCAGTCGTCGGTGGTCCAGCCAATCAGGTCAAACTGAGGTAGGGATAGATCACTCCTTTTGACGATCGGGTTGTCGTGCCACGCGAAGATGACGTTCTTGGTTGAGTAGCTATCTGAAACATATTGTAGCTTGTATAACATACCTTGTTCCTAACCTTAACCTTGTATTATTTCCACGTTTTCATTTGAACACGAACACACGGCCAATGTTTGAATGAAAGATAATGTGGTTTAAGGTGGCATCTTGGAGATAAAGAAATTTGATTTCAACTCAATAAATGATTTGTTTCACAACGACTCTTGACAGGTATATTCCATGCCACCACAGTTCAACCATCCTCGATAATCTCCAGGGTATACGTTCCGATAGATCTCGAGTATACCCTGGTGGGATCTACGGCTCGGCCCGATAATTTTTAGTGGAGATTTATCCGAACGTATACCCTGGAGATTATCGAGGATGCAGTTCAACCAGAAACAAGCTTTCCTAATCATACCCCATTATGATAAGAGACCCGTGAAGATCCGGGGTAGAATAGGTCTTCAGCAACCCATGCTTGCCAAAAACGGCGACTATGCTTGTCGTAAGAGGGGATGGCCTAAAAGTCGGGCCGGGCCGGGCCAAGGCGGGTCTTGGCTCATAAACCCATTAGCGAAAACCATGCCTACAATTAATTAATGCAACATATCACTTCACGGAGTCTCAAAGCGTAGTAGTTGAAGCAAACACCTTGCTCAAAGTGAAGCTCTCTTTTCTATATATTCTCAACAAAGACAGTGTATCACAAGCTGTCAGTCCGGCTTGGCCCGGGCTGTCAAACGCACCTTTAACCCTAATATATAATACTAATCTATGGATATAAACACATTTCAAGATACATGTGTGGAGTTTAAGTTGTTTTTGACAGCACGGGCCAAGTCGGGCTGAACAGAGACTAAACACTTTTGATTGAGGAGTTTGTTTTCCGAGGACTTTTTTTCCTAAAATCGTTGGGAATGGAGAGATAAAAAGGCTATTATTTTACTTTACTTTATGAAGTGGTATTTAGGTAGATATAATACCATTTTGTGTTTCACGTGTATTAGTAAATATAAGCATATGCATACGCGCTGGCTATTTGATTTGTGCTGGTATTGTTTACAATGAAAACATATAAGAATTTTTTGTGTTTGTGAATGCATACCTTGTTTGATCCTTTATAACATATTACAAAATGTTGTGATTTAAAAGATTTATTTTAATATACATAATCATGTCATATTTGCCCATTGACACTCGCCAATATCCACTTCTCTTAAGCATAAACATCCTGTGCTGATTCAGCATGAGGCAATAAAGGTTAATTAGGGAACCCCAATATCTTAATTAAGGAAAGAAAAGCAGTCAAAACACTGTTACTTCCTGCCCAAGACCCCAGGATGTCACACGCTAAAAGAAGTAAGCAACCTTCCCACATAGATATACCAAGGAAAACACATAACAACAAGACGGTGTCTTTTCTACGGGAATCTCGGTATGTAGTCATTGTTGTTGTGTGTTTTGTCATCGTTAACCATACATTTTCAATCAAACTATGCATTTGTGAAGGCAGGATGTGTATCTACCCAAATGTGCAGGTTTCGTTTTAATATTCTGCAATCCATTTTTAGTATTACCCGGTGGCCCGGCCCGGCCCGACTTTTCTTGGCCCGACTTTTAGGCCATCCCTCGTAACAGACGACTAACGGGATCGGGTGGTCAGGCTCGCTGACTTGTCATCAGTTCCCACTTGCGCAGATCGATGCTCATGCTGTTGATCACTGGATTGTCTGGTCCAGACTTGATTATTTACAGACCGCCGCCATAAAGCTGGAATATTGCTGAGTGCGGCGTAAAACTAAACTCACTCACTCACTCCATTATAATAAGTGGTATGTAATTACTCACAACTTTCTAGAAGTATCGAACACACTTGATCATCAAACGGGTATTTTTGTAACTGCATGTCGCAGCTCAGCGTCATCGAAATTCTGAAAGTTAAAGTATTTGCATTAAACACGAACCAACATGAAACAAGACAACTACTTATAGCTAATGTGATGTCAATACGTTATGGAACTGAACCTTCTATGATATGCTGCTAGAATTAATATTCATCTTTGTATGTATTTCTTCATGCCATTTCACAGCAGGAAAACATCGATGCACGACGTGAGTGTATTGATTAGTAATAAAGAAGCATATATTTACATAATGATACCCAAACAGAAGCAGCCTCAGCAGGGAAATCAGCAGTCATTAATATCTCCGGGATCATGAAAGTGTCTTAAGTCTGAAAAATGCTTAGCACGAAATTTGTCTTAAGTTTGGTTGTTTTTGCTTAGCTAAGACTCGTGCTAAGACTGGATCATGAAACGGTCTTAGCAAAATCTTAAGTGAGACTAAGCTTAAGTCTGTCACCATGGCAATGCACGCTCTTCTCAGAATGCTATCAGCATTAGTGAAAGAAAACCACAAGGCACCTGCACGCACATGTCCATCCACGTTAAATAACTAAATATCAACAAAAAGAACGTGTGTAATATTTTCGCGTAAGTGCGGTAACAGCGGAACTCTTCAGCAAACGGAGACGCGAATATTCCGTTGTTTGTAAACACGCAGCTCGTGCCGATGACAGCTCGTGCCGATGACAGCTCGTCTGCTTTAGCAAATATGGACGCAACAAGTAAAAGAAAAGTCAACTGGACAAAGGAAGAGGAGGTAATCCTAGTCGAGGAAGTGACTAAGAGGGAGGGTCTTCTCTTCGGTCGTTTGGACGGAAGCCAAATGAGCACACTGAAGAAAACCAAAGCCTGGGAAGAAACCACCTGCCTCATCAACTCGTAAGAATAACCAAAGTAGCTGGACTAATAGCTCTAAAATACTCCTCAACCTAAATGTGATTTCGACATACGTGCACACAAAAACCTTCTAGTGTTTATTTGTCAAAGTATTATTGAAATATCTTATTCTGAATGATCATTTAGGCTAGTATTTGGACCAAAGACGTACAGTGTAAACAGTGACCATGCATGCAGTGACTGTTAATAATCAAACATGGCTTATCAAACATATCTACGTATCTTGTATACATTTTATCATATAACCTGCACATCCCAGAAATAACAGTCTGAGAGACATTTGTTTGTTGCAGAAGGGGTCGATCTGGACTCAGAACTCTGAGTGAAATAAAGAAAAAGTATCAAAATATCAAACAGAAAGGTAAAATTTATTTTCTGATACTTGAAATCAATTTTATTTAATTTCCATCTGACCAAAATCATTATGTAATATGAAACAGTAATTTAATATATTACAATTAACTGATATGGAACTATCTATATTAATATTGCAAGCTTCACATGACACAACTTCATATCAGAATATATAGTTTATTGTTCAAAAATGCAATTAATGCTTTTACTGTTATTGATGACATCATGTTGAAAATTCTCAGTTATGTACAATTATGTGTGTACTTATTCCAACATGTTATGATTTCATAATGTATTTACAAGAATGTATATTTTTTAGCCAAGGCAAAGAGAAGCTGATATATGAGACCCCCAACAGGTGGTGGACCAAGAGCCAATTCCCAATCTGTACCCGAGCAACTAGTGCTGGATAATTTGGAGGGGAGACCAAGTTTGTGTTCGGTGGTTGGCGGGATTGACACAGAAGGTAAATTGATTGATACAAGTTGTTAAAAATATACAGATAAATATGTAAAAGGTTTGAAATGTAACATCATGAAAAGTAAATACCAATGGTTGAAGTTATTGAAAAACAGAAAAAAAATAACTTTCGACATAAAGTTTACTTTGGTTGGCAATTAGTGATTATGCAATGTGCTAATGAATTTCAATTTCACATATACAGAAAGAATATATGTACACATATTTCCAAATGTTCATTTTACATTTCTAATTATGATACACATGGAATTGGTGCTTGGAACATCTTTAACTCAATTACATGTAATGCTTACGTTCTATTTCTGTTCAATAGATTTGACATAACGATAGAGAAGTTCATGTTTGAAAGAATAAATAATGACTTTAGTATCTATTGTTTTCAGACTTCGTGAATATGTCAGAAACTGCTGAAGCCCCACATGATGAAGCAACAACCACTGAAGTTGATCTGAACTCAGCTGATGATATGACCTTCAGCATCACTGACATCACTGATCTGGACCCAACCAGGATTTCAAGTTCTTTTCTGTGAACCAGCTGGACATGTGAAAGTGTCAACTGAAGAAGAAATACTTAAAGAGGAACTAGAGAAAATGAAGGATTCTAGACAACGGATTAGAGAACAAATACGAGTAGCTATACTGCAGCAAAAATTGACAATATTACAAATACGAAATATTGACCCAACTTTCAGCTTCACAGAATAATATTGCAACTTCAACTCTAAGTAATTATATGTTAAATCTAATGTTTTATAGAAATTAACAACTTTCTTCTGATAAAAGACATGTTCAAGCTCAAAATAACACTGAAAGTTTGCAAAATATCATTACAGTTACGAGCACGTGCACTGGACTCAAACATTTAACCATGTACTGGTATTATCAATTACTATGTCACAAATATCTGTTAGGGCAAATTTTAAATTCATTATTGATAATCATGATCGAAACTGATAAAACAAAATATGTCTGTGCAAAGTTCACCATGAAGCCCTACAAAACAACATCTATATATGTCCAAGATATTTTTAATATCTTGGACATCAATGTACAACTTCTAAATGCCACTGAAAGACAACATCTATATAAGTTATTAATCTCACATATTGATGTATTGACAGAAATAAGCATATGTTATATTGACCATATTAGAGGTAATTCCAAAACATGGTTTTAAACAATATTCAAAATTTAAGAAATAGAGATTGTTACAAATACACAATGTCATTTAGAAACTGGTGAGCATGTAACATATGTTATATTTGGGATTACACTTTCTCACCAAAGTACAGATTATAGTTAATGTGTTGGGTTGAGTCCCATCCAGAGATTAGATGCCTCAATCGGAGGGAGTAGGTTCGAATCCTAGACGATACCAACAATAGTACTAGAATCTATACTTAACTGAGAAAGTGTAATCCCATAACATAACATGTGTTACATAGTGATTGGTACAATTAAGTTTAACCATATGAATAACATATGGTCATAGCTGTTGTAAAGTATCAATTGTAATTTGAAATTAACAATCTTGCAAAAAGGCAGCTGGAACCATCATTTACTGAATATTTTAAATGTCATGCCAACACACATACTTAATCCCCACAGCTAAGTCTGATATTTTTTCTCCAGAATTTATTAAAGTAGTATATCAGTTTTGATATTGTGATTACAGATTCTGATATTCTCTTTTGCAATAGCTCCTGTGTCTTATTGACATCACATATTATCTTATAAGCTAAAAAATATATCCATATCACAAGCATCAAACAAAATATGTTGAAAATAGAAGGTTTTAGGAAAACTGTCAAAGATGTTTTTAATGTTGAAGAGATTATTGTAAAGAAGAATAACGCTCTGCCTTCATTCCATGCAAAGTGGAAACATTTGATCACTGTATTGAAGTCTTAATGTTGTTGTCTCATGTCTTAATGTTGTCTTTTATCAGTACTCATAGTACACAGCTTATATCAGTACTCATAGTACACAGCTTTTATCAGTACTCATAGTACACACCTTTAAAAGTACTCATAGTACACAGCTTATATCAGTACTCATAGTACACAACTTATATCAGTACTCATAGTACACAGCTTGTATCAGTACTCATAGTACACAGCTTATATCAGTACTCATAGTACACAGCTTATATCAGTACTCATAGTACACAGCTTATATCAGTACTCATAGTACACAGCTTATATCAGTACTCATAGTACACAGCTTATATCAGTATTCATAGTACACAGCTTATATCAGTACTCATAGTACACAGCTTATATCAGTACTCATAGTACACAGCTTATATCAGTACTCATAGTACACAGCTTATATCAGTACTCATAGTACACAGCTTATATCAGTACTCATAGTACACAGCTTATATCAGTACTCATAGTACACAGCTTATATCAGTACTCATAGTACACAGCTTATATCAGTACTCATAGTACACAGCTTATATCAGTACTCATAGTACACAGCTTATATCAGTACTCATAGTACACAGCTTATATCAGTACTCATAGTACTTATATCAGTACTCATAGTACACAGCTTATATCAGTACTTATATCAGTACTCATACTCATAGTACACAGCTTATATCAGTACTCATAGTACACAGCTTATATCAGTACTCATAGTACACAGCTTATATCAGTACTCATAGTACACAGCTTATATCAGTACTCATAGTACACAGCTTATATCAGTACTCATAGTACACAGCTTATATCAGTACTCATAGTACACAGCTTATATCAGTACTCATAGTACTCATATCGGTACTCATAACTTATATCAGTACTCATAGTACACAGCTTATATCAGTACTCATATCAGTACTCGGCTTATATCAGTACTCATAGTACACAGCTTATATCAGTACTCATGGTACACAGCTTATATCAGTACTCATAGTACACGAAGCTTATATCAGTACTCATGGTACACAGCTTATATCAGTACTCATAGTACACAACTTATATCAGTACTCATAGTACACACCTTTAAAAGTACTCATAGTACACAGCTTATATCAGTACTCATAGTACACAGCTTATATCAATTGCTCATAGTACACGAAGCATATCAGTACTCATAATTACTACAGCTTATATCAGTATTCATGAGTACACAGCTTATATCAGTACTCATGGTACACAGCTTATATCAGTATTCATAGCATATCAGTTGCTCATAGTACGCATATCATATCATAGTGCTCATGGTACACCATAGTACAGCTTATATCAGTATTCATGGTACACAGCTTATATCAGTAATATCATACCAAGGTACAGCTTATATCAGTACTCATAGGTACACAGCTTATATCATCAGTACTCATTATATCATACCTATATACACACAGCTTATATCAGTACTCATGGTACACAGCTTATATCAGTACTCATAGTACACAGCTTATATCAGTACTCATAGTACACGAAACTTATATCATAGTGCACGGCTTATATCCGGTGCTCATGAGTACACGGCTTATATCAGTACTCATAGTGCAGTATCAGTACTCATGGTTATATCGGTGTACTCATAGTACACGAACTTATATCAGTACTCATAGTACACAGCTTATATCAGTACTCATGGTACACGGCTTATATCAGTACTCATGGTACACAGCTTATATCAGTACTCATGGTACAGCTATATCAGTAATGGTACCAACAATGCTAACTTTATATCCAGTGCTCATAGTGCACGGCTTATATCAGTACTCATGGTATCAGAAAAGCATATATATAGTACTGGCTTATATCAAGTACTCATAGTAACAGCTGTTATTCATGGTACTCAATATATCAGTATATATTTGTACACATCCAAGTTGAATGTACACCTACTGAATTGAAATGAATAAAAATATCTGAAAAAAAAAGAAAAGTCTGATTTCTTTCACAGAATGATTAATCGAAATAGCTCTGGGCAATATGGTCTCTGATACTGAAGCCATCATTGCCCTGAAGCTGCTGCTGTTGCTGATCTGGACCCTGTACGGTCAGTTCATCTACATCATTTATTACAATTATTTATCAAGCACGCTGACAGCTAAATGCTCTCCATGTGACCCCGGATTTATCATTGATTTATGGAAAGGTCAAAGCCATTTGTCACTTGATTGATAAAACAATAAAGGCATAGATGTGCCTCGGGCTTAAATATTGATCTCTCTGTAATGACTGTTGCTATATGAATGTAGTTAGTGAATATAGATATCACACTCTCCTTGCTGTATTCAGAGAGCTAAGTCTCGACATTATATGTGTGCACACATTTGTGGCCTATAATGTACAACTCTGTAAAACATAAAGTGTAACATGTCATCATAGGCATTTGCGAAATCTTAATGAATATGTATTAAACACACACACACACACACACACACACACGCACGCACGCACACACACACGCACACGCACACACACACACACACACAAAAGAATAACGAAAAAAATAAATAATAAAAAAACACACCCAAAAACAACTTAATTAAGCACCCTCTGTATATTTGGAATACATTCAAAATGTCACTTTGAGTGTCACAATTCAAGGTCAATACCGAGTGTAACCTCCATGTGACTGCATGACAGCCAGCACTCTCCCCCTGTCAGCCTCCCGATCTCTGAAGGGGCAGTCTACGCAATTCCTCGTGTAAAGCAGCAGCTTCCAACTGGGCCAGGTTCCTTGTATTGCACGCGAAAACCAATCATGTCTAATATATGTTCTAATGGGTTCAGATCGTGGCTCATTCAATCGTGAGATATGTCAGGGGGTGCTTAACTAAGTTCTTTATGTATATATTGTGCATTTTCAAGTGACTATACATACAAGTGGTTATTGTGGACATTGCGTGGTGTTGGTACCCACCTGGCACTGTACAATACTGTTCCGTTAGGGTACACGTGCATGAGTTTATTTGGCACCGTGATAGAATGAAAGTCGGCTCTCTTCTCATTGGTGAAGAAGAGATCTGGAACCCAGACTTGAGACATGATACGTGTGTCCAGCTCGAGAGCGTCTATATTCGGAAGGGAACCGTATCTCAGACGTGTGTCTTGCCATGTTTGACGCAGGAAGATTGTCAGTGAGTAATCCTGAAACAATAATGTCATGCAGTTGCATAATAGCTACATTAAGTTACATTACAATGAAAGTAATATGAAACGAATGTGCTTTTCCCTGTTTTCTGATCTGTATTATTGATAATGGCAATCACGATATGTAAATCATATTGAATGGTTATGCACATACATATGGAACAGCCACGAGAGATTAATTTCAAAAGCATGATTAGAAACGGTTTCCGTTGCATACTGTTCCACAAGGTCGTGTCCAAACTAGCGGCAGATGTACACGAAGTATCAAAACAAGCCAGTTCTAATGTTCTTCGGCGGCAAATACAGGTCTGGACATAAACATATGTAATATTCATATTTGTTATTTCAATGTTGAAGTGAAATTTCGCTGATATATTTCCCGACAGATTCTACCTATACTAGGCTGTGTTCTCTGTGAGATGGCAACTGTGCATACGGACCCCCTCTTGTGAGATATCTACATGTATATTTCAGATCCATACATATTTACACACAACACATTGACAGGGCCTTGTTTTTTCACACATACGGTTATGAATAAATGAATGGCTTCCACGTGCTTCAGTGATTAGTATTATCTGGCAACGACGCCTTTTATCAGTCGTTTTTCTGCTTTCTATCGCTGTTATGTTTTAAGCATGTGTTTTGAGATTGTAAATGATGATGGGATCAGTCAGCAGTAAGGTCTCATAGGCTACACGCTTGCCGGGCCCGCTGGCCCATAAAACGTGTTTTCACATAGTTGTTACATAATGCATTGGATTTCACACTGCAAACACAAGGGTCCCACTTGGATTGAACGGGCAAATGGAGGTAGACATATATAAGAAATCCATATATGACCAAAGATAAGAATAATATGTAGATATCTTTGTGTGATTCTGAACCCACAAATGAACACGATCAGTTAAAACAGTTCCAATATCACACAGAACAAAATAAGATTATCACTATGATAACATTTCACAAACACTTAAAACATAACAAATACTCAAAGATAAAGGCATGTGTAACATCATGTTGCCTCCACCCTGTGTGTTGTCATGAGGCCTGCTGGCCCCACTATATCCAACAAGTGTCACTCAAAGTGAGAGTCGCCACAAATGTGAAATAATGGTTAGATAATAACACTGAGGCCATTTTATCTGTCAGTTTTTACGCTTTCGCTCACTGTTATGGTTTAGCATGTGTTATTCCATTGTAAGTGTGGATACGATATTTGTGTTAGCCGTAAGGCTCACAAGCTAGATGTATGTTGGGACCTACTGGGATATACAAACGTGTTTTAACGTGTGTAATGCATAGTATATATTTTATACTTGGATCACACGGGTCCAGCCTGGATAGAGCAGGCAAATGGGGACAGAAACACACAAGAGATCAATATATCCATAAGTCAGTACAGCTCCGTGGTACAGCTCCGTGGACAGCAATAAACATTCAGTGTTCTTGTTCAGTTCAAGTGTGCGGTATGAGGCAAAGTATTTCGATTTGTTTTATATTACATTTATACTGGAGGAAAGGATTGGGCACAGTTTGTCACCCGTAGAGCGCCCTCGCATGAATATTTATAGCATCAAATTGAAACATGACAAGAGGCAGATAGACCGGATGGAGAAGGTTATTGTAAAAGGTTGGACCCTGGCAAGATATGACAATGTTGTTTCAGTATTATATGTGTACAACATGGCAATGTTGTTTCAGTATTATATGTGTACAACATGGCAATGTTGTTTCAGTATTATATGTGTACAACATGGCAATGTTGTTTCAGTATTATATGTGTACAACATGGCAATGTTGTTTCAGTATTATATGTGTACAACATGGCAGTGTTGTTTCAGTGTTATATGTATACAACATGGCAGTGTTGTTTCAGTATTATATGTCTACAACATGGCAGTGTTGTTTCAGTATTATATGTGTACAACATGGCAATGTTGTTTCAGTATTATATGTGTACAACATGGCAATGTTGTTTCAGTATTATATGTGTACAACATGGCAATGTTGTTTCAGTATTATATGTCTACAACATGGCAGTGTTGTTTCAGTATTATATGTGTACAACATGGCAATGTTGTTTCAGTATTATATGTGTACAACATGGCAATGTTGTTTCAGTATTATATGTGTACAACATGGCAGTGTTGTTTCAGTATTATATATTTGTACAACATGGCAATGTTGTTTCAGTATTATATGTGTACAACATGGCAATGTTGTTTCAGTATTATATGTGTACAACATGGCAGTGTTGTTTCAGTGTTATATGTATGCAACATGGCAGTGTTGTTTCAGTATTATATGTATGCAACATGGCTATGTTGTTTCAGTATTATATGTCTACAACATGGCAGTGTTGTTTCAGTATTATATGTCTACAACATGGCAGTGTTGTTTCAGTATTATATGTCTACAACATGGCAATGTTGTTTCAGTATTATATGTGTACAACATGGCAATGTTGTTTCAGTATTATATGTGTACAACATGGCAGTGTTGTTTCAGTATTATATGTGTACAACATGGCAATGTTGTTTCAGTATTATATGTGTACAACATGGCAATGTTGTTTCAGTATTATATGTATGCAACATGGCAGTGTTGTTTCAGTATTATATGTGTACAACATGGCAGTGTTGTTTCAGTGTTATATGTATGCAACATGGCAGTGTTGTTTCAGTGTTATATGTATGCAACATGGCAGTGTTGTTTCAGTATTATATGTATGCAACATGGCAGTGTTGTTTCAGTATTATATGTCTACAACATGGCAATGTTGTTTCAGTATTATATGTCTACAACATGGCAATGTTGTTTCAGTATTATATGTGTACAACATGGCAGTGTTGTTTCAGTATTATATGTGGCAATGTTGTTTCAACATGGCGCACAACATGGCAATGTTGTTTCAGTATTATATGTGTACAACATGGCAATGTTGTTTCAGTATTATATGTGTACAACATGGCAGTGTTGTTTCAGTATTATATGTATACAACATGGCAGTGTTGTTTCAGTATTATATGTATGCAACATGGCAGTGTTGTTTCAGTATTATATGTCTACAACATGGCAGTGTTGTTTCAGTATTATATGTCTACAACATGGCAGTGTTGTTTCAGTATTATATGTCTACAACATGGCAGTGTTGTTTCAGTATTATATGTCTACAACATGGCAATGTTGTTTCAGTATTATATGTGTACAACATGGCAGTGTTGTTTCAGTATTATATGTGTACAACATGGCAGTGTTGTTTCAGTATTATATGTGTACAACATGGCAATGTTGTTTCAGTATTATATGTACAACATGGCAATGTTGTTTCAGTATTATATGTGTACAACATGGCAGTGTTGTTTCAGTATTATATGTGTACAACATGGCAGTGTTGTTTCATTATATTATATGTACAACATGGCAATGTTGTTTCAGTATTATATGTCTACAACATGGCAGTGTTGTTTCAGTATTATATGTATGCAACATGGCAGTGTTGTTTCAGTATTATATGTATGCAACATGGCAGTGTTGTTTCAGTATTATATGTCTACAACATGGCAATGTTGTTTCAGTATTATATGTCTACAACATGGCAGTGTTGTTTCAGTATTATATGTCTACAACATGGCAGTGTTGTTTCAGTATATATGTCTACAACATGGCAGTGTTGTTTCAGTATTATATGTGTACAACATGGCAATGTTGTTATGTACAACATGGCAGTATTAACAGTATTATATGTATAAGCAACATGGCAGTGTTGTTTTATATGTGTACAACATGGCTATGTTGTTTCAGTGATTATATAATGCGGTAGTGTTGTTTCAGTATTATATGTCTACAATATGGCAGTGTTGTTTCAGTATTATAATACAACTTATATTGTATGTTGGAAGAAAGCAACATGGCAGTAAGAGTTTCAGGCAGTATGTTGTTTCAGTATTATATGTGTACAACATGGCGGTGTTGTTTCAGTATTATATGTCTGGCAAATACGCAGCGTTGTTTCGTGTATTATATGTACAAATATGGCAATGCATTCTTTCAGTATTATTGGCATGGCAATGTTGTTTCAGTATTATGTTATGTACAACATGGCAGTGTTGTTTCAGTATTATATGTCAGCAACATGGCAATGTTGTTTCCAGTGATATATACGTCTACAACATGGCAGTGTTGTTTCAGTATTATATGTCTACAACATGGCAGTGTTGTTTCAGTATTATACGTGTGTACAATAAGAGCCTACATGGCAATGTTGTTTCAGTATTATATGTGTACAACATGGCAATGTTGTTTTCAGTATTATATGTGTACAACACATACGGCAATGTTGTTTACGCAGTGTTATTATTATATGCGCGCAACATGGCAGTGTTGTTTCCGGTATTATATGTGTACAACATGGCATGTTGTTTCAGTATTATATGTCTGCAACATGGCAGTAGTATTATATGTCTACAACATGGCAATGTTGTTTCAGTATTATATGTCTACAACATGGCAATGTTGTTTCAGTATTATATGTGTACAACATGGCAGTCTACAACATGGCGGTGTTGTTTCAGTATTATATGTCTACAACATGGCATGTTGTTTCAGTATTATATGTCTCTACAACATGGCGAATGTTGTTTCAGTATTATATGTCTACACTGGCAATGTTGTTTCAATATATGTGTACAACATGGCAGTGTTGTTTCAGTATTATATGTCTACAACATGGCAGTGTTGTTTCAGTATTATATGTCTACAACATGGCGGTGTTGTTTCAGTATTATATGTGTACAACATGGCAATGTTGTTTCAGTGTTTGATATATATGTGTACAACATGGCAATGTTGTTTCAGTATTATATGTCACAACGTGGCAGGTTGACAGTTGTTTCAGTATTATATGTCTGCCAACATGGCAATGTTACCAACGTTTCAGTATTATATGTGTACAACATGGCAGCATGTTGTTTCAGTATATATCTGCCAGCGTCTTGTTTTCATGGCAATGTTGTTTCAGTATTATATGTCTACAACATGGCAATGTTGTTTCAGTATTATATGTCTACAACATGGCAGTGTTGTTTCAGTATTATATGTCTACAACATGGCAATGTTGTTTCAGTATTATATGTGTACAACATGGCAGCGTTGTTTCAGTATTATATGTGGTACAACATGGCGGTGTTGTTTCAGTATTATATGTGTACAACATGGCAGTGTTGTTTCAGTATTATATGTTTGTACAAATATGGCAATGTTGTTTCAGTGATTATATGTATGTCTACAACATGGCAGGCAAGTTGTTTCAACATGGCAGTGTGTATTATATGTCTACAACATGGCAATGTTGTTTCAGTGATATATGTGTACAACATGGCAATGTTGTTTCAGTATTATATGTAATCGTACAACGTGGCAGTGTTGTTTCAGTATTATATGTCTACAACATGGCAATGTTGTTTCAGTGTATTATATGTCTACAACATGGCAGTGTTGTTTCAGTGATTATAACATGGCGATGTTGTTACAACATGGCAACATGTTGTTTCAGGTGTTATATGTCTACAACATGGCAGTGTTGTTTCAGTGTTGTTTCCATTATATACGTCTACAACATGGCAGTGTTGTTTCAGTATTATAATATTGTCTACAACATGGCAATGTTGTTTCAGTGTTATATGTTGTTTCAGGTATGCGCAACACGGCAGTGTTGTTTCAGTATTATATGTCTACAACGTGGCAGTGTTGTTTCAGTATTATATGTCTACAACAGTGGCAATGTTGTTTCAGTGTTATGTGTTTCGGTATTATATGTCAACATGGCAGTGTTGTTTCAGTGTTATATGTATGCAACATGGCAGGTTGTTGTATTCAGTATTATATGTCTACAACGTGGCAGTGTTGTTTCAGTTTCAGTATGCATATGTCTACAACGTGGCAGTGTTGTTTCAGTAGTATATGTATGCAACATGGCGACAGTGGACGTCTAATATGTCCAGGGACTTAGACTTGTTCATTTTACAAAACTATATCTCAAATGGGGAGTAAGCCCTGAAAGAACGTTTAGAATGATGCTTACACAATAATGTACTGCATTTGTACCGATGCCCACAGTACTACATAACAAGTTAGTTGGTGAAACAAATATGAACCTGAGTTAACCTGGTTTGTAGTCAGATCAGTTGTGGTGCATCATTGTGTACTCTACAACACCGAACAGCTTGTCACTGTAATATTGACTTTCAACAGTGTGGCTTCAGGCACAGTGATAAAACTCGAGTTTATGTGATCTAAGAATCACAATATGTTGCACTGTTTTCTACAGCTGACACGAGGGCGTATTTAATGTTGTTTGTATATTTACCACATCTGTGTTTGCCAAATAAGGTCATTATCCTTTCACAGGACGTTAATGGCCATCCTTCACTTACTATACCAACCTGGGGCTGTGTATTGGACGGTGTATTGGGTTTTGTTTACAACACAAGGAATTCGATTCGATCACCTCAGTGATTACCCTTTCACACAAATGGATTTCTGCCTACTTCGATCCGAGTAACGGGGCATTTATAGCATCAATATTCTCAAGGTCTAATAATGCCACATAGTATCTTGTGTCTAGTTGGGTTATTCTCCCAACTACTTAAGAGTGGCGGCACAGTTGGCAGCTTACATGTCGACAATGAAGACACATACAAGATAGCCATTGCCGCAGTTCGCAAATGGTGTGATTATCAACGTATAAAAAAACAAATAGCTGGCAACAGACTTTCGAAGGAAGAAACCTCAAACAGAACAAGTGTTATTAACGTAGAGTCGGTGGGAGTGACAACAGAACACACATATCGGGGACAATCGCTGACAACAAACGTAGCTGTTGTAATGAGTGCCGATCACGTCTTCACTAGGCACGTTACTGTTGACTGACTTGGCATATCTTAGTGTTATAACACTTGTATCAGTCCGTTTTAATCGTCTGTATTTGGGGCTTGTGCGGGGGACCCCTCTCACCAAATGCTACAACCAAACTCAATGAATTTGGGAGGTAACGTCTTAGTATGTCAATCTAATGCCATAGATGAGCTGTACGATAACATATTTTAATTGTCAGTTGTTGTGTTGATCAATCCAATGTATTTGTGCATGTGTCTGTATCACGTGTGACACAAAGAACGGGGAACCAGTAATACAACAGGAACACTCTTGTCCCCTTACTTAATTTGACGAATTGCATCAACTGACGACTAAGTAAAGCAATGTTATTGCTCATAAGCGGGTTATAGATGCCGCATATATATATATATATATATATATATATATATATATATATATGACCATATAATATATATATATATATATACCGATATATAACAACATATAATATATGTATATATATATATATATATATGTAATATATAATATATATATATATGTAATAAATAAATATATATGTATATATATATATATATATATATATATATATATATATATATATACATATATATATATATATATGTATATATATATGTATATGTGTATATATATATATAATAATAATATATATATGTATGTGTATGCATAATATGTATATATATATGAATATATGTATGTAATATATGTATATGTATAATATATAATATATATGTATATATATATATATGTATATAATATATATGTATGTATAATATGTATGCATGTATGTGTAATATATGTATGTATGCATGTAATATATATATAGTAAATAATAATAATGTGTAATAATATGTATGTAATATGTAATGTGTAATAATATGATATGTATGTATGTATGTGTATATGTGTAATGTAATATATGTGTATAATGTAATAATATGTAAATAATAATATGTATAATGTAATGTATGTATGTAATAATGTAATATAAAATATATATATATGTGTAATGTATATGTATATATATGTATATGTATAATATGTATGTATGTAAATATATATATGTATGTATGTATATGTATAAATATAAAATATGTGTATATATATGTATGTATATGTAAAATATATGTATGTAAATAATATGTATGTATATGTAAATATATATGTATGTATATATGTAATAATATGTATGTATGTATAATATGTATGTATAATATATATGTATGTATGTGTATATGTGTGTATGTATGTATATGTGTGTGTAAATATAATATGTAATATAATGTGTATGTATGTAAAAATATGTGTGTATATATATGTAAAAATAATATGTGTGTATATAATGTATAATAATATGTATATATGTATGTGTAATAATATGTATATGTAAATATGTATATATGTAATATGTAATATATATATATGTATGTATGTAAATAATATGTATATGTATGTAATAAATAATAAAATATGTAATGTGTGTATGTAAAATATATATGTATATGTAATGTAAAAAATAATATATGTAATAATATGTATGTGTATATATATAAAATATGTGTGTGTATGTATATATATATGTAATATATGTATATATATATAATATGTATATATATATGTAAAATATAAAATATATATATATGCATATGTATGTATAATATATATATATGTATATGTATATATATATATGTAATATGTAATATATGTGTATATGTGTAAATATCTCTCTCTCTCTCTCTCAGTTTGCAACTTACTTACCATAGTCGATTCACTAATGGAATCAAAACTGACGATGTATATCTGCACAGTGACCCGGGTAGCGATGTCTGCAAGAACCAAGAATAGTGGTGCCTAAGATGATTGTCAGACAATCACTTTTAGTTCGGTGGTGATGTCGGGGAAAATAATTGCAAAGCTCATTTTTGAATTTTCTGAGGCATTATAAGATATCAGGACATAGGGATGGTACTTGATAGAGCTTTTTAATGATGATTAATGCTTGATAGGTTAGATGTCAAGAACAAAGGAATGATCTGTGACGACCAAGTGATACTGGCTTAAATTCATATGATATAACTTATCATATATGTATGGCTGATAAAGCACATTTCAGTTTATCCAGGAAACAAGAAATAGAGTACCCATTACAGACCACTGCTTGCCCGTACCCATACTTTCACAAAATCTGTCCTAAGAATTCCAGCAGTAATTACAAAAATTTAGTATTTTACTGAGATTGTCCACCCACGACAGATGGATATCATTCGTAGACATTTACTGATGTTCTCACAAAAACTGCTACATTAAATGACCCTTGCAGCTGATCGACGTTAAAGTAACTACACACAGACACGTTGAAACCAAGTTTAACATCTAGTCTTTGAAATAAACACATTTCACAGAAAAAAAGGGTTCTTAAATAATATTAAATATGATAAAACGGACCCCAGCGACTTTCTTCATACTCAGACCTGAACCTGTGGTAATCTAGACACATATTCTAGACTTGCGGTGATACATCTTTACCTTCCAGTTGTAGACCTATATCACTATTACCGTGTGTCAGGAGGGTATTTGAGAGAATCGTCTTCAAAAGACTGTATAATCATCTTATGAGGGGGCGGTGGGTAGCCTCGTTGGCTTCAAAGACCCGGGTGAATCCCCACATGGGTACAATGTGTGAAGCCCATTTCTGGTGTCCCCGCCGTGATGTTGCTGGAATATTGCTAAAAGCGGCGTCAAACCAAACTCAGTCAGTCCTGTCTGTCAGGATCACAATTTCCTGTGTATATACCAATCAGGATATATACCTCAAGCACTTTTCAACTACTTCAAATATATCATCAAATATGTAAGAAACTAAGTTTCAGGTTAACTTATCTGATGTTATTGCCTGTGAATGTGGTGCGCCATGTGGAAATTCATTCCATTTCTGTTGTAAATGCACTTTATATGATGACCTCAGGAAGTCACAAAAACACTCCACACTAATGTATTCGGTGACCCTAATCTACGATTTGTTTCTTGTCTGTACATCAGTTTATAGAAACTACTAATAGATTTCATAGTTCAATCTATATATAAATAGTAAACTGTACAATATTTGCACATGTATGAGATGCTCACCTTTCCTGCACACTGTATATATTCTGTACATCAGCACTGTATATAAAATGTAATCTATATATAGATACACATATATATACTTAATTGGATTGAAAAAGAAAACAAAGAGCCAATTACACTCCTATATGTTTCATTGATTTCTTCAGGGAGTACATGTGGGAGTGAAATTGGCTCTGTGGTTCTGTTCAATCTATTTAAATATATCTAACTATATTCCTCGATGTCAAGTCTCCACTGTATATTGTTCCTCTCCATGATGTAATACCACTTAAAATGTATTTAGGGAGAAGGTGACAATAAGTGGTGCACTTGTGCCCAATCCCTTTGTCTTTTGGACAATACAATATGCAGGAAGACTTGCATGGTCAGTATTGGGTAGATGTATTTCAGGGTCTGTAGGTCCGACTTACTGGACCCATACTCACCTTCCTCAAAGTTTGGTGGAACGTTAGCATCATAGGTAGCCAGGATCTTCCGTATCGCCTCCTCTCTGAAACAAGGCAATAGTCTTTGATTGACATCTAGAGCTGATACACGTACAAGGGAACGCTATGGCCGCCAACCTCTGCATTATAGGGAACACGACGTTTCGGAGCATATTCCTTCATCAACGAAAGCTAGGAAGCCAAGAGCTTATCTATATACATATACATATACATACCCTCTTTCCTCCCTTTATCTATACGACCGCCTCCGTGGTGTAGTGGTTAGAGCGTCCGCCCGGAGAGCGGAAGGTCGCGGGTTCGATCCCCGACGACGTCATACCAAAAGACGTTAAAATATGGTTCTTGTTGGTCCCTACTTAGTATATGGCGGCGGTCTGTAAATAATCGAGTCTGCACCAGACAATCCGGTGAGCAACAGCATGATCATCGATGTGCGCAGCTGGGAACCAAATGACATGTGTCAACCAAGTCAGCGAGCCTGACCACCCGACCCCGTTAGTCGCCTCTTACGACAAGCATGGGTTACTGAAAATCAATTCTAACCCGGATCTTCACGGGTCCTCCCATTAGTACGTGTTTACCTTTCACTTTAGTTTGCTCTCACATGTACATATCTATTCTTAGCCTTCATTCAACTGATGTCGCGTTCATGGTAGCAGATAAATTAACATCCATCACACCCATGTAAGTCTTTACATTGTCCCAAACACTTGCATTGGTATTTCCAGAAGAGCAATTAAGGACTGTTTTAGACCACTTAAATGGTTGAGGAAAATGGTGATGGAAGCTCTTACTACATTTAGAAGTCAACATAATTAAGTGTTAATAACATACATTCCAATATACAATTTCAAACAATTTCTAATTTGCATTTGTAAGAGACCCCTGATCGATGCTAATGACTGTATAATGTTTCTGTTTCCCATGAGATCACGTTAGCTTCACGTCAGCTACTTTCTGCCATGTTGTAAAGTAGAGGCTTGGTTCAGCTCCCATGACAAGCGAGGGCCTCGGGCGATGTCACTGTATGATCATGTATGACCTGTAAACCTATGTGCCTCTATGTATTTAGATGTGCATCTGTTCAGGAGGAAATGCTATACCGCACTTTCAGATGTGGATTAGGATCCATATGAATAACTCCTAGACTCAAATCTAGTCTGTAAAATGAACATGTTTTACAGAAAAATACTGTTGATAAAAAATAATCATAAAATGATATGAAAAGGAGGCCAGAGACTTTCTTCATTTTCAGAAATCTTGACTTACCAAATATTCTAGACTTGCATGGGCTTTCTTGCAATTGGATATATTTGTTTCAGGGTCTGTATGGCAGGCTAGAATAATACCTTGCCGCTATAATCATTTTCGCATCTTTGAACCAAATGACTTGCCGAAAACACCAGATCATTCCTTGTATCAATTACTGTATTTGCACCTCATTACCATGTAATTATCCAACATCCGGGGTTAGTATGCATAACAACATCAGATACTAGATGTGACCCCACAAAGGATCGCAGCTCCACTCTTGGACTGAATGGTAAATCAGTTGGTCACCTACACTGTGTCCTGGTCAATATTGGAATGATCTCTAACATCAAGCCTCCAATATAGTCTGTGACGCCTTTTATCAATAAAGTCATTAATTTAGACCACAATGATCTATCAACATACCCACGGTTAATTATTAAAGCAGTGTTTTACTCATGTACAGACGCTGTACGCCCTGGGATGCATCCCGTCTACACCATAAACACGTTGTGTATTTACACCCCCTTGTATGGACAAAGATATAAACGTTGACTAAGTAATGACTGGTGGCATGTGTCTACTGGGGACTATCTTGTCTGGTAGTCCTAGGGGCGAAGTGTTCTACCACTAACTACAATCACCTCAAATAGGCACCACGGTGACAATGGAACAAGCAAGGATGTAGGTATGTACGCTTATATTGGTGTCTGGCCGAAAACGAGGACATGATGATTAAGTGATACACAATACAACTGAATGAAAAGTATCGATACTGTCCGCTTGAAATATTTAAACAAGAAATCACTGAGAACAAGACTATTTGCGGTACGCTGAAGTGCAGAAAGTGTACATGCATAACACCTGTGCTAGTCGTTATTTATTGAGTTAACGTCCGAAACTAAGTTGACCAAAAGGTTTTGATAAATATTCATGTTAAATCCCCAAAACTGTCAAACGGTATTTATATTTTTTAAAACATATGCCTAGATATAGATGTATATAAATATGAAGTCATAAACCTCCGACAACGGATCCATATGAACTTCAGTAATAATATCACCCACGTCATCAGATATACCAGTTCACTGACCTCTAAACCCACTCCTGAT
Source organism: Haliotis rubra (assembly GCF_003918875.1). Classification (NCBI taxonomy): domain Eukaryota; kingdom Metazoa; phylum Mollusca; class Gastropoda; order Lepetellida; family Haliotidae; genus Haliotis; species Haliotis rubra. Next base: position 1,022,857 of record NW_025767037.1, on the reverse strand, counting down.
AAAAGTCATTTTCTCATTACGCGAAAGAACTAGTGTCAATATTTCACTAAGTGTTGATGCCAAACGGCTGATTCGTTTATAGGACAGAATGGCATACACAAAATCGACACAGAGAGGTAGGTGCACCATCCATGTTCTGCCGACAGGTGTAGGTCTGAGCCTGGCACTGCGGACATAGCTCCATACACATGGTACCAGGAAGTAGCTCTGGTCACTCATCACTCTCACTCTCACACACTCTCACTCTCACACACACACACACACACACACACACACACACACACACACACACACACACACACACACACTCTCACACACACTCACACACACACACACACACACACACACACACACACACACGAGCGCGCGCCGCTGATGTCCACCAGTATGGATAACAGCAAATGGTAATACTAGAACATTTACAGTTACACAATACATGAGTCATGTTGCCACTGAAGCTCGAATATCGTCTCTTGTTACTTAATAATGTCCTCATATCAGCTGTTCGCTGACAATATATCCACATGTCTGCCCCCAGGTGATGTATCTTTGTATGTAAGGACATCAATAGGCAGGTCTTGTAGTGGCTGTGTAGTCTGGTGTTCCAGGGATGGTATTAGCACAACGGTCAGCACAGCACTACCTCTTCAAATATGCACACAAGGAGTGTGACTGATAGCATGTTTTCGGAGGACGATCAATTAACTTGGCAACAGCGCGGGCAGTTTTGGGGGAGAGGGTTTTCATATGACGCAATGTGAAAATGATAACCAACATGATTGTAATTTGTAAATGAAAATTAATAAGCGAACTGTATAGAAATATGCAACAAACACGATATATTGGATTGTCTGCATGGCAGTAGCTTCATGAAAAGGAGAACATTAAGCAGAACAAGAACAGATGGATGGAAACTGAACACTTAACATATAATGACCAGCTTTCATTTTTTAATTAGAGAGGAGCATGAAAATACATTATCAGATGTAAGGAAAGCTTCATTGAAGAACCCCTTCCGGGACAATAGACAACTGATAACTATAGATGTATATAAAAAAACTACATTAATGAAAGGTGAAGGACTTTATGAACATATTCCCATGCAAGCTGATTACCATGGAATGTCGGCGTGATTGACACATTTCACTGACGGCCAATTACTATTGTCAGTTATATCATTAACTAAGATCGGTAATGCACCGACTGCACTGGGGATAAAGTTAATCTGTCGCTTTTTTTAAACACGCTTTCATGTATATTCGACATGTAAAGTGATAAATCAGGTTTTAGGCTATATATCAATGTATATACATAACTGATAGTAATATAGGTTCCTACCCGCTTCGACCATCAACTACCCCCGGAGGGGCGGGACGGGGGATATGTGTTTGAGACAGAGATGTTCTATTTCAACCCGACAACAGGAAAACTATAAATAATAGCATCCGTACTGTTATACATGAACATGTCACATTGTACGTATTACGTACATACAATGTCAGTCCATGTCTAATAAATGCTGACTTCAAATGTTTTCCTACAGAGTTAGCTGTTTGGCTTGGTTTTCTACAGAATTCTACAGAAACTCTCTATCTGGATTTATTTCCAGCTGAACTGAATGCGGAAGTAATATGTGAACACACGTACATTTAGAAAGAATGTAACCTCAGGAAACAAATATACATACTGTGTCAACTTAGCAACATATGAAAACATGGATTAATCCACAGCATGCAAGAATATTGCTACATAATGCTTACGAAGGATGAACTGGGTTTGCGACAAATTCATCATGGTTGGTTGTAACCCCGAATACACCGCTACAACACAGGGCTAGGATGCTGGTGCCGACGATGAGGATCATTATCAGGGTGTATGTTCCTTTACTAGTTCAGAGTACTTGTGGAGCGACCTGAAGAGGAAGAACGTTCCTTGGTGACTCCACCACTCCAGTTACCGGGCAGCTGTAGCTTATTGTAGGGGTAACGTATCCAGGAACCAAGAAATCAGCCATGAATGAAAGAAGATCCAGGCTTCCAAGGAAGACACAGAACAATGAACGAGTGTTTATGTATCACCTCTTCTCCTTGCCCTAAGTACAAATAGTTCGTCTAAATATAAAAACAAAGCTGTCAGGGTCCTGGCTCGCCGTGTAGTGAATTTCTATCTTCGTCAGCTGTAGCGTAGTGTGATCCATTCACCGCCTGACTGGAACACCTACATCAGCACATCAGTGGCGGGTCTGCCAGAACAGTAGCAGCCGCTGTGCAGCGTACATTCAGGCATCTGTTACAGGAGAGAAGCCCCGTCTACAGACAGCATACCTTCAGCCGTGGTGAAAATACTGCAACTGTTCACTATATCGACTAACTATTACATTTAGAAAGTCCTCAGTCGTACCGCCACCGACATCAATCTAACAGCCTCCAGAGTATTCACCCCAGTCTGATATGGCTGCTAGATTCACCAGAAATAAAAAGATCTTGAACCGACCTTGCACATACAGCATGCTATATAATAATGGCGCAATCTTGATACCACAATTAAAGGGGCAATCATGCCTGTCTGGCTTTCATAATAGCTCCATATGATAATGTTATTAGCCTTGCGTTAACACCAGTTCAGTTATCTACTTATTAATCATCGCCCTTATAGTCAATCACAACTGACAATCTATATCGGTAGGTGATGCAGTGCTCTAATGTTTTATTGTATTCTTTCCGTAAACGGATGTAGGTCACACGAACTACCAGATGGATGGAGAAAGTTATTGATCACAAATATGGATGGCTACCATGTCGGTGTGTCGTTATTATATGTGTGGACTGACGACTGTGAATAGGTGGGGGTTTCCCGACAGGAGGATTTAGAACACATTCAGCTAGAGCTCCAGGCTTATCCATATGAGTTTCAAGTTGTCTTCAAAGCAATCTTCATGCATCATATATGTCCGAAGTACCAAGTATTGCGGATTATAATAGCATCTTTTAACAGAAACCGTCAAGGTCATTAATTGAGAGTGTGGTCTTTCCATTTAATTTGAACTAATCCCTTTATCTCCGTTTCCACCTGGAATACACCCGGAGGGCTAGGTGCACGGCATATTCCATGCTGTTTGTATAAACATGCGTCGACATCTGTATTATGTACTACATGCACACCCAAGCATGCAGCTAGAAGTCTATATGTATTATTTTATCATTATAATGGATTTCTGTGGCGCCTGGTATCCAACTTGAATCTGTTCAACGGCGCCTCACAAAGTCCCCCGGATAACCCAAGCTGCTAGTGAGGCGCTAGAAAGTTACTACATACACACCCTAACATGGAGCTCTATGTATACACATGTTGATATCTGTATACTGTCTCTGTGTACTACATGCACACCCTAACATGGAGCTCTATGTATACACATGTTGATATCTGTATACTGTCTCTGTGTACTACATGCACACCCTAACATGGAGCTCTATGTATACACACGTTGATATCTGTATACAGTCTCTGTGTACTACATGCACACCCTAACATGGAGCTCTATGTATACATACGTTGATATATGTATACTGTCACTGTGTACTACATGCACACCCTAACATGGAGCTCTATGTATACATACGTTGATATCTGTATACTGTCTCTGTGTACTACATGCACACCCTAACATGGAGCTCTATGTATACACATGTTGATATCTGTATACTGTCTCTGTGTACTACATGCACACCCTAACATGCACCTCTATGTATACACATGGTGATATCTGTATACAGTCTCTGTGTAGAACATGCACACCCTAACATGGAGCTCTATGTCTACACGTGTTGATATCTGTATACAGTCTCTGTGTACTACATGCACACCCTAACATGTAGCTCTATGTATACACATGTTGATATCTGTATACTGCCTCTGTGTACAACATGCACACCCTAACATGTAGCTCTACGTATACACATGTTGATATCTGTATACTGCCTCTGTGCACTACATGCACACCCTAACATGTAGCTATATGTATACACATGTTGATATCTGTATACTGTCTCTGTGTACTACATACACACCCTTACATGTAGCTCTATGTATACATACGTTGATATCTGTATACTGTCTCTGTGTACTACATGCACACCCTAACATGTAGCTGAGCTCTATGTATACACACGTTGATATCTGTATACTGCCTCTGTGTACTACATGCACACCCTAACATGGAGCTCTATGTATACACACATGTTGATATCTGTACTACAGGCACACCCTAACTCTGTGTACTGCATACACACCCTAACATGTAGCTGTATGTATACACATGTTGATATCTGTATACTGCCTCTGTGTACTTCATGCACACCCTAACATGGAGCTCTATGTATACATTACGTTGATATCTGCATACTGTCCTCTGTGTACTACATGCACACCCTTACATGTAGCTCTATGTATACACATGTTGATATCTGTATACTGTCTCTGTGTACTACATGCACACCCTAACATGTAGCTGTATGTATACACATGTTGATATCTGTATACTGCCTCTGTGTACTTCATGCACACCCTAACATTGAGCTCTATGTATACACATGTTGATATCTGTATACTGCCTCTGTGTACTACATGCACACCCTAACATGTAGCTCTATGTATACACATGTTGATATCTGCATACTGCCTCTGTGTACTACATGCACACCCTAACATGTAGCTGTATGTATACACATGTTGATATCTGTATACTGCCTCTGTGTACTACATGCACACCCTAACATGGAGCTCTATGTATACACATGTTGATATCTGTATACTGTCTCTGTGTACTACAGGCACACCCTAACACGCAGCTATATGTATCCACAAGTTGATATATGCATATTGTTACGGATTAAATTGATGGTACTGAGAAATTCAATAGTTGCATGACGAAAAACAGAAGGTATTGTACACTATATTGCTTGTAGATCAGGGGTCTAACTTATCGTCAGCAATTATTTAATGAGGCAAATAATGCTTATAAGGTCTAGGATGTATATTTTATAGAAACGGGATATGGAAAATAGATTTTCGCAATTTCGCAAGGTTAAACACGAATACATGTGGTGTAAAGAGATATATCTCTACCTAAGGGTAGACGATAATTCTCCCTGTCCATATTTCCATTACAAAACGGAATACACTGGGGAGACGCCCATCTGCTACAGGTATGGTCGGTGGCAGTAGGTATCAATCACAGTACTGCATCCTCTTACATGAGACATGACAGAACGTTATTAAACGCTGCCAACACAAATCATGTCCAGTAATCACAAACATAAGGTCGATACTACACGGTGACCTCCCACTGGGACCCCCTTAACATCCATACGAGTGAGTGAGTTAATATTTAGCGTCACTTTGGCAAGATTTCAGCCATATCATGACTCATCCATACGCACAACGCTTAAAATTTTCACAGTAAATAATTCAATAACTCAATAAAAACCATCTCATGATTGATTTATATTTGTACACATGGCTTGTTAGACACACAAACACGTAGCTTTCTATTTATATTTACTTAGAGAATAGCTGTATTTTGATGTAATATGTATGCATACACTATTTATATAATAGTCAATATCGATGACGTCACATCCTTCATTTCATTTTGTATTATATGTTGTATGGGAGCGTAGTTCACATAAGCTGTAAAGCTTGTTCTCCAATCCCAAGTCATTCTAATGAATAAAATATGTATACATTACAGAGAAAATTACTCCTGGCATTCATAATATGTTTTGGAAGGAGGTACTCTCCTCATGGTCGACTGCCGTGATAACTGTGAAAACAGAAGTGATAACGAGATAATGTCAACATCTATTTGGTACAACAATGCTCTTAGAATTGGGAGCGAAACAATTCAGCCAACAGGGCTGTTCAGCATTTTATATGAATTTATTAGACCCAACTTTTACAAAGTACAAAACCCTGTTGAAATGGGAAGATCATTTACAAAAAGCGTACACTGACACAGAGTGGAAGAACATTAATCTTATGGCAAAACGATGTACACAAAGTAGTAAATCAATATGGTTTCAATTTAAAATCATTCATAATATACTGAGTACCAATAACTTGTTGTTTAACATGGGCCCCAGCATGTTCTTTACGCAATGACCCACTTCAAACCATATGCACTGAACATGTTGTATATGCCTGTCAGTATGCTAAAGCCATATGGAGACAACTTTCAGAATGGCTTGCAAAATACACTGAAGGAAACATCGAATTCAATGAAGAGAATGTATTATTTGGATTAAAGGGTATGAATACCAACCCTTTGAATGCAATTATTCTTATAACAGAATCTATGCTTCATGGATATACTTAAGAAAATCAAACCAAATTTTAAACCTTTACAACAACAAAAATGTAGATACTACCAAACCAAAACAATTACAGACCACACAGCCATCATGTCATATAATCACAGACCTCACCGTCATCATGTCATATAATCACAGACCTCACAGTGATCACTTCATATAATCACAGACCACACCGCCATCATGTCATATAATCACAGACCACACCGTCATCATGTCATATAATCACAGACCTCACCGTCATCATATCATATAATCACAGACCACACCGTCATCATGTCATATAATCACAGACCACACAGTCATCATGTCATATAATCACAGACCTCACCGTCATCATGTCACATAATCACAGCCCACACCGTCATCATGTGTTATAATCACAGCCCTCACAGTGATCACATCATATAATCACAGACCACACCACCATCATGTCATATCATCACAGACCACACCGCAATCATGTCATATAATCACAGACCTCACCGTCATCATGTCATATAATCACAGACCACACAGTGATCACATCATATAATCACAGACCTCACCGTCATCATGTCATATAATCACAGACCTCACCGTCATCATGTCATATAATCACAGACCACACAGTGATCACGTCATATAATCACAGACCACACAGTGATCACGTCATATAATCACAGACCACACAGTGATCACATCATATAATCACAAACCACACAACCACCATGTCATATAATCACAGACCACACCGCCATCATGTGATATAATCACAGACCACACCGCCATCATGTCATATAATCACAGACCTCACCGTCATCATGTCATATAATCACAGACCTCACCGCCATCATGTCATATAATCACAGACCACACCGTCATCATGTCATATAATCACAGACCACACAGTGATCACGACATATAATCACAGACCACACAACCACCATGTCATATAATCACAGACCTCACCGTCATCATGTCATATAATCACAGACCACACAGTGATCACATCATATAATCACAGATCACACCGCCATCATGTCATATAATCACAGACCATACCGCCATCATGTCACATAATCACAGACCTCACCGTCATCATGTCATATAATCACAGACCACACAGTGATCACATCATATAATCACAAACCACACAACCACCATGTCATATAATCACAGACCACACCGCCATCATGTGATATAGTCACAGACCACACCGCCATCATATCATATAATCACAGACCACACAGTGATCACGTCATATAATCACAGACCACACAACCATCATGTCATATAATCACAGACCTCACCGTCATCATGTCATATAATCACAGACCTCACCGTCATTATATAATATAATCACAGACCTCACCGTCATCATGTCATATAATCACAGACCTCACAGTCATCATGTCATATAATCACAGACCACACAGCCATCATGTCATATAATCACAGACTACACAGTCTTCACATCATATAATCACAGACCACACAGTCATCACATCATATAATCACAGACCTCACCGTCATTATATCATATAATCACAGACTTCCCCGTCATCATGTCATATAATCACAGACCACACCGTCATCATGTCATATAATCACAGACCACACCGTCATCATGTCATATAATCACAGACCTCACCGTCATCATGTCATATAATCACAGACCTCACCGTCATCATGTCATATAATCACAGACCACACCGTCATCATGTCATATAATCACAGACTTCCCCGTCATCATGTCATATAATCACAGACCACACCGTCATCATATAATATAATCACAGACCTCACCGTCATCATGTCATATAATCACAGATCTCACCGTCATCATGTCATATAATCACAGACCACAGAGTGATCACATCATATAATCACAGACCTCACCGTCATCATGTCATATAATCACAGACCACACCGCCATCATGTCATATAATCACAGACCTCACCGTCATCATGTCATATAATCACAGACCTCACCGTCATCATATCATATAATCACAGACCACACAGTCATCATGTCATATAATCACAGACCACACAACCACCATGTCATATAATCACAGACCTCACCGTCATCATGTCATATAATCACAGAGCTCACCGTCATCATATCATATTATCACAGACCTCACCGTCATTATATAATATTATCACAGACCTCACCGTCATCATGTCATATAATCACAGACCTCAACCGTCATCATGTCATATAATCACAGACCACACAGTCATCATATCATATAATCACAGACCACACAGTGATCACGTCATATAATCACAGACCACACAGCCATCATGTCATATAATCAGAGACCACACAGTCATCATGTCATATAATCACAGACCACACAGTCATCATATCATATAATCACAGACCACACAGTGATCACGTCATATAATCACAGACCACACCGCCATCATGTCATATAATCACAGACCTCACCGTCATCATGTCATATAATCACAGACCTCACCGTCATTATATAATATAATCACAGACCTCACCGTCATCACGTCATATAATCACAGACCACACAGTCATCACATCATAAATTTACAGACCACACAGTCATCATATCATATAATTACAGACCACACAGTGATAACGTCATATAATCACAGACCACACCGCAATCATGTCATATAATCACAGACCTCACCGTCATCATGTCATATAATCACAGACCACACAGCCATCATGTCATATAATCACAGACTACACAGTCTTCACATCATATAATCACAGACCACACAGTCATCACATCATATAATCACAGACCTCACCGTCATTATATCATATAATCACAGATTTCCCCGTCATCATGTCATATAATCACAGACCACACCGTCATCATGTCATATAATCACAGACCACACCGTCATCATGTCATATAATCACAGACCTCACCGTCATCATGTCATATAATCACAGACCTCACCGTCATCATGTCATATAATCACAGACCACAGAGTGATCACATCATATAATCACAGACCACACAGTCATCATATCATATAATCACAGACCACACAGTCATCATATCATATAATCACATACCTCACCGCCATCATGTCATATAATCACAGACCACACCGTCATCATGTCATATAATCACAGACCACACCGCCATCATGTCATATAATCACAGACCTCACCGTCATCATGTCATATAATCACAGACCACACAGCCATCATGTCATATAATCACAGACCAAACCGTCATCATGTCATATAATCACAGACCACACAACCATCATGTCATATAATCACAGACCTCACCGCCATCATGTCATATAATCACAGACCACACAACCATCATGTCATATAATCACAGACCACACAACCATCATGTCATATAATCACAGACCACACCGTCATCATGTCATATAATCACAGACCACACAACCATCATGTCATATAATCACAGACCTCACCGTCATCATGTCATATAATCACAGACCACACAACCATCATGTCATATAATCACAGACCACACAACCATCATGTCATATAATCACATACCACACAACCATCATGTTATATACTCATGCCAATAATGGTTGTCACCCTCCCCACCCCGACTCCCACCCACACACCTCACACTCCATTACACCGCACACCCTCTCCAATTCAAAAAATTGAAGGGGGTGACAACCATTATTGGCATGAGTATATAGTCAAATTTAATGCTACATGATCATCTCGTACAAACCCGGCGTTCCAGTCTAAGGGTAGAGAGGGAAATCTGGAAAAAGGTGTGCAAGATGGCAGTCTTTGAGAGAATAGATTATACGAATAATAAATTGTGGAATACGTTCAAAATATTTTGATATCGCCTCGCCCACCTGGAGCCACCTCAGAAAGACCATATGTTCCAGACTTTGTGATGTTGGCATAAAGCGAGTGTGTTTACTGACCACAGTGATATCGTACAATCACAAACAGCTTGATCATGTACATGTGAAAACACGGCCATTAACTGATGTGAGTGTGTTGTGATCTGGAACAATATACACAGAAGTGGAGATGTATACCTAACAAGCTGATGTAACGCGCGTTGAACATGCTTCCACGTTGTCATTATGACGCACCAAAACACGTTCCATTATCTAAACAGCATGTAATATTGCAATGCCTTAGTATTATTTAGCAGGATATCAAATGCAACATATGTCTGTAAAATATACTCTCCCAAAAAAGAAACGCACATAGGAATTTCAACTGTATATTTATGTTTATTTTGAAACATCTTGTAGGCTTTATGCGTCAATGAAATATAGCGAAATTGCACACTGGGAATGCAGACTTACTGTCTTTGGCACCAACTCGAGGAAAGTCAGTTTGAGTGTCACATGGAGACGTGTGTCGGCGCTGAAGTCAATACCTCGTGTGACCACCGTGGGCATCCAGAACAGCACGGCATCGCCTCGGCATCGAACGAATAAGTCTCAGAATCTCGTGTTGCCCAATCGGAGCCCACTCTGCCTGTAGTGCCTGTGCGAGTTGCTGAAGTGTCTGGGACTGAGGGTTACGGCGTCGCACCCGTCTGTCCAGGGCATCCCACAGATGTTCGATCGGGTTTAAGTCCGGTGATCTTGAGGGCCAGGGGAGCACATTGATGTTGTGGTTCTGGAGGGAGGCTCTAGTGTGACGTGCTGTGTGGGGCCTGGCATTGTCCTGTTGAAACAACTCCCACTGGCGATCAATGATTGGAAGGAGGTGTGGGCGTAGGATTTCGTCACAGTACCGTTGAGCTGTCAGGTTGCCCTGGATCATCACCAAATCACTTCTCCTACGGCAGGTGATCCCCACCCCCCCCCCCCCCACACACACACACAAACACACACATCATAACACTGTCCCGGCCGAATCTGTCCACCTGGGGAACGCAAGCGTCGGCGAAACGTGCACGTCGACGTCTGTACACCCGCATTCTTCCATCGCGTCGTTCCAATAGAAATCGTGATTCATTACTGAACCAGATTCTACGCCAATTCGGTAGCTTCCAGGCCTGAACGTTGGTGCACCATTGAACTCGATGTCGACGATGTTGTTGTCGAAGCACAGGGCCAAAATAAGGTCTTCTGGCACGTAAACCAGCATCTCTCAACCTGTTCCTGACGGTCTGTGCAGAAAGCCTCCTCAATCCGGGTATTTGTCGAGCGGTACTGGTCGCCGTAGGTGTTCGATGACGCAGGTGATGTACCCGGATGTAGCGATCCTACGCCGCAGGGGTCGCTAGAGGTCGCCCACTACGAGGGGCATCTGCTACCGAATTCTGCCGGCGATATCTCTCCCAGAGCCGTGAAATAGTGCTTTGGTGAACATTCATGCGTAGGGCAACTGCACGTTGAGACTGGCCAGCTTCAAGCAAACCAATGGCGATATGACGGTTGGCTTCACTTAGACGTGGCATTTTGCGTTCGTCAACAATATTCCAAATACAGTGAATAATCGACAGACAGCGATCAACCTTTTATACCAATCATTGAGACTATCTGATCCCCAACTTTCACGTGCATTGCATGTGAATTGTGTATTCTGTGACGCTACACGCCGAAATTGAAAATCATGCTGTTAAATACGGGTATTTTACGTATGGTGCGTTTTGTTGTGATGTTTCAAAACATAACACCATAGGACTCATAAACAGAGCAAAACCTTTTTGTAAAATGAATCACGTTTTAATTCATTGCTTCATGAAATTGCTATTTTCATGATGCGCTTCTTTTTTGGGAGAGTATATTTAAACATGCTGCTAGTGCAGACAAATTATAACACACGTCATTACATATCGTTACTGACAGTCTTCCCTGGAATGGCGAAAAGATACGGTCAGCTGTATTGAGCCAAGAGTTGTACAATCAGTTATAAGCTGATGACAATATCTTTTCCAATTACAATTTGTAGCTGTACATTAATACCTGTGATTAAGACAGTTTTCTAAATGAAAACTTCAACCCTGATCGGTCCAATCGTTGCTAGCAAATGTTTCTCTACCACCACGCGTTTATGTATTCACCCAGTTAATATGGAAATGGTTACTTGGTATGCTGTACAGCTGTGTCAGATACAAAACAATGGCATTAAATAGTAGGATTAAGTAATAACATATTAAACAAATGCATTAATTCCCTTTTATTCTATAATGTTATGATCACATTTCCGTAAAGTCCCTCACTGCAGTCATCAGTATAGAAGGCCTGCTGCACACATGTCTATTTATTGATGGTGCTTGTACTGGTGCACACACGGATGGCCACAGTGGTGATGTCAGTCACTATCTGCTTATTGAGTGCACTGTTGCGTGCCCGCTGTATTTGTGGTTTACACGTACATTCTAGTGCATAGCATAGCATAGCAATGCTCATGTCTGCGTGCAATAAATAATATATAAGAGAGAAATGTAATCATATTAAAGTTTACAAGAACTGTACATTTAGATGTGTTTTCATCTAAGAGAGAAATGTAATCATATTAAAGTTTACAAGAACTGTACATTTAGATGTGTTTTCATCTAAGAGAGAAATGTAATCATATTAAAGTTTACAAGAACTGTACATTTAGATGTGTTTTCATCTAAGAGAGAAATGTAATCATATTAAAGTTTACAAGAACTGTACATTTAGATGTGTTTTCATCTAAGAGAGAAATGTAATCATATTAAAGTTTACAAGATCAGTACATTTAGATGTGTTTTCATCTAAGAGAGAAATGTAATCATATTAAAGTTTACAAGAACTGTACATTTAGATGTGTTTTCATCTAAGAGAGAAATGTAATCATATTAAAGTTTACAAGAACTGTACATTTAGATGTGTTTTCATCTAAGAGAGAAATGTAATCATATTAAAGTTTACAAGAACTGTACATTTAGATGTGTTTTCATTTTATACCTCAACATTTTCTAGTGTTACGTTCATGAAAATCCTATAAGAAGTAAAAAAAAGCGACAAACCCTAACAACAGAGTAGATTATACAATCCCGACTGTGAAGATGTTATATCATGTACTGTATATCTGTTCATGAATCCGTACCAAATAGGGATGATACCATAAGCATGACTTAGGTTATGTGAGGGTCATGGCGACCCCTGACTTGAATTACGTGAGGCCCATGGCGACCCTTGACTTGAGTTACGTGAGGCCCATGGCGACCCCTGACTTGAGTTATATGAGGCCTATGGCGATCCCTGACTTGTTTCGCTATTCTGTTACACTACCGAATGTATAATCCCGACTATCTAAACTAGTGTATCATATGGATAGTGTTGCTGAAAATGCTCTTCATACATGTCCGCGCCAAGCTATGTTTAAGACATGGAAATCTCACCTTTGAGAAATGGCGGTGTGTTGGTCGAGCGGGGCATCGTACTGAAGACTGTGGGAAAGAACCAGCCAGCACAGGAAGCTGCCAAGGAATATCGGCGGAGGCAACCAAATCTTCCCCATCATCTAGATCACACTCAAGGGCACACCTGAAATTGACAGTTTATGTTATATTTAGCAACATAAAAAATGTAATATAATTGAAAAAAGAATTGAAATTACAAATGAATATTGCTCATATGCACCACACATTGCTCAACATTCTAATATGCAATTATTCTTTGTCAGCGCGTGAACAACATATATATATATATATATGTCCATTCCAGAAAACGTCAGGTCGCCCTGACACACGTTAACATTCATCAGTTGTGTACTGATTTGATTAACTTGTGTAATAGGATGAAAGAAACCTGAAAAAAATTATATTTGAATGATGACATATAAGCTTGGTTGTTTCGTGTATGCCGCATACATGTAAACGGTGCGAGGTATGTTTCAACTGGACAAGTATGCCCTTTAGTATGACAGGAAAATTACCAAAAGCCAAGAAATCCATATTCACGTAACTAGTAGGAATATCATCACGGTAGTTGTAACTCACAGACGTTATGTAGAACTGATAACAGTACCGTGACTGTTTTAATCTTGCAGTTACCAGGCATTACTGTTTACAAATTAACCGTTAAGTATATCAAGGGTAAAAGAATTAACCCATTCAGAAAGGTATACAAAACATGTTACTTTCAATAAGTCAGTTTGTAAATTGCTTCGGTCATTTCGTTAAATTATCGTACAGTCAAACACCATATGTCGAACTTTGAGGAGTCGAAAATAAGGCAGTAAGGTAAAAGGTAAAAGCTGGAGCCCTTTGTATTGCTCATTTAGTCAGTCAATATGTTCTCACCGTATTAATAATGCTTTGAAAATAAATAACACGAATTTATCCCAGATCTTTTATATGCATCACTCATAGCATATGGCAAACATTAATACAATGTATGGTTATTGGTTATAAATACTTTAACTGTGAATTATCGAGGTGGAAATAATCATATAAGTGCTGCATCCACCGAAGCATGTGATACTGAATATATCAACATGTTTTCGTTTATATACTTCGGATAACAGGAACACAAGTGCAAAACCATATCACTAGCATCGAAAGAACTTTAATATAATACAATTATGCAAATCTGACGTATGTTAAATTATCACAACTAGAATAGTAGATGATGGAAAGTATTGTTGACATACGTTCTTTTCCTGACAACATAAATAAAGGACTGTAACACGGACCTTAATTACTGCCTTCTGACAACACAACTACAGAACTGTAACACAGACCTTACTGCTTCCAGACAACACAACTACAGAACTGTAGCACAGACCTTACTGCCTCCAGACAACACAAATACAGAACTGTAACACAGACCTTACTGCCTCCTGACAACACAAGTCAGAACTGTAACACAGACCTTACTGCCTCCTGACAACACAACTACAGAACTGTAACACAGACCTTACTGCCTCTAGACAGCACAAATCAGACCTGTAATACAGACCTTACTGCCTCCAGACAACACAAGACCACCTCCGTGGTGTAGTGATTAGAGTGTCCGCCCGGAGAGCGGAAGGTCGCGGGTTCGATCCCCGACCGCGTCATACCAAAAGACGTTAAAATATGGTACTTGTTGGTCCCTGTCTGGCGCTCGGCATTAATGGGTACAACAAGGACTGGTCGCATCGGAGTCAGTATAATGTGTCTGAGTGGGGTATTCATGCTTCACTGCGGTATGGTATCTCAGTGGGCTAGCACTATAAAACCAGCTTAAGTCTGGGCTAGTACAAGCAGCCGCACATACATATACACACGCATGCACGTCGTCATATGAGCGAAATATTCTCAAGCACGACGTTAAACCCAATTTCACCTCACCTCACCTCACCTGACAACACAAATACTGAACTGTAACAGAGACCTAACTGCCTCCCGACAACACAAATACTGAACTGTAACACAGACCTTGCTGCCTCCAGACAACACAACTACAGAACTGTAGCACAGACCTTACTGCCTCCAGACAACACAACTACAGAACTGTAACACAGACCTTACTGCCTCCTGACAACACAACTACAGAACTGTAACACAGACCTTACTGCCTCCTGACAACACAACTACAGAACTGTAACACAGACCTTACTGCCTCCAGACAACACAAATACAGAACTGTAGCACAGACCTTACTGCCTCCTGACAACACAACTACAGAACTGTAACACAGACCTCACCTCACCTGACAACACAAATATAGAACTGTAACACAGACCTCACTGCCTCTAGACAGCACAAATACAGAACTGTAACACAGACCTTACTGCCTCCAGACAACACAACTACAGAACTGTAGCACAGACCTTACTGCCTCCAGACAACACAACTACAGAACTGTAACACAGACCTTACTGCCTCCTGACAACACAACTACAGAACTGAAACACAGACCTTACTGCCTCCTGACAACACAACTACAGAACTGTAACACAGACCTTACTGCCTCCAGACAACACAACTACAGAACTGTAGCACAGACCTTACTGCCTCCTGAGAACACAAATACAGAACTGTAGCACAGACCTTGCTGCCTCCTGATAACACAAATACAGAACTGTAACACAGACCTTGCTGCCTCCTGACAACACAAATACTGAACTGTAACACAGACCTTACTGCCTCCTGACAACACAAATACAGAACTGTAACACAGACCTTACTGCCTCCTGACAACACAAATACAGAACTGTAATACAGACCTTACTGCCTCCTGACAACACAAATACAGAACTGTAACACAGACCTTACTGCCTCCAGACAACATAGAACTGTAACACAGACCTTACTGCTCTCCTGTCACACACTTACAGAACTGTAACACAGACCTTACTGCCTCCTGTGACAACACAACTACAGAACTGTAACACAGACCTTACTGCCTCCTGACAACACAAATACAGAACTGTAACACAGACCTTACTGCCTCCTGACAACACAAATACAGAACTGTAGCACAGACCTTACTGCCTCCTGACAACACAAAATACAGAACTGTAACACAGACCCTACTGCCTCCTGTCAACACAAATACAGAACTGTAACACAGACCTTACTGCCTCAAGACAACACAAATATAGAACTGTAACACAGACCTTACTGCCTCCAGACAACACAAATACAGAACTGTAACACAGACCTTACTGCCTCCTGACAACACAACTACAGAACTGTAACACAGACCTTACTGCCTCCAGACAACACAACTACAGAACTGTAACACAGACCTTACTGCCTCCTGTCAACACAAACACAGAACTGTAACACAGACCTTACTGCCTCCTGTCAACACAAATACAGAACTGTAACACAGACGTTACCGACAAGAACGGTTCAACCTCCTGACAACATCAATATAGAACTGTAACACAGATCTTACCTTCAATAACGGCTAAGCCTCCTGACAACACAAATACAGGCCCTCAACACAGTACAATTAATAGTGTATCCAAGTGTATACAGCAGATATGTATGATAACATCTGTTACTCCGCTATTTCCCGACATACTTCATTATACTCACTTGTCAACTGAACCACGGTTGATTGGCTGATGTTGAATGTAGACGGGCTTACATAATTATGAACATTTGATTAATTATTACAGGCGACTCTAAGGTAGTGCAAAGTACGTAATAACCTCCCCTTGTTTAAGAAATATCCATTTTGCCTGTAAATTACTGACCATCTGGTGTAGAAATATACACTGTCTGTCATCAGTTGTCGTACACCATACATTCTTCAGTGTCGTGAACTATAAAAAGCGAAACAGTTGGGAGACTATATGTCATCACTTATATCAAGCAGTACAGGTAGGACACCATAACTATTCAAGTACAATTTAACAAGTCAGGACTCCACCTTCAACTATCTCTCTTGGTAGGGGTAACTCTACCAGCAACTATCCAGGTAGGACGTATTCCACAACAACTACCTAGGCAGGACTCCACCTGCCACCAACTATCCAGGCAGCACTCCACCTGCCACCAACTATCCAGGCAGTACAATTTAACAAGTTAGGACTCCACCTTCAACTATCTCTCTAGGTAGGAGTAACTCTACCAGCAACTATCCAGGTAGGACTAACTCCACACCAGCTATCCAAGTAGGACTCCACCTGCCAACAACTATCCAGGTAGGACTCCACCTGCCCCAGCTATCCAAGAAGGACTCCACCTGCCACCAACTATCCAGGTAGGACTCCACCTGCCACCAACTATCCAGGTAGGACTCCACCTGCCACCAGCTATCCAAGAAGGACTCCACCTGCCACCAACTATCCAGGTAGGACTCCACCTGCCCCCAGCTATCCAAGAAGGACTCCACCTGCCAACAACTATCCAGGTAGGACTCCACCTGCCACCAGCTATCCAAGTAGGACTCCACCTGCCAACAACTATCCAGGTAGGACTTCACCTGCCACCAACTATCCAGGTAGGACTCCACCTGCCACCAGCTATCCAAGTAGGACTCCACCCGCCACCAACTATCCAGGTAGGACTCCACCTGTCACCAACTATCCAGGTAGGACTTCACCTGCCACCAGCTATCCAGGTAGGACTCCACCTGCCACCAACTATCCAGGTAGGACTCCACCTGCCACCAACTATCCAGGTAGGACTCCACCCGCCACCAACTATCCAGGTAGGACTCCACCTGCCAACAACTATCCAGGTAGGACTCCACCTGCCAACAACTATCCACGTAGGACTCTACCTGCCACCAACCATCCAGGTAGGACTCACCTGCCACCAACTATCCTGGTAGATTAATTCTTTTTAGAAAAATATATCAATGTCCACAGGGGTCAAATGGACTTGAAAGTTATATGAATTTGTAGCATATGGCACTCCCAGGTATATGAAGTGCGGTATGATAGAACGGTTGAGAGAGAAACCTGCTCCATTTCCATCACAGCAGCTGTTAAAACACAACACCGACAACACAAGGTCCCTAACTGGATCAGATGGAAGCCGCGCACTCTGCCCCATAACCCCGACTTATCTCTTATATGGGCAAATTAACCTAACAATGTCAGTCAAGGGACTGAAGACTTACATAATTGAATCAGGGTGGACGAGCTATGTGTATGTACGTGATGAGATGGTAATCGATGTGAGAGCTGAAGTTTGACAATAGTGATTAAACAAACGACACCAGATGCTGATATGTGGAGGGCAAATCATGAACTGGGGAACACAGGCAAGTAGGCTGTGGGTACAAGCGTATGACACCTTTCACGTAAGTGTGTACGTGTGTCAGATCTACGACTCACTCGCGAGATTTTCTACTAATTTGGGAAAATGAACATTAGGCCGTACACTGTTGGACATCAGCTGTATCTAAATTCAAAGCAACATAAAGGCGACACTCTATGGATATCAACTTCTATATTCGAGGAACACGATGTTTCGAAGTGTATTCTTCTTCATCAGGTGAAGCCACAGTATTCCCTGAAACGCCGTATTCCTCAAATAGAGAAGCTGACATCCATAAATTGTGTATCACTTCTAAATGCCGTTCAAAGACTCCACAAAACAACAGCCAGACGACTCGTATTGGTTAACAGTGTTAACTTTCAAACTTTTGTGAAGGAATGCGCGTTGAAGACAAGTCTGCTTATCTTACCTTCATGTGAAATACTTTAATTTCATTGGTCAATGACATTTGAACAAGTTAAAATATTACCCGCTGCCACGGTAACCGCCAAACTCTCCGCCGAGAAGCTGTGTCACTAACAATCGTATGACGTCATTATATGAGCCCGGATTTCGAAAACCGTTCGATTAACTGTTTTGGAGTTCACTATGTACAGATTTATTTTACCGAATTTCACTGCTTTATTTAAAATATTTTATAAATTAAGTCGTTTGCACACTCAACTTAAACACAATTAACCATTTTTATAGCAGTTTTAAGCTTGTTCACTGATTTAAAAAATCCAGTCGAGAGGCAGATGTCATTTTGTTTACATGACATACACATGTATATATAGTCGGTAGCGATCTGTAAAATAAAATAAAATCATATTTTGTATATTTTACATGGCGGTAAGATAAATACGTTGTATGCTTCTCTCGAGGGTAATACGGTCTGATGTATGCCTATTTGTATCAGTGTCATCCCTCGCCGGTACAACTTATATTGTACTGTGAGAAGGGGTAGAATAGCTCCCGACTATTGGTTGACTAGACTCGGTGACTTGGTTGATTGCTTGTATCCCGAAGGCGTAGGCCGTTGCTCATATATCAATAGCTGGACTAGCAGGTCAACATTCGTCTATTCAGATTCTTCTATAATGTTACTTCGTGTCACGTGAAACAACAAAACGTGTCTTGTCCTCTTTGATAAGGATTCGTGTTGCACACCGAGACGATATTTTACATCCACTTCTTCCATTAATGCACATGCGAGTGTAACATGATACATTATACAGACGTACAAGCCGCATTGTAGGAGGACACGCCACACTTCAAACATTCAACGCACAGTGTAGCAGAACACGACACATCACAGAAGTACAAGTCACAGTGTTCCAGGACACGACACATCACAGAAGTACAAGTCACAGTGTTCCAGGACATGACACATCACAGAAGTACAAGCCACAGTGAAGTAGGACACGACACATCACAGAAGTACAAGCCACAGTATTCCAGGACATGACACACCACAGAAGTACAAGCCACAGTGTTCCAGGACACGACACATCACAGAAGTACAAGCCATAGTGTTCCAGGGAATGACACGTCACAGAAGTACAAGCCACAGTATTCCAGGACATGACACACCACAGAAGTACAAGCCATAGTGTTCCAGGACACGACACATCACAGAAGTACAAGCCATAGTGTTCCAGGGCATGACACGTCACAGAAGTACATGCCATAGTGTTCCAGGACACGACACATCACAGAAGTACAAGCCATAGTGTACCAGGGCATGACACGTCACAGAAGTACAAGCCATAGTGTTCCAGGACACGACACATCACAGAAGTACAAGCCATAGTGTTCCAGGGCATGACACGTCACAGAAGTACAAGCCATAGTGTTCCAGGACATGACACATCACAGAAGTACGAGCCACAGTGTTCCAGGAAATGACACATCACAGAAGTACAAGCCACAGTGTAGTAGGGCATGGCACGTCACAGAAGTATACGCCACAGTGTTCCAGGACATGACACGTCACAGAAGTACAAGCCAAAGTGTAGTAGGACACGACACACTACAGAAGTATAATTCACAATGTCGTCACGTCACTCAAGTACAAGTCACAGAGTAGTAGGGCATGACACATCACAGAAGTACAAACCACAGTGTAGTAGGGCATGGCACGTCACAGAAGTACAAGCCACAGTGTTCCAGGACATGACACATCACAGAAGTACAAGCCACAGTGTTCCAGGACATGACACATCACAGAAGTACAAGCCACAGTGTAGTAGGACACGACGGGTCACAGAAGTATAAGCCACAGTGTTCCAGGATATGACACATCACAGAAGTACAAGCCACAGTGTAGTAGGACACGACACACTACAGAAGTATAATTCACTATGTCGTCACGTCACTCAAGTACAAGTCACAGAGTAGTAGGGCATGACACATCACAGAAGTACAAACCACAGTGTAGTAGGGCAGGGCACGTCACAGAAGTACAAGCCACGGTATTCCAGGACATGACACATCACAGAAGTACAAGCCACGGTATTCCAGGACATGACACGTTATAGAAGTACAAGCCACAGTGAAGTAGGACATGGCACATCATAGAAGTACAAGTCCAAGCCAGAATGTAGGTGTGGCCTGTCGTCAAAGATAGGGCCCAATATGGTGTCTAAGTACAAGCAGAGACCATATAATATTATATGGGAGACCATATAATATTATATGGTCTCTGGTACAAGACGGTGCTACTTCGTAAAATGTGCTCCTTGTAGCTTCCATGAACTACCATTGGGGTTTTGGTTATATTGTACTAAAATCAGTCCAGTCCAGTATCAGCGATAAGAGAAGGCAACGATATTAACAATCACCGTTCCGCCGATGGTGCGTGGAATGAGAGAGCACTTACCTGACACCTGACAACAGCATACCTACATGTACGCCACTGTATCAGTGCACGTAGTCTGCTGCATGTATGTATGTAGTTACTGACCTTCCAGACGGACTCCCTCGGAATCAAATGTCACGTTTAAAGAAACATTCCCGATTTCACTGTTGAACGACCCTGTCTCCCACATTGGTGGGGTAAAACTACATTACGTCCCGACACTCAGCCAGTGGTGGTGTTAGGTTTCATGTTAGATAACTGTTCTGTTCTCAGCTGCCTGTCGCTTCCTGTACCAGCATCCCTGTAGCGCCCACTAACATATCGCATCTAACAGAGCGTAATAAGCATGAGTGGTAGGTTACATCGCTGACCATGACGAGTGAAGACATGTGCCGACAATACACACACACACTCACTTGACATGTTGTTACTTCCCACATCCCAACGACAAATGCACCTCCACTGTGGCCCTAAATCAAGATTGCCACTGACCATCATCAAGTGTGTCCAGGACAGCTTTACTCTCTGAGTATATATATCGGCGTCTGCTGGGAGTGAACAGCACCTACCACTACCTCCATATGTCACACACAGCAAACTCCACAGGGCAGTCCGTGGGGCTGGACAAGGACAGCTTTACTCTGGGACATGACTTTACTCTCTGAGTATATATATCGGCGTCTGCTGGGAGTGAACAGCACCTACCACTACCTCCATATGTCACACACAGCAAACTCCACAGGGCAGTCCGTGGGGCTGGACAAGGACAGCTTTACTCTCTGAGTATATATATCGGCGTCTGCTGGGAGTAAACAGCACCTACCACTACCTCCATATGTCACACACAGCAAACTCCACAGGGCAGTCCGTGGGGCTGGACAAGGACAGCTTTACTCTCTGAGTATATATATCGGCGTCTGCTGGGAGTGAACAGCACCTACCACTACCTCCATATGTCACACACAGCAAACTCCACAGGGCAGTCCGTGGGGCTGGACAAGGACAGCTTTACTCTCTGAGTATATATATCGGCGTCTGCTGGGAGTAGGCGTCTGCTGGGAGTTGAACAGCACCTACCACTACCTCCATATGTCACACACAGCAACACTCCACAGGGCAGTCCGTGGGGCTGGACAAGGACAGCTTTACTCTCTGAGTATATATATCGGCGTCTGCTGGGGAGTAAACAGCACCCTACCACTACCTCCATATGTCACACAGCAGAGTATATATATCAAACACCTACCACTACCTCCATATCCGTGGCCACAAACTCCACAGGGCAGTCCGTGGGGCTGGACAAGGACAGCTTTACTCTCTGAGTATATATATCGGCGTCTGCTGGGAGTAAACAGCACCTACCACTACCTCCATATGTCACACACAGCAAACTCCACAGGGCAGTCCGTGGGGCTGGACAAGGACAGCTTTACTCTCTGAGTATATATATCGGCGTCTGCTGGGAGTGAACAGCACCTACCACTACCTCCATATGTCACACACAGCAAACTCCACAGGGCAGTCCGTGGGGCTGGACACAGTTCGGAGTTACTGTCACAGAAGTTCGGAGTTCGTTCGTTACTAGTGTGACTTGTACTTCTGTCACGTGACTTGTGCTTCTGTCATGTGACTTCTACTTCGGTCATATGACTTGAACTTCTTTAATATCAGTTGTACTTCTGTAATGGGACTTGTACTTCTGTCATGTGACTTGTACTTCTGTCATCTGACGTGTATCTCTGTAATGTGACTAGTATTTCTGTAATGTGACTTGTATTTCTGTCATGTGACTTGTATACGTACTTCTGTCATGTGACTTGTACTTCTGTCATCTGACGTGTATCTCTGTAATGTGACTTGTATTCCTGTCATGTGACTTGTATTTCTGTAATGTGACTTGTATTCCTGCCATGTGACTTGTATTTCTGTTATGTGACTTGTGCTTCTGTCATGTGTGACTTGTACTTCTGTCATCTGACGTGTATTTCTGTAATGTGACTTGTATTTCTGTCATGTGACTTGTACCTCTGTCATATGACTTGAATTTCTTTAATATGAATTGTACTTCTGTAATGGGACTTGTTCTTCTGTCATGTGACGTGTATCTCTGTAATGTGACTTGTCTTTCTGTAATGTGACTTGTACTTCTGTAATGTGACTTGTACTTCTGTCATGTGACTTGTACTTCTGCCATATGACTTGTATTTCTGTATTGTGCCTTGCACATCTGTAACATGGCTCTTACCACTGCAATGTCACGTCTGTTACTATACTGTGACCTATACCTCTGTACAAACACCAACTATCAAACTATATACTAGTATGTATGTACAATTTCTATTTCTAAGAGTGCAGTGAATAAACTGCTATCGGGACAGCCATGATTTCCTGTTTATTCCAACGGTTCCAATCCTATTTCACCTTTGCGGAACATACCCGCTCAAGAAAAAATGTCATCTATTAGTTGCATTCACAAAAATGGATGGAAGACTTAAGCGATTAGACACAGGTGGTATATAGAACACTAGGGAGCTGTAGCGGCTCGTGTGATAGAGACAGACACTGCTAACTTATATGTAAATACTAGAAATTCGTTTGTTTTGCGTTATGCAATGTTCATGGTAGTGTGAAGCCAGTTGGATCGACGTGGAAACAGGTTTGGCATCCATCATCCTTTGCCCACAAAAAGCCGTCTAGCACACAGACTATAAACACAGCAGTGACATGGTATACACAGGTGATACCTCTGTCACATGACGATATAAGGTACCCTGAAATATGGCACCATTAATACGCTCATTAAGATCTTCCTAATTGTTGGATCGCCTTCAATACATCGTATGTATACTAACTCCAATAGAAGAGACCGATACATTGTCAGTAAATTATGTGCGACGAAAAACGTCTCCTCAAGCATAGAAAGTCTTTCTCGCAGTGTCTACTGTACCATTCCGACAACATTATAAGGAGCTGTTTACGGATACACGCTGTTTAATGATAAAGTAGACACTAGCCAGTCAATAGCACGCACTTCTGTGCCAGCCTAGTCTAGTGAGAGCGAGGACATACAATCTTCCCGATTCTGTGTTAGTATGTGTTATCACAAGGAGAACTGTACTAAACTATGATGTCTTTAACAGTAGCACTGGTGGAGTCCTGGGTCATGTGATGCTATATAATTATACTATTCTAACAGTCGGTGGGAGTGTCAATAACTAGACACAGTTGTTACACGTTGTTACAAACAGACTTGCTGACGGTCGGTGGGAGTGTCAGTAACTAGACACACAGTTGTTACACGTTGTTACAAACAGATTTGCTGACGGTCGGTGGGAGTGTCAGTAACTAGACACACAGTTGTTACACGTTGTTACAAACAGACTTGCTGACGGTCGGTGGGAGTGTCAGTAACTAGACACACAGTTATTACACGTTGTTACAAACAGACTTGCTGACGGTCGGTGGGAGTGTCAGTAACTAGACACACAGTTGTTACACGTTGTTACAAACAGTCTTTCTGATGTTCGGTGGGAGTGTCAGTAACTAGACACACAGTTGTTACACGTTGTTACAAACAGACTTGCTGACGGTCGGTGGGAGAGTCAGTAACTAGACACACAGTTATTACACGTTGTTACAAACAGACTTGCTGACGGTCGGTGGGAGCGTCAGTAACTAGACACACAGTTGTTACACGTTGTTACAAACAGACTTGCTGTCGGTCGGTGGGAGTGTCAAACAGACTTGCTGTTACACGGTTACAAACAGACTTGGACGGTCGGTGGGAGTAACTAGACACAGTTGTTACACGTTGTTACAAACAGACTTGCTGACGGTCGGTGGAGTGTCAGACACACAGTTGTTACACGTTGTTACAAACAGACTTGCTGACGGTCGGTGGGAGAGTCAGTAACTAGACACAGTTGTTACACGTTGTTACAAACAGACTTGCTGACGGTCGGTGGGAGAGTCAGTAACTAGACACACAGTTGTTACACGTTGTTACAAACAGACTTGTTGACGGTCGGTGGGAGTGTCAGTAACTAGACACACAGTTGTTACACGTTGTTACAAACAGACTTGCTGACGGTCGGTGGGAGTGTCAGTAACTAGACACACAGTTATTACACGTTGTTACAAACAGACTTGCTGACGGTCGGTGGGAGTGTCAGTAACATACAGTCAGTGATGACATGCAGTCATAACACAAGGTACCGTGTAGTGTGCTGGTGTACGTTATTCCATGGGGTGCCCTCTGTGTGTGGTTTCCAGCAGGCACTGTCAGCTGCTTTAAGTACTATCTACGTGATATATGGTATGTTAAGAACTATGCACCTTGTGCATGAAGCTCTTTGTGTGGTATTCTGTTCTTGTTTAAGTGGTTGTTTGTTATCTAACGCCGCACTCAGCAATATTCAAGTTATATGTAGTAGTAGAAACTACAGTCTGGCCTAGGCAATCATAGACACCATGACCAACAGCATGAACATCTTATTTAAGTGAGTGCAGTACTCAGTTTCTACTTTTTCTGGCAATGGCATTTCACCTAGGTCCTTAGAGCGGACATACCAGCTCCAAATGTCTTAAATATACATGGGTTGAAAACCTGCATGGGTAAATTTACCCTGATCTTCAAATCTTCAATGTTATTCACGTCAACCTAGCCCTATATCTTTATATATCTGCAAGAAAACGGTTTACGTAAGCAAGAACGTTATGCCATAAAACCGAGAAGATTGAAAATGCATGTGTCGGTACCGCTGACATCGCTCAGTTGGATAGCCACGGGAGACTATCAGATGTCTACTCCACAGCCGAGCGGAGTCTACATAACATCTTCTACTGATGATGGATGCAGTCACTTGTTTGCAACTGACAATGCACGGGAGATGTTCTTTTAGGCCTAGTTGTTTGTGTTTTATCAGATTCCCCAGACAGTACAAGCATTACGAATGACATTGTTGTTCCAATTCGTTTGTACAAAACGTGATATTCAAACAAATCATTAACAGAAGGACGTCACAACGTGACTGTAAATGTAGAAATACACCAAGATTCGAATGACACATTTTCCTATTATAACAGAACAAATATGAGCACTGACATAGAATGTTCAGAAACAAAATATTTCAGCTTTCCTAAAGTTGATGTATTGTTCACATTATTGCCACCGACATTTTTATCTTAAGAGTGACAGCCTCTGAAGCAGTAAGAGACAGCAGGACTTGAAAGATTATGTTCTGCTCTTTTTGTATCAGAGGGTACAGTGAATATGTGTTAGTGCCCTTGTGTAAATAACACAACGGCAGACCAAGCACAAGCGTTGATATCAGCAGGGTAGTGCATGAAAACAGTGACAATGATGATACCACAGCTATGGTGACACGGCGCTCCAGGAAAAACACCTGTCTATTACCCAGCATCAAACACACATACTTACACTTCAGTAGCTCGGTCCACACAACATACTCAAAACAATTGTGATTTGTACCTTCTACACCCTCCCTTTCCACATACTACAGACTTATAAATCCTTCAAACACGAGCACCACCTTACCAACTGCCTACTGTGCTTACTAGCCCAGGCCAAAGTCATAAATCGTGCAGCACATTGCGTGTTACATAGAACAGCCTATCGTGTAACCTCGTGCAGTCTGTAGCGTATTACCTAGCACAGCCTACTGTGTAACCTCGTGCAGCCTGTAGCCGATTTCCAAACACAGCCTATTGTGCAACCTCGTGCAGTTTGTAGCCTACAATGCTTGTAGTATAACGTGTTAGCGTCTTCAGCTATTAGCGTGACCAGTGAAGCATTGCTCAGCCGCCTACTCTTTTTACTCTGTTCTACAGACAAAAGTAGGCGGTACTAGTTGAAGGGCAACTGACAATTCCAAGAATGAAATACACTCTTCCACACGCTGATCCATTCCTTTTCAAAGTATAAAGATGACACGTAAATACCACCATGAGTCCACGTGGGTTTGAGGGCTATAGAAACAATGCGCCCTTCACACCACCAGTACGTGGCAGACGCAGGGTCAGGTTGCGCAGCTTACATTTTATCTTATATGATGATACGACTGTTTATTAAACATTACTGAAGTATGTAATTCAGTTATATAAGACAGTAAGATCATAAAATGGATACATTGAGTGCGTGTAGTGATTAAACGTATTTTTTTCATCCTAACACCCACTTAACCGTTTTGACCGGTGGAAAGCACCGGTACATACAACAGAATACTTCCTGGCTTAGCTCACGTGATTTAGGGGGGCAGTTGGGTAGCCTAGTGGTTAAGCCGTTCGCTCGTCAAGCCGAAGACCTGCTTTCGATTCCCCAAATGGGCACAATGTGTGAAGCCCATTTCTGGTGTCCCCCCGTTATATTGCTCGGATATTGCTAAAAAGCGGCGTAAAACCCAACTCACTCACGCGATTTTGGCGCCTGTAGTAAGGGGACTTTTGTATTTTCGTTTCTGCAAACTTTGGCATTGGTATCACACACACTCTGTCATATTTCTGTAAAGACGCTACGCCTGAAAACAGGAACATGAAGTCTCCAATACCTGTCGACAGCATTATGCATTCCTGTAAGCTGCATTGAAGGAACTGAAGCAGCTTTTACACATGCAGCAGATTATCACATATACTGTACGTGTTTCGTTTAAAGCTTCACGGACATGCAAGAAACCATCGTCAGACTAGAGGTGCAGGCCTGTCAGAGGTTTCACGAATGAAACTGACTGTTGAATGGGGGAAAATTTAAATGACATAGTTTACGGTTCCTTATCGTGTACACTTGTAGTGCTGCTTTTCCGATAGGATGTGATGGTGCATGAACAGGGGTTCAGTGTTTCATATCATTACGTATACATGACATAATCTGACCACCTCCATACTACACGCTCCGATATGACGCAGCCCTGTTTTGGGTTATCAGGGGATTGAGGCCGTGTTGCCGTGTATGAATCCAGCTGATGAGTTTGCCTATCTTCTACACCTGTTAAGTGTAGTTTAACGCTTATGATGAGGTCAGCGTGACCCAGTCGTTAAGAGGATGAAAAGGCATCCTCGTGCTGTTGCAACAGTGTACTGATGGTTAGTACGAGTCCAGTCTAATCTGAAGCATTCAATACATCCCCACTACCCAGAATTATCTCCAAGTGTTACACAAGGCTAACTTGTGCCCTTGCTTTACCAGCAGCCCCAGTGTGTCCAAACTACCACTTAGATCGATCTCACGATGTGTGACCAGGATACCACTGCTTTTCCAGCAGCCCTAGTGTGTCCAAACTACCACTTAGATCGATCTCACAATGTGTGACCAGGATACCCTTGCTTTACCAGCAGCCCCAGTGTGTCCAAACTACCACTTAGATCGATCTCACAATGTGTGACCAGGATACCCTTGCTTTTCCAGCAGCCCCAGTGTGTCCAAACTACCACTTAGATCGATCTCACAATGTGTGACCAGGATACCCTTGCTTTACCAGCAGCCCCAGTGTGTCCAAACTACCACTTAGATCGATCTCACAATGTGTGACCAGGATACCCTTGTTTCTTCTCCAGCAGCCCCAGTGTGTCCAAACTACCACTTAGATCGATCTCACAATGTGTGACCAGGGTACCCTTGCTCCTCCAGCAGCCCATGTGTGTCCAAACTACCGCTTAGATCGGTCTCACAATGTGTGAAGAGGGTACCCTTGTTCCTCCAGCAACCCATGTGTGTCCAAACTACCACTTAGATCGATCTTACAATGTGTGACCAGGACACCATTGTTCCTCCAGCAACCCAGTGTGTCCAAACTACCACTTATATCGGTCTCACAATATGTGACCAGGATACCCTTGCTCCGCTCTTAGACGCCATGTTTGCTTCAGAAACTTTGAACTGTCAAAACCATTGCACCCTTCTCATTTATAAATTACAATCTATTTTTCACGATCTAAAAAATGTCTTGAATAAATACGAATTAAACGAAATGGATGTTTGGGTTATATTTACCTGCCAAGACACCTGGTTAACGTCAATCAAACACTCCGAAAATATTTCGAAAGCGGCAGATATATTTTTTAAATTGTTTGTGTTTCGTGTAAACCTTTTTTATCTTTTTTATAAGTTCATGCCTCAGTATTAACTGATAATCTAGACATTCAAACACGCCCCTATAGATATACAGACGCCAATGTTCCGTCAATCAAAGATTCACAAACAATTCTGAAACGAACAATTAATTGTCCTCATTAATATTCATCGTATGAAACATTCAATTAATTTTTTTTCAAATAGTATGGTTATATAGGAATTGAAATATTTGCTGTAATTCCTGTTTGCAATTCCGTATAGAAGATGAAAACAACTATATAAAAGGAAAAAAGAATTCGTACGCGACGGTTGTCAAATTCTGTAGCCAGTCAAACATGTTCTCAAAACGGCTTATCATAGCATCCAGTAGATTACTGTAGTACACATGGTGTAATGCATTCCGAGAACTTATGTTTTATCACATCCTAATTATACAACACCACTGGAACTGTAA
Organism: Haliotis rubra; assembly: GCF_003918875.1. NCBI lineage: Eukaryota > Metazoa > Mollusca > Gastropoda > Lepetellida > Haliotidae > Haliotis > Haliotis rubra. The sequence goes on along the minus strand of NW_025767037.1, from coordinate 992,451 downwards.
ACTACAGCATATAATGAGTGTCCGTGTACGTATCCACCTTAACATTAAAGAAAATACCAGATACCACAATGACACTGATTTTCGAAAAAGAACTTTGCTGTTTCAAGGATTGTATTGAATATACCAAAACCAGTGAAGTCCGTAATGAATCTGACAATCTCCGTTAGAGAATCGCTATCATTGTAGCCTATACATAATTACGCCATGATTATGCTTGCAGGTATATTCTAAATATGGATTCTAAATATTCCGTACTTCCGCATTTTCCGCAAGACAATGTCTAGCATTAATATCCACATATCCGAATGAGCATTGGTGTCCCAATAAATAGGGCCATAACCTAAGTCGACTGTGTAATTTGGCAAATTAATTCTACAAGTAACTGTCAAAAATATATGGATGGAGTACATACATCAACATAGTGCAGAAAACGAGTTTTTACAAAATTGTCTGCTGTTTAGCATTGCCTAACATTATGGTATATTATTGCAAGGAAAAGAGAATTTCATCTGATGCATATTAGATATCGAGTTTTATTCAGCTTCAAAGACAAGGTTGAAGAACAGATAAATGTGTGTATTTGCTATCAAAACCAATGACGAAACTGTGGTCAAATCTTGAATTTACCATTTTAGCAGGCCTTGGAAGACATGACCAGGAACTGAAGACATTCCTTGGTGCCATGACGTGATAAGGAACACAAGGCACCACTTGGTTCTATGACGTGATCAGGAACACAAGACATCACTTGGTTCCATGACGTGATCAGGAACACAAGACATCACTTGGTTCCATGACGTGATCAGGAACACAAGACACCACTTGGTGCCATGGCGTGGTCAGGAACACCAGACACCACTTGGTGCCATGACGTGGTCAGGAACACCAGACACCACTTGGTGCCATGACGTGGTCAGGAACACAAGACACCACTTGGTGCATTGACGTGGTCAGGAACACCAGACACCACTTGGTGCCATGACGTGCAGGAACTCAATAGAATCCTCCCAATGAGCAATAACATTGCTGTACTTCAAGAAACAGATCTTGGATGTAGACTTACTGCTAGGTATTATTTCGTGTATGAATGTCCAACTTGGGCAAAGCGTATCTTATAACAATTTGTGGAATATATAGAGATGACTGTTACAGAATTGACGTGATCTGCTTCCCATATATGACTTAGTGTATATCCCGAGGTGACTCAACATTATTTCTTCTTCGTTAACTTGTGTTCTATGTGTTTACTAAATGTCGTTGTGAAGTTATGAGTACTCATAAAATAAACATGGAGAATCCTAGCCTCTCTGGACAAAATTTATCGATAATATATGTGGTGGTTTCCCCCTCCCAGCGTGGACTAGCCTGTGTCTGGAGCCTGGGCATCTCTGGTGTCACGTTAGTTGATGCATCTTTTAAAGAGAGAGTGTAGTCATACGAAGCTAGTGGACAAGACTTTACACGAAGACACTTTTAAACTTGAACTAATGACATGGGTTGAATCATTCATATTTAATGGATCTGTTAATGTACAAGCAGAAAACTTGTAAGGGAAGCAGGCGCAGCTCCCATTTGTAACTGACTAGCTACGCCTTAAGTACCTGCAGGTCAGCTCCTGAACTCTGGGAACTAATGGCCCCGCAACACATGAACAGGGATAACTTCCATACCAGGTAGCATTTGGAAACATGCCCAGATCTAATGTATCACCTCGCGAATTAATTATTTTTCGATAATGCTATGTTTATCCCGATCTCTGGAAACAAAGGCACTCCACAGGATGCGAAACACCCACCAACCCAAAATGTATATGACAACAATTAAAACGGCAAATTCAATACACATATTTTTAACAGCCTTGAGAAATACATGTAGGCTTAACCACATGGGTAGTTTAATAAATACACACTGCGCATTACTAATAATTAGTCAAGGATATATATATTATCAGCGGAGTTTGACATGTTAAAACTCAACTATATTTCCTGTGCTGTGTTTTTCTGGCTGGATCAACTGATTCATAATAAACGAAAATGAACATGTTACACAATGATTTGTTTTCCGGGGACTGCGTCTGCACAGCTCCTCAATCGTCCGTCCCAGCTGAGATGTACATTCTGCAGGGACGTGGAAGTGTGTGAGTCTTAAAGCCGTAATTGGATTAATAGACTACTTTGCAGCAGAACATAGCTATCGATTGCGAATATCTATAATGATCGTTTGATTCCAGGCCATTATATAGTGCCTTTGTAAATAGAACTGAACTTAATCAACCTTTTATCAAAGGCCCTTGATTTCACGTTTCTTACTTCAATAGACGAACCGCTAATTATGCACTCTGGATGCTCGGGTCTACTTTCTACAGCCAATATTTTCATTGAATTCCCCCCTGCAAATCTCTTAGGATTAATTTCGAGGTCGTTAATTAATTTCCCCACTTCATGGTGATTTCAGGATAAATACAGAACGTTTCCTAACATTCTGTTTCTGAGTTCTCCCTTGTAGAAGAACAAGCAATAGATATCAGAATCTCCGCAAGACGTGAATTAGTCCACCGTGAATACTGTGGAATGAGATGCTGACTTAAAGTCACGATAACATCCACAGTTTCACAAAATACACTTACAAAACTAAATTTCTAAGAACAAGTTCGATTTTGCAATGATGCAGCGAGGTTTTATTAAACATTTGGTAACTACAGAATCATTCTAACTAATAGATCTGGCATTGTAAGGTTGAAAATATCCATCCAAACAAAATACAGAGCTTCTGGTAGACAATCCTTATTGTACGTGCAAACAGGAAGCATTCCATTTAAAAGGAAACCTGCGTCAAGATAGGGCAATACATGTCAACTATACCTGCAAACCAATTAGCTAGTACATACATGCAACCAAGATTAACTGATTTACATGCACATAAGTGAGTGAGCGTGGTTTGACGCTGTTCAAGCATTATCATGGCGGGGGACATCCAAAATACCTCCAGCACTGTACCCGGGGCTTCCGCACTGCTGTGCTACCTACCATCCCTACATGCATGTTTAATCATTGTTACACTGATATGAGTGAATGAGTGAGTTTTGTTTTACGCCGCTTTTAGCAATGTTCCAGCAATATCTCGGCGGGGACACCAGAAATGGACTTCACTCATTGTACCCATGTGGGAATCGAACCCGGGTCTTCGGCGTGACGAGCGAACGCTATAACCACTAGGCTACCCCACCGCCCCTACACAGATATGAGGATAAACACTACCACACATTGAGATAACGTTTCTATACTTATAATTATTATAATAACATTCAAATAGCTTATGCGATAAACTATTTATAAGGCTATAACATTGGAAAGTTGGTCCCAGCACCGCTTGTCTGTTTGTTGTAATATTACAATTCCTCTGGGCCAGACAAACCATGCTTTGATTTTACAAGGAACGTCACTGAGAACAGGTGAGAACAGCTGGTCTACAGTGAAACATCATTGTTGATCTTGGGAACAAGAGGTTACCCGAGGTTGAACGCTGAATAATTTAAGACCCTTCTTCGTAAAACAAGTACAGCACATCGTCCGGTATCTGTGTGATGATTTATTGTAACAGTTCTTCGACTAAATCTTTTAGGGCAACACGTGTTTTAGATTGATACTTTCTTAGGGTCTAATGATACAGCCTTATCAAACCTTATGTGCAGCTGAAGTTATGTTCTGTCCACACAACAGACTCACTTTGCTAGCTTCCTCTGACCACGTTCTTAAAACGTGCAATCGTTTCAAGAGACCACTCTCTCTTTGAAGTGACTCGTGCATAACGAGTACATCTGAGGTAAATATATTCAACAGACACGTTGTTTCATAAATGTGAGTAAATACATATATACTTAATGTTACCGAGACCCGTCCCCTAAGAGTGAGTTTACACCTCTTACTACAAGCTGGTGTTGCTGTCAGCCCATGTGTCTCTTGAGACACCCGGAGATGTCAGGACGCCACGGGAGGGAGCGGGGATTGACATCAAGGGCAGGAAGCAATTATTATACTTGTCAAATGTAGCCACACCAACAACTCAGTTATTGGGTATTGAACCCTTCATAATGGCACAAACTGAATTTGTGAAGAAGGGATATCAGGAAATCGGTGCCTTCCAAAGGGACACCAACTGTAGTCGAGTAATTGTATCAACTGGATAGAACCAGCCTTGTGGACACGATTTAATGTGATGCATTGTTTATATCCCGCAAGCGTGTTCTTGTAAGAAAGAAATGTGTCATGATTCAACTATTCATAAGCTACTCATTAGTCATGTTATAAGATCTTCAAAGGGCAATTAAAAATGAAGACCATTTCAGAGATAAGGTGACCAATGTACTTATATATCAAGACATAAATCGCACACATACTAAATGTACGAGGCCTGCACGAAAGTGTAAAGAAGTTTAAAGAACACAATATAACTATCATTATACCCTATCCAGTTAAACGATATACTTATATATACAGGCAGAGTGGAACATGCCATCGATGTCAATAAAACAGTTTGTACTATTACAAATATGATTATATAGTGCAGTAGAAGTACTATTTGAAACACTTCCAACGAGCAACCATTTCACTGAATCTAAGAATGTAACATTACTGGGCTGTTCATCATATTACTATGCAATCATTCCTCATATACTAATATTCCTCATATATTGATGTATGACACTTTCATAGATAGAGACGCGATTAGTTGTTCTTCCATCCTTGACGAGACTATATTACCATCTGTGTCCCCTGAATACTAATTAGATCGACAGAGAAGCCTTAAACGTTTAGCTACACAGCGTGCGACCTTACCATATGTGCAATAGTTTTAAGTACATTTAATTCATAGTTGTGAAATGTGATACGTGCACTCCACGTTATGACGTTAGGGCCAGTATCAGTTAACAACTGGGTATCGTGTGATGCATACATCACTGCATACAGGAGAACCTATTAACATACACGTCATTTAGGGTTTACATGTTTAGAATGCATCTTGCATGAACACATATAGACTTACGTTGTTGAATCACTTGGTTCCTATTCGTTATAAACAACCATCACGGTGGTGAGAGTTCCCGGCAAATGATGCTGTACATATTCAGTTGTGATTTTGAGAAGGAAACCAGCATATATGTTGTAAAGTCCTGAAAAGTGCCATACCCATACAAGCGCAGAATATGAGAACAATGTTATAAAATAATGATACAGCCAGATAGTGATTTACGCTTACACGACCCCAAGACGTGAACAGGCGTCATGCGCCTTCCCATGGGAATACAGCTCACTCAACGCTGTCTGGGTTAAAACGTTTCTATTAAAACATTCATCGAGACACTTTGAAAGACAAGTAACATTGAACATCTAGTAATATTTGATTGTGGCTTTACTTGTAAAGGCCACAGATCAATGACATTTGTAAAGTCCCATACAAAGGAGCTTGTTTGCCACTGACACCGATTGTTAGTTCAGCCGGAAGGATGTCGTGTGGACGACATTTAGCAACTGCATTAAATAATGCTAAAGGTGTAGGCTTCAAACAATTGGAACGAACTGTGAATGATATGACATTTTCTTGGTGTAAAACGTTTAAGTAACACGCCATTACACATTGCTACACGCCGCAAAGAGTGTCGTTATTCCAATATGTTACAAACACGGTGCTTTAAAACTACCACGTCCTCCCGAAAGTGAAATAACTGATCGATATTGTACTGTGTGTACTCGTGAGCTTGGCCTCTTCCGCGTTTCTTAAGAATGAGATTATTTGGCCGTTTGATCAATCAGTAAGGACTATCTACTCATGATGGTTACTTCCTTCTATAAAGTCTACTCTTACCTGAATCCTCCAGCTGTTGATTGTACAGAGATTCACAGACCAGTACCAATCTGATGCTGATTTGCCAGTCACGAGTATCCGCCAGGAGCATCACCATTGAGTCGCGTTACTGAACCGTGTTGTTTGCTGTCAATCACTAACGAGGGTGGAGAGTTAAAAGACCTTGTGGTTGCCAATTCCTCCGTGGTGATTGGATCGGACACGTAGCAAATATATAAGGTGTGTGTTTGAGTGGAGGCATTTGTGTCGTGATGTTAAATGTTTCCAGAGAGAATGCTCGATATGACGAAACATGTAATGCAGCATTGTGTATGATATCTTTTCTGATTTCAGTAGGAATCGTATCACTTCAACACTAAATACACCACGTGTTCGCACAAGTATTCAGAATACTGTTGGATGTAAACTTTCATGCAGGGGTTAATTGAAAGGCCAGGAAACTGCTGAAGTGCATTTAACCAACTCATACAAACGACATGTGTGAATGCTCACCAATTTATTGATTTGAATACAGCCTTTTGGTGTGCTGGCTGTTCTTGAAATCTATAATTTTATCACCATAGTATCTAGTGACACGGGTCAGGTGTGAGGCGTCAGAAGTCGCTGTCCAGAGTATTTATAATTTTATCACCATAGTATCTAGTGACATCGGTCAGGTGTGAGGCGTCAGAAGTCGCTGTCCAGAGTATTTATAATTTTATCACCATAGTATCTAGTGACACCGTTCAGGTGTGAGGCGTCAGAAGTCGCTGTCCAGAGTATTTATAATTTTATCACCATAGCATCTAGTGACACGGGTCAGGTGTGAGGCGTCAGAAGTCGCTGTCCAGAGTATTTATAATTTTATCACCATAGTATCTAGTGACACGGGTCAGGTGTCAGATGTCGCTGTCCAGAGTATTTATAATTTTATCACCATAGTATCTAGTGACACGGGTCAGGTGTGAGGTGTCAGATGTCGCTGTCCAGAGTATTTATAATTTTATCACCATAATATCTAGTGACACGAGTCAGGTGTCAGATGTCGCTGTCCAGAGTATTTATAATTTTATCACCATAATATCTAGTGACACGAGTCAGGTGTCAGATGTCGCTGTCCAGAGTATTTATATTCCATGGTCTGTCACCACCGTACCCACTGGTATCAGCAAGTTAGTTAAGGGACATGAATCTGCAAGCTGAATGCAACACGATATAATAAGAGCTGGACATGATTTGAAGAACCACGTCAGATATAAAATTAATGCATTTAGGTCTCTATATTCAGTGCAGATAGAGATGTAGGCCATCTTAAAGCTACATCCTCAAATTTCTCACTACAAATGCCGCAGTCACAAAACAGTCAATATAAACCAAGGTACGAAAAGAAAGTGCACACCTGGGGTTATTATAAAAAGAAAAACACTAATATTTTGATTTTTTTTTTTGAAAGTGACAAACTATGTGTACATGTTGCCCAAATACCCCATACATCGTACCCAATTGCGACGTTGCCAGCACCTCACATTCCTTGACCAACTGAGACGATTCAGTCGATGTTGACGGGTTCAAAATATTTACGTTGACGGGTTCATGATGTGCTCCGCCCGCATGCAACCGTCTCATCACCGTCTCATCACCGTCTCATCACCGTCTCATCACATGCCCAAACGCAGGTTATGGTCATCTTGCTGGGAGGTCATGACTCTCGGTCTACCAGTTCTGGCTGACGAGTCTGACGATTTAGTCCGATTATAATCGACTCATTAAAATATGTTTTATACTGTTGGTGAAAATAAGCAACGTGGGAATTCAAGAAAATCACGATTATATATGGACACGTGCACAACGATTCACGTTACCAAAGTCGCCGCCGTCTCCCGTCACAGATAATTCTGCACATGACAAAACATGCAGGTGGTGGCGCGATGTTGGAGCCAAGTTCTCAACAGCATGAATAATGCATTTGTTCAACGTTCTGTGAAACAACACATTAGCTTTCTTTGAAGGCTGTGTTCATTCGTTTGGGATTTCCTGGGCTATGTAGCTAATATACAACCCCAACCGTTGATGGGCGACATTGTGAGCCCCAAGAGGACAACAAAATATATCTGTACTTAATAACTGTATGTGGTTGCCGACATCTAATAACTTTCCAATGCGTCGTTTATACAGGGGAAAAGGATTCCTGTACTCGGTATATAACAATATGCGTCCCAAATGAAACAGTTAAGGTGCTTCATGTAAAAAACAATACATTATTTATTCTGAAAGTAAATAACCTTCAAAACATATTCATTAAGACATCTCGACTTAAACGTAGTCACAATTTGAACATGCATTTTAAAGCACGGGCGGACAGTTTGGGTGTTTCCGTGTTTGTTGGGAGAATGACAATCATGTCCGCCATATATAAATGTATTATCTGAAATCATCTGCTCACGAATACACTTTTGTAGAACCGTAAATAAGAGACCCCTTTCTCCGTCTATACGAAATCTCTGCTACAAGCATATTGATTTACAAGTCCAACCATATCATGACCATGTGTTTGTGAATCATTATTAAATAATGATAGTACCAAGTGTTCGCAAAAAGGTGAGCGCATCCTGCCCAACTGACCCAGTCCCACGGGGAGCATCTGACCAGCGTGTGTACGCTGCTAACAGGAATGGCGCAAACTGAAGTTGCCAAATATTGTAATGTTTATCGAATATCATAGTTGTTAAAAGCTGCAGGGAAACACTCTTGACTTGTCATAGACCGGAAGTCCACCTGTGACGTCATATCAAGGGTATCCATACCAAATGCCATATTGACTGTTCGCACAATTCCTAGGGGGCACACCATCTGGTCAAGACGTCCAGGGATACGCCTAGTGTTCTGCAAAGGTCGGCACGCCCAGCGTGGTGTAGACAGCATCTGAGGTTCACAAGACAAGGATGGGAAAATACTTTGGGGTTCCTCTGGTTAGCTCTGATGGTCAGTTTGGGACTGGAAATGGAATAGTATGGGGAGGTATCACAAAGCACAAGATAACACAATTCATAAGTTTCATAAATTATTACGGCATCGTTTTAGATCATGTTCATCCCTTTGACAAAATGTGGAGACGTAACATCTGGTTGCAGCAGGATAATGTCCATGCATGTGCTGCAGGTGTCATCACATACAGGCATCAAAACGTTACTGTGCTGCCCTTGGCCTGATGTGTCTTCTCTCAGGTTACATTCTAATCTTCTTCACATATCGTAATCTGCTTCACACATTGCATTACATTCTAATCTTCTTCACATATCATAATCTGCTTCACATATTGCATATCATTCTGATCTTCTTCACATATTGCAATCTGCTTCACACATTGCATTACATTCTGATCTTCTTCACATATCGTAATCTGCTTCACACATTGCATTACATTCTGATCTTCTTCACATATCGTAATCTGCTTCACACATTGCATTACATTCTGATCTTCTTCACATATCGTAATCTGTTTCACACATTGCATATCATTCTGATCTTCTTCACATATCGTAATCTGCTTCACACAGTGTATTACATTCTGATCTACTTCACATTTCGTAATCTGCTTCACACAGTGCATTACATTCTGATCTACTTCACATATCATAATCTGCTTCACACAGTGTATTACATTCTGATCTACTTCACATTTCGTAATCTGCTTCACACAGTGCATTACATTCTGATCTACTTTACATATCATAATCTGCTTCACATATTGCATATCATTCTGATCTTCTTCACATATTGCAATCTGCTTCACATAGTGCATTACATTCTGATCTACTTCACATATCGTAGTCTGCTTCACACATTGCATATCATTCTGATCTTCTTCACATATTGCAATCTGCTTCACATATTGCATTACATTCTAAGCTTCTTCACATATCATAATCTGCTTCACACATTGCATTACATTCTGATCTACTTCACATTTCGTAATCTGTTTCACATATTGCATATCATTCTGATCTTCTTCACATATTGCAATCTGCTTCACACATTGTATTACATTCTGATCTACTTCACATATCGTAATCTGCTTCACACAGTGCATTACATTCTGATCTACTTCACATATCATAATCTGCTTCACACAGTGTATTACATTCTGATCTACTTCACATTTCGTAATCTGCTTCACACATTGCATTACATTCTGATCTACTTCACATATCATAATCTGCTTCACACATTGTATTACATTCAATTCTGATCTTTCACATATTGTAATCTGCTTCACATAGTGCATTACATTCTGATCTACTTCACATATCGTAGTCTGCTTCACACATTGCATATCATTCTGATCTTCTTCACATATTGCAATCTGCTTCACACATTGCATTACATTCTAAGCTTCTTCACATATCATAATCTGCTTCACACATTGCATTACATTCTGATCTACTTCACATTTCGTAATCTGTTTCACATATTGCATATCATTCTGATCTTCTTCACATATTGCAATCTGGTTCACACAGTGCATTACATTCTGCTCTTTTTCACATATCGTAATCTGGTTCACACATTGCATTACATTCTGCTCTTCTTCACATATCGTATTCACACATTGCATTATTACATTCTAATCTTCTTCACACATTGCATTACATTCTGATCTTCTTCACATATCGTAATCTGCTTCACACATTGCATTACATTCTGATCTTCTTCACATATCGTAATCTGCTTCACACATTGCATTACATTCTAATCTTCTTCACATATCGTAATCTGCTTCACACATTGCATTACATTCTAATCTTCTTCACATTCATTGTCTGCTTCATTCTTCTTCACATGTTGCAATCTGCTTCACACAGTGTATTACATTCTGATCTACTTCACATTTCGTAATCTGCTTCACACAGTGCATTACATTCTGATCCACTTCACATATCGTAATCTGCTTCACATAGTGCATTACATTCTGATCTACTTCACATATCGTAATTTGCTTCACATATTGTATTACATTCAATTCTGATCTTCTTCACATATCGTAGTCTGCTTCACACATTGCATTACATTCTGCTCTTTTTCACATATCGTAATCTGCTTCACACAGTGTATTACATTCTGATCTACTTCACATATCGTAATCTGTTTCACATAGTGCATTACATTCTGATCTACTTCACGTATCGTAATTTGCTTCACATATTGCATTACATTCAATTCTGATCTTCTTCACATATCGTAGTCTGCTTCACACATTGCATAACATTCTGCTCTTTTTCACATATCGTAATCTGCTTCACACATTGCATTACATTCTAATCTTCTTCACATATCGTAATCTGCTTCACACATTGCATTACATTCTGATCTTTTCACATATCGTAATCTGCTTTACACAGTGTATTACATTCTGATCTACTTCACATTTCGTAATCTGCTTCACACAGTGCATTACATTCTGATCCACTTCACATATCGTAATCTGCTTCACATAGTGCGTTACATTCTGGTCTACTTCACATATCGTCATTTGCTTCACAAATTACATTCTAATCTTCTTCACATATCGTAATTTGCTTCACACATTGCATTACATTCTGATCTACTTCACATATCGTAATCTGCTTCACACATTGCATTACATTCTGATCTACTTCACATATCGTAATCTGCTTCACACAACTCGGTCAGTTCTGATTTGCTTCCCGTGTTGTTACCAGCTTCATTGAATTCCATTAAATACCTGCTGCAAATAATTTTTCTCGCTGTACAATGCTTGTTTTAGTTAAACAGGCAAACTGCAGGGTTTGAATTCGGCGTTTATAAAATGCATTTCTCTATTTTTAAAAGAGTTACCCGATTAATTTATCTAATTCTCAGATGTCAATTTTGAATTGACAGCCGACAGACGTGGGCGATACCATGTTTGTGAATACGGTATGTACTAGCTATTTGGCCTTTCCGTATTTATTCGTAAATTACCCAGACGGACACTTTGTATATCCGTAAATTGCCCAGACGGACACTTTGTATATCCGTAAATTACCTAGACGGACACTTTGTATATCCGTAAATTACCCAGACGGACACTTCGTATATCTGTAAATTACCCAGACGGACACTTTGTATATCTGTAAATTACCCAGACGGACACTTTATATCCGTAAATTACCCAGATGGACACTTTGTATATCCGTAAATTACCCAGACGGACACTTTGTATATCCGTAAATTACCCAGACGGACACTTTGTATATCCGTAAATTACCCAGACGGACACTTTGTATATCTGTAAATTACCCAGACACTTTGTACCCGTAAATTACCCAACTTTGTATATCCGTAAATTACCCAGACGGACACTTTGTATATCCGTAAATTACCCAGACGGACACTTTGTCTATCCGTAAATTACCCAGACGGACACTTTGTATATCCGTAAATTACCCAGACGGACACTTTGTTTATCCGTAAATTACCCAGAGAGATACCGCATTGTCCTTCACCGAGTTAAATGATAGTATGTTGGTTAAGACGATATATGTTGACATTGTAGCTGGGCCATTGACCACCATAACAACAATACGATAACTTGGGTCTTTGTGCGTAATCAATATAGAAAACATACGTTGTTAATATACGAATATTAGAAAATGTATATATAAGACAAAGAGTATTGTGCATTTCAAAGGATTTTGCTAAAATTGTAATGTATGTAATGTTGCTCATAATCAGCATAGCATAGAAACCAGACTCATCGATAATTTGCCGTAATTAACAGATTCACGACTCCAGTTTAAGGGCTGTTCGAAATGAGAATATAAAACAACACACTGTAAGACAAAGGATCGTTTAAAGTTCCATGTATATAGTTACTACCTAAGCGAGCGAAACTGACCCTAATCCTACCTTTAACCGATGTGGCCAACGCCTCAGATGTACGGCTGCTTGGTGCGTGTGTTGAGACAGCTGTACACTGCAGTATTGACGACCAGTAGGTGCACTTCTCTGCAACCCCATAACGCTCTGCTATTATCAGCACTTGGAAGATGTGCAGAGACTTGATTAGATAGTATGCAAGCCTAGGAGCGTGTGGGTTCCTTAGAACAGGTAGCAATTACGCATCGAATGAAGAAATCGATTTTACATGACATGAACAATTATTTGTTTTTCTCGCTCACTGCAATTTAAGATTTAAAAGTTGTATCAAAAGGGTTTTGCCATTGTTGCATTGCATAGCACAGTTTTAATAAATATTGTCAATATGTTGTATGAAGTATCTTGCTTGTCTCAAAGTTTACTCTTTGCTCAAATAGTTCACGTAACGGATCTCAGTGCGTCATCGATTTTAAGAGGCATCTTTAAGTTGTTTATCCACTACATGGGGCGGGTTATGAGATCAGGTAGTACTCATCCCTGGTTATATAAAGCAAGGCGCCATAGACGGGCCTAAGTACTCACTACAGCGATGTGTGTCACAACATGCTGGACCTTTCCTTTAATGTTTGTCTGTGCCCTGGCTGACAGACACAGTCGAGTATTCGTCATGGAGAAGGGGCAGTGTGTGTGCAAGTAACGGTTTCTATGGAGCATCCATTGCTGCACACACATTAGGTATCCCAGACGCATCGCATTACAGCCACCATGTCTCAACATTTATGTACGCATAAAACAGCTCTCTGATAAAAAGAAAGCTTGACTGTGAAAAGTAAACAAAACAAATATATCTCACATTATATATGATGGAATCATGACATCTCTCAGCGTGAATGGCAGAAATACTCATCATCATTTTAAAAGCCAGTTTTAAACTCTCTGATTACATGTTTAACGAGAATATACTGGCATACATCATTCCAGTTGGCTAGCCGTAGCAGTTCTTTTCCCAGCTGGATTTATACTTTACGTTTTTCCCTCATACGTGAACATTAATATTTTGTTGTAAGAAGTAACTGGGGAATTAAAATATCTTAGGTAAGAATGGTTTCTATGTCTATAAAAGTTATTTCCGGCAATAGATTAGTTCAACACATGTAGCGTTCATATAGTAACTTCATAATGTTATATTTGAAGAGTATCATACGCAAAGATTTATGTTTGCGAACAAGTGTTGTTTGGGAATACCTCCTGGTGTACCTGCCATGGTGTGACTAGTCTGGATACACTGGCGTGCACCTTCAACCCTCAGTTTACACACTCCTGGAGCAAGCTGGAGGGTGGGACTCCATACAGGCGGGCAGTTTGGCAACTTGAAAGGATTGTAGGTCGAATGTTTACCCGAGCAAGTTGAAGCATCACCAGAATTCTAATGTTTTCTTCTTGGTTGAGAATTCTTCATTACACGTGTAAGTAAATATTTATGATTCCTTAAGGTGGGTTCCTACTGAAATTTAATGGAGTTTCCCTTGCCGTTTTCAAATTGTTTCTCTTGATTTCACATCTGTAAATATATGACGGCATGACATTCTTCAGCAAACCCGTTCAACAGAAATATTTGTGTGTTAATCCCAGGATAGCTATCACTATTAAACCTTACATGCCAGAACATGACACCCGAGATGGCACTCATTAAATCCAATGTCGGTGTGGCATTTAAACGCGGGTCAGTGTGACGAAATCAGTGTATACCAAGATAATGTACGTACATAAAGTACGTGTGTTTCCAAGATAATGTACGTACATAAAGTACGTGTGTTTCCAAGATAATGTACGTACATAAAGTACGTGTGTTTCCAAGATAATGTACGTACATAAAGTACGTGTGTTTCCAAGATAATGTACGTACATAAAGTGCGTGTGTTTCCAAGATAATGTACGTACGTAAAGTACGTGTGTTTCCAAGATAATGTACGTACATAAAGTACGCGTGTTTCCAAGATACCTTCTCAAATGTGACAACGTTGTATTGTCAATGTACTATTTGTCAGGATCCACTCAATCCGGCACGTTGTTTCTAATAATTCTCAGTAGCTAGAAGTACATGAGACATGTGCAATGTTTTATGTGCTTTGCAAGGTTTTAACCTTACAAATGTCAATTATCCTTTCATCTCGTGCACAGAACCAATGGATGCGTATTTGTTTTTAATCACGTCAATATTTACCGGGCTTCCAGCGTTGAGCGCTGATAAGTGGTTCCGGACCGCCGTACATTTACAATAACGTTAATCTAAATCTGGTGCTGATGTATGCCCACACATGATCTGATTATTGACACCACCAACTGCTGTGGCCATCTCGTAGTATTTATCCGGAACATCACTCATGCTTCCTATCCCTATCTCCGCCTGTCAAGGGATAACTGCCACTCAATATTGAATAGTTTATCTCATTATTGGATGATATTAGATTGGGCTGTCAGAATCCTCACACTATTTGTGATTGTTTTTCACACATGATCACTAATTGTGACTTCAGTCTAAATACAAACAGCGTGTTGATGGTCCAGGGGGTCCAGCTATAGACAGTATAGACGATTAGCATAATAGGAAAAACTTTGATCTTTGATCTTATAGATAGGAATATGTCGCTACTACATGAAAGTTACATCTGCTCAAATAAATAGTTTGACCTATACTACGACTGACTGACTGACTGAGTTTAGTTTTACGCCGCTTTTAGCAATATTCCAGCAATATCACGGCGGGGGGACACCAGAAATGGGCTTAACACATTGTGCCCATGTGGGGAATCGAACCCGGGTCTTCGGCGTGACGAGCCAACGCTTTAACCACTAGGCTACCCCACCGCCCTTGACCTATACTACGAGAAACGAGTTATATATTTAAATATTAATTGCGACGTCGTTATGCTTGCTGACTTCTATCCCAGTTGTTGTCTATATTCTGTGCTAATTTGACATTTTAACAATGGGATCAATACACATAAATAATGAGTAATAAATCAACGTCAATTATAGGTGAAATAAGATGATAATGAACTCTCTGTGTCGAGCTCTGGTGAAGACACATACTAGATCTATAATGATATAATCAATAAATAAAAACATTATGGAGACAAGTACAAAATAATCGTTGACGTTAAGTTGTATGATTCCTCGCGGGCGTGACCACTGAAGAGTTCTTCATATCGCTTTCACAGAATGAACATACACAGTGTTTGCTTTATAGATCAATGACTCATCTAAACAATCCTCTCGTGTGACCAGATCGTGTTTGTGAAACCTGTTACCATTCACGTCGCTCAGAGCATCAAGGCCATGGCAGCGGGTCACCTACGATCACACTTCTTCATTCATCCAGTCTACGGGAGAGACCTCTTCTTCGAAAACAACAAAATAGTCCTACTAGTTTTCATCCGATGGCCCTTCTCTACTCTTCCGAAAGGCTGCCTCTTAACAAGATGTTTTCATTCCTCCCCACAGTTTTTTCTGTTGTTTCAGTGAAGCATTGAGTGAGCAGGGTGTGCAGCTTACCAGATAGAAGAGCACATTACATCTCACAGGTTTATCACTCAGTTAATAGTTAATTACTCAGTAAGATAACATTATTAGGTACACCCCATACATTTCGTACAGATCGTTATCTGAAATATTTGTATTTTGACAGTTTGGTTTGTAGAAAACAATTACTGACATTCGTAGATGTAAAAAAACCGGTTTTATGGATCTTAGATAGCATATACATGTAAACCTCGTTATTGATATGAACCATAATCAATAACGAGCAGCATGACATGTGTGTTCACTGGAGGAGCTGTGATGAGCCTTGTGTTATTTGGAAGGATTTTGGAAAATCCACGAAATACTTGAATAAGCAATTATTTATTATTTGTAATGGCATGAGTGGCGCATTCCATGTATGTTCCTTAGTTGGGAACAATTACCCATGTATGTTCCCTAGTTTGGAACAATTACCCATGTATGAAGGTTAATATGACACAATTCCCATCTAAGCAGCTGTTTCTATAGTCCTTCTTTATCTTTATATGTTGCATACAAAGAATCATATGGTATTTCAGAATAAATGGTATTTCCACAGCATAAATGCCATTACATATGTGCATTTGTATTGTCGTGGATAATGTTATCTAAATAAAGATTTTTAGTACACAAAGTAAGACGATCTCTAAAGATAAATCGTTTGATTATGTTCTGGTTTTTGTACTGTATCATCCAGCCCTGTCCCATAACGGCAACCAACTAAGAGTGATTGGGGCTGGTTACTGATGGTGGTAGGAGACCTTGTATTTAGCTGTACGTACTTCCTCAAGTCTGCTGTTTGTTGCATTATATATGTTGAAGACTCTTTTGTATTTTCGATTCTTCCTACACAAATTCCTGGCAAGATACAAAGGAGCCAAGGGGTCCTTTTCACAAAATTCTCGTATCTTTGAAAAATAAAGAACAGGAAAGAAAAACGGCACAGCGACAGTAACAGCGATTGACGACCTTGGTGATTCACATACACGTCACCATTCTTAGCGCTGAGTTAGACTGACACTACATGGAGAGATAAAGTGTCAGAATCACAAACCACGTGGTGGTGATGATGACGACGACGACGATGATGATGATGATGTCTTAATGGTGGATACTATGTGTGTCACGTTGGTTTCATGCCACCCTCTAGTTGATGTGCTGATCACGAACCTGTAAAAGGCTAAATCTAAGTTGGTGGATTGTGAAATGGTCGGCGTATATAGCATCCGAACTTATTTAGGGCACAAAACCCAGGGAGTCAAAGTCAAAGTCTATTATTGGATGGAATGAGATTGTGCGGCTACATATTAGGCAGATCCATGACCGATAGCTAGTTGTCCTGTAGGCGATAGAATAGAATAGAATAATATTTTTCAGGAATTTGTGTTACATCAGCAGAGCTACTGACACATCAGAGAGATACAAAACATATTTACATAAATTCATCGATTTAGGTATCTTCACATTTGTTTAAAAGAGATATGGTACTTGGAATAAAGGATGTACAGGCTCTCAAAAAAGCGGCGGCCTGAAGGGAGGAGGTTGTATTCCGAATTTAAGTAGTGAGTTGGGTCAGATATAATTTTGACAGCTTGATTCACGATTTGCCGCTGATATATTGACGATAAACATTCAAATCTGACTCCAGCGATTTTACTTGCAGTGTTAACAATTTTGTCTATTTTAGATTTAAGATGAACTGAGAGAAACCCGTACCAACAATGGAAGGAAAATGTTAAAACTCTGAATAAATGGTGCGTAAAATGATGACATCACAGATGGGTTAACATTAAAAGGTCTGAGTTTACGCATGAAGGCCGCACGGAGGTATCACAACACCATTGTCATTAACGCAGAGATATCCCCCAGTATTGCAGGAACTTCTGATGTGGCATGACACCAACAAAATAATAATTCAGTCCATGTCCACATCTCGTTGTGGAGACAAGATGGCAGCAAGTTCTCGTAGCCACGTACGTTATTCTGCTGGGAAGGCTATTATCAGGGCTGGAAAGAGACAACCCGTGGTCATTTTATAGATCACAGCCAATCTCCGATCTCTTACCGACCACGGAAACTGCCGATAAGTCTCACGCACGCTACTTGTCCTCTGTAATTGTGTTTATTGTCTCTTGATATCCCCACGCGATTCATACTTAGACTTTTAAGCCTGAGACTGACAGTCAAGGCACAGCACTTGGTGTCACTGAACATTCAGGAAATATATTTGTATTACTAACTAAACGTTTAACACTTGTACAGTTACCATATACCTTCACTAAACATTCAGGAAATATATTTGTATTACTAACTAAACGTTTAACACTGGTACAGTTATCATATACCTTCACTGAACATTCAGGAAATATATTTGTATTACTAACTAAACGTTTAACACTTATCATATACCTTCACTGTTATTCAGGATATATTTGTATTACTAACAAACGTTTAACACTACAACATTCAGGAAATATATTTGTATTACTAACTAAACGTTTAACACTTGTACAGTTATCATATACCTTCACTAAACATTCAGGAAATATATTTGTATTACTAACTAAACGTTTAACACTTGTACAGTTATCATATACCTTCACTAAACATTCAGGAAATATATTTGTATTACTAACTAAACGTTTAACACTTGTACTAACTAAACGTTATCATATACCTTCACTAAACATTCAGGAAATATATTTGTATTACTAACTAAACGTTTAACACTTGTACAGTTATCATATACCTTCACTAAACATTCAGGAAATATATTTGTATTACTAACTAAACGTTTAACACTTGTACAGTTATCATATACCTTCACTAAACATTCAGGAAATATATTTGTATTACTAACTAAACGTTTAACACTTGTACAGTTACAGGAAATTATTTGTATTACATAAACGTTTAACACTTCACTTCACTAAACATTCAGGAAATATATTTGTATTACTAACTAAACGTTTAACACTTGTACAGTTATCATATACCTTCACTTCAGGAACAACTAAACGTTTAACACTTGTACAGTTATCATATACCTTCACTAAACATTCAGGAAATATATTTGTATTACTAACTAAACGTTTAACACTGGTACAGTTATCATATACCTTCACCGAACATTCAGGAAATATATTTGTATTACTAAATAAACGTTTAACATTTGTACAGTTATCATATACCTTCACTGAAAATTCAGGAAATATATTTGTAACACGCATGAGGAATATACAGTATGACGTGCAAGCAATGCTACATTGCCTGAATGTTTGGGATCCATCAGCTGATTGCCACCACACAACACTTTCTGCAATAATTTGTGTTATCCCTGATTCAGATGTTCACAACATTGTCAATCATCAATCAGGGCTTCTTCAGTTGTAAACTAGAGCATATAGGTGGTACATTATACAGTTACTATATGACGAGTGCTACGTTAGTAACGATAATCTATTGAACGACGTCTCGTTGGACATTATACGGAAATCAAACACAAGGATCAATGTACGCCTGGGGTCGTAATGTCCTATTTACAACACTGTTTTATTCAGAGTAAGATAGGTCCCCCTCCCGTTATAAAAAGACGTGTGAAACATCAGGGTTTCGTTTATTGATTTGTGCAACAAGAAACGGTTTTTGTACAACCAGTTTACATAATTGTAATCGATCTTTGGTTTCTTTCCCATATATTGAGCAACACAGACTAAACACACAGAACGGAGTAAGTGAGAGTCGTTTAGAAATAAGATTCCAGTCATGTAGCGGCCGTCAGTCTAGTTTCAACTAGTTGCATGCTATGACGCGTAGCTCCTTCTGTACAATACCCCACGTGTAGCCTCAACTTGTTGGTTAGTGGTAGCTTAGGAAAAGTTGTTTAATAGTAATTTTCTTTTCATTTTCAGCTGAAACGGCGAACGTATACCACAGAGAATCAAATAAACACTTGGGTTGAATTATAAGAGTAAGCATAACCAACCAAACAAAAATAACACAATGATTGTCCTGAATATT
The DNA here is from genome assembly GCF_003918875.1 of Haliotis rubra. Taxonomy (NCBI): domain Eukaryota; kingdom Metazoa; phylum Mollusca; class Gastropoda; order Lepetellida; family Haliotidae; genus Haliotis; species Haliotis rubra. Next base: position 972,150 of record NW_025767037.1, on the reverse strand, counting down.
AGTTATTCCAAGTTACTTAGCCATCATTTACGCGCCATAACATCTGGCACACAAATATACCTGACATGTAACATTATGCTCCTGGAATCTGGTATTCATTTGTTGGTAGTCATACTGTAACGCTCGTCAGGTAACCTAGGGCGCAGTGTATGTAACTCTGCAAGGAGGCTATAACGAGGGATGATAGAGGGGATCAACAAGAGGAGAATTAATGCACTTAGTTGGTCCTGGTGATTAGCGCTTCATGCTCGTCTGATAAGAGATATGCAATCAGCTATCAGCTATGTAGTTGTACCCAGTAAGACCTCATTATGCAAAGACCTGGATTGACGTACGTCAGCTGTTCTACGGCTCACATCTTCTAGTTCATGGATGTTAGAGAGAACAAACCAGCAATGCATGTATCCACAATTAACATAATAGCCTTGTGTGAACTGTAATTATAATTTTTTTAGTACGAACAAATTATGGATTTTCCAACAAGAGCGATGTTTTACGAACCCGTGTCTCTGAGATTAACCTCATGATACACGTGTCAATGGTCCACATACTACAGTTGTCAAAACCTCGTCTCTCTCTGTTCATGTGCATTCCTAATGCTTGTCCCACTTTATCCAAGTACGCTTACAAACCTTTTTACTCCCTAGTCTCTTTATAACGATGTATATTCCGCATACAAACTTTGTGCACCTAAATGAGACAATGAGTGTCAGTTATCCCCGTCAATGTACATGAAGGTAAATGTACGCAAGGGGTAAATATGACAACTCTGCACCGTAATGAGACAATGAGTGTCAGTTATCCCCGTCAATGTACATGAAGGTAAATGTACGCAAGAGGTAAATATGACAACTCTGCACCGTAATGAGACAATGAGTGTCAGTTATCCCCGTCAATGTACATGAAGGTAAATGTACGCAAGGGGTAAATATGACAGCACTGCACCGTAATGAGACAATGAGTGTCAGTTATCCCCGTCAATGTACATGAAGGTAAATGTACGCAAAATGAGGAGTAAATATGACATGACAAATGTACGCAAGGGTCTGCAGCACCACCTAAATGAGACAATGAGTGTCAGTTACAATGTACATGAAGGTAAATGTACGCAAGGGGTAAATATGACAACTCTGCACCTAAATGAGACAATGAGTGTCAGTTATCCCCGTCAATGTACATGAAGGTAAATGTACGCAAGGGGTAAATATGACAACACTGCACCGTAATGAGACAATGAGTGTCAGTTATCCCCGTCAATGTACATGAAGGTAAATGTACGCAAGGGGTAAATATGACAGCACTGCACCGTAATGAGACAATGAGTGTCAGTTATCCCCGTCAATGTACATGAAGGTAAATGTACGCAAGGGTAAATATGACAACTCTGCACCTAAATGAGACAATGAGTGTCAGTTATCCCCGTCAATGTACATGAAGGTAAATGTACGCAAGGGGTAAATATGACAACTCTGCACCTAAATGAGACAATGAGTGTCAGTTATCCCCGTCAATGTACATGAAGGTAAATGTACGCAAGGGGTACGCAAGGGGTAAATATGACAACTCTGCACCGTAATGAGACAATGAGTGTCAGTTATCCCCGTCAATGTACATGAAGGTAAATGTACGCAAGGGGTAAATATGACAGCACCGCACCGTAATGAGACAATGAGTGTCAGTTATCCCCGTCAATGTACATGAAGGTAAATGTACGCAAGGGGTAAATATGGCCCAGTGGATTGCATTTAGGACTACAGATTTACACTATCAAAACCTGTTTGAGGCTACATACAAATCATGCACGTTATATAGCACATCATGTAAACGCGATCTGTTAATGACAATCAACTCTTCACTGTCTGGATTGTCTCATAAAGGCTCCATAATACACAGATCACCGTCATACAGCAGAAATATTTCTGAGAGGACTGTCAAACAAAACAACTACGACATAGACATGGGTATGGTGTTGACAAATCTGAAACCACTAACATGCGATTCGAACCGCGATAGGTTTACGGAAGCCCAAGAAGCGACATCTGGAAACCTCTTCGTAGCATATATAACCAATCTATCACCGTGAAGCGGCCACATCGGCTATTGTTGACACCGCCTATTGTTGACACCGGCTATTGTTGACACCAAGAGGCAATGACTGTCTATCGGCCTCAAACAACAATGCAAAATTCAATGAAATGACAGCTCTTGAGACCACTGAATCACGCAGGGTTGGCATAATATCATAGTAACTAAACAAACGAGGCAATGACACAGCTTTGACCAAGTGTCACATTCATGATTCACAATGACAGGATGGTGAACTGTACGGACTGTCTCGGAAGGGTGAGTATATATTGTGTTGTGGATATATGTTTGAGTAGACAACATACCACAGACAATGTGAATAATTGAACACATAAGACTCCGATACAGTATGACATACGTTAGTCACTCAATTCACTTACAGATCGGGATTATACAGTTATAAGATTTGAAATCATGTGTGATAACATGGATTCTATAGTTGACAATATTTTATTCCAATAACACACTGTTAATAATGAGCAAGTCAGGGATATTGATGAAATGTACATGTTCATAGGACTAACAATCAAATATCGCCTATAATGTAAAACGCTTGAAGTTGGATTTAGTTTTGTTCGCAGTAAATCATTAGTTTATGACACTCTAAAGCACATCCAGTAGCTATATGTCGGTTTCATAAGTCCATACGCAAATTTGAGGGAAACTGACATATCTCTTAAAAACATGCCCCACAATCAATATATACATATTTGTCCGTGATAGTTTCAACATTCTTAATTTGACTACTATCTCCTGGCAGTCTTAGCCATGCAATCTTAAATAATATAATAGTGTTCTGCTTATATTTGGACATGTGTACCAGCAGCCATTCACCTTGTATTGACACAACAACATGCATGGTCGGACCATCTCATCCTTCATCAAGCCGATAGCCAAAACTGTCACAATCATAAGGAACTTTATCATAATTCGGTAGGTTGATTGCTCCTTAGATAGCTATCTCCATTGCCTGATACTGAGTTGATTATATACAGGTCACATTTATTGTATCAACTTTGGCTAAAACTATTATCTCTATTAGTTTTGGACGTTACATGTTAAAACCCTGAAAGTATGTTTAAAGTTATTCCGCATTCTTGACATTTGCAACATGTCCAGTACTACTGTGTATGGTACTTACAGATGTTATAATTAGTCATTCGAAAAGAAAGTTCAGAGTAGGTAGGTAGGTAGGTAGGTAGGTTGGTAGGTAGGTAGGTAGGTAGGTAGGTAGGTAGGTAGGTAGGTAGGTAGGTAGGTTGGTAGGTAGGCAGGTAGGTAGGTAGGTAGGTAGGTAGGTATTTTATTAACGTGTCACGAGGTATACAAACATATGATCATACAGACAGGACCGATTAAAATATACACCACCCGGTCAGTAGGCCTATGAGACACGAGGTATCAATAGGTTCATAGAATTATTAAGAATTTCTTCGAAAAGAAACTTCAGATACAAGATTCGTGAGATATGGAGACCTCCCTAGTTCTGCATTATGTTGGTAAAGTGAAGTAAAGCGAAATCAACTATGTAACAAATTGGTTCAGCTTGAAGGCGAACATGTTATAAAGCAAATTCCAAGCAATTCTCACTGAACTTCCATTCATGAAGTTTACACATACTGACACTGCCAAGTGTGCAGACACACAATCTGTACAAAAAACCAATCTCCTGCAAGTTGAAGCTAATTGGTTTTCGACAGATGCCTTACGGCTGCGGTTCTTTGTTCCTGTCCAGATCGTCAGCAACTGAAGTGTTGAAACAGTTCTATCTCTGAAACGTTGAGTGTGGGTAACTACATGACATGAATTGGATGAAATAGTTCAAATCGATGAACGACTTCTGCATTAGACGACATCTGGGCTACAGTGGCCTTGAGGTCAGATCACTTTCTTTCATATATGACTTCGTTATGCTGTGCTCACATACCGGTACACCGTTTCAACGTCTTACAGTCGATGTCCAATAAGATTCTGCGTTTTTATCAACAGCATTTGACCACTGATTCTTCAGGTATTCCGATATGAGATGAGACCATTGCTAACAGCTACCCGGTAGCTGTACAACAAGGGAAAGATAAATGTATCAGCTGTCAAAATGTGAATCCCGTGCCTGTACCAGTAAGACTGGAGCCTTGGAGAATCAGGATTGAATCTTGATAAATGAGACCAGTATCATCATTAAGGATGACAGCAGATTCTTGATTAGTGTGACGAGGACGTTGCCCGTTGAGATCAGTGCGTCTCTTACTGACACTTGTGCCTTGATTAGTGAAACTAATGTCGCAATTACCGATTTCAGATCATTAATTAATGAGAGTTATACGGTGATTAAAGAGACTCGTTCTTTGGTAAATGAGAGAAGTACCTTGATTATTGAGACTAGTTCATCAATGAAGGACCTCCTGGAAAGAGATCTAGCCAAGTCAAGGACAATTTGATCAGCTTTCGTTTATCGTATACTGACTGGAAAATAATTTGAAGGTTTCGAAGGCAAGCTGTTTGTGGTTTTCACGGATAAGAACAGTTGATGTGAAAGATAAAACCGATAAGGATCAACAGACCTCCTTCAATAGCAACAAGTCCAAATTAGTGGAAATCAATAGTAATACTTCCTCATTAGTGGCCGCACATTAGCAGTACGTACACTGACTGCATGCATACACTGACTGCATGGATGTTGGCATGGTTAGAAGAGAGACTATGTACAACGTTCATCACTGTATAGCCGCGTTTTCTGTATGAAACACAACCCGAGAGATCTGAATGAGGGTGATCAGAGTAACGATAGATGTACATGTGGGTAGCAGTCCCATGTTTCGCAGGGTGTTTTTATGAACAGTTAGTGTATAGTCTTAGAAGTAAATAAATCTCAAGTGTCTCTCGCCAAACCTGACCCTTCGACATACTGCGGACTGCTACATGCATACCTCGATATGCTTTACACACTTATATTTCTTTCAGTGTGTGATATTCCCCAATATTGTTTTACTTATTGGCTGAAATCCGTTATCCTGCCGTGGTTACCCATTACACTGTAGCTCAAGGCTACTACCAAGTGCTCTATAATCAATACAGGCTTGTTTATGACCCAAAGAAATATGCCATGGAAAGTATATCGATACCCACACTAAAAGTGGCAACCCGACTTCCATTTAATCACACTGTATTGCAGAAGGGGATACCCACACTAAAAGTGGCAACCCGACTTCCAGTTAATCACACTGTATTGCAGAAGGGGATACCCACACTAAAAGTGGCAACCCGACTTCCAGTTAATCACACTGTATTGCAGAAGGGGATACCATACTAAAAGTGGCAACCCGAATTCCATTTAATCACACTGTATTGCAGAAAGGGATACCCATACTAAAAGTGGCAACCCGACTTCCAGTTAATCACACTGTATTGCAGAAGGGATACCCACACTAAAAGTGGCAACCCGACTTCCAGTTAATCACACTGTATTGCAGAAGGGGATACCATACTAAAAGTGGCAACCCGAATTCCATTTAATCACACTGTATTGCAGAAAGGGATACCCATACTAAAAGTGGCAACCCGACTTCCATTTAATCACACTGTATTGCAGAAGGGGATACCCACACTAAAAGTGGCAACCCGACTTCCAGTTAATCACACTGTATTGCAGAAGGGGATACCCATACTAAAAGTGGCAACCCGACTTCCATTTAATCACACTGTATTGCAGAAGGGGATACCCACACTAAAAGTGGCAACCCGACTTCCAGTTAATCACACTGTATTGCAGAAGGGGATACCATACTAAAAGTGGCAACCCGAATTCCATTTAATCACACTGTATTGCAGAAAGGGATACCCATACTAAAAGTGGCAACCCGACTTCCATTTAATCACACTGTATTGCAGAAAGGGATACCCATACTAAAAGTGGCAACCCGACTTCCATTTAATCATCCTGTATTGCAGAAAGGGATACCCATACTAAAAGTGGCAACCCGACTTCCATTTAATCACACTGTATTGCAGAAAAGGGATACCCATACTAAAAGTGGCAACCCGACTTCCAGTTAATCACACTGTATTGCAGAAAGGGATACCCATACTAAAAGTGGCAACCCGACTTCCATTTAATCACTCTGTATTGCAGAAGGGGATACCCATACTAAAAGTGGCAACCCGACTTCCATTTAATCACTCTGTATTGCAGAAGGGGATACCAATACTAAAAGTGGCAATCTGACTTCCATTTAATCACACTGTATTGCAGAAGGGGATACCCATACTAAAAGTGGCAACCCGACTTCCATTTAATCACACTGTATTGCAGAAGGGGATACCCATACTAAAAGCGGCAACCCGACTTCCATTTAATCACACTGTATTGCAGAAGGGGATATCATACTAAAAGTGACAACCCGACTTCCATTTAATCACACTGTATTGCAGAAGGGGATACCCATACTAAAAGTGGCAACCCGACTTCCATTTAATCATCCTGTATTGCAGAAAGGGATACCCACACAAATACCCATGCTGTAATGTCACATCTCTCTCAGTTACAAATAAGCGAATAATGACATTCATCATATATTGGATGTGTTATAGTAAAGCCAACGGATGAAAACGACATCCATTTCGGTCATAACTGCAGATACCAAGTGGGTAATACTTTCAATATTTAAAATCATGTCCATTGTCTATGGGTGATGGAGCCTGAATCAACCATTAAGAAACAGGTTTCATTTGGAAGGATATTGACTGTTGTCACTGCCTGACTGGCACGTCACTGACCGCATGACGTAATGCATATAGATGGGTACGTTTTACGAAACATTCAATGTTTAGTGAATGTTCGTGAGAGATGAGAACAGTTTTTTCTGAATTTAAGTATGAAGCAATACTATGTTAAATTTCATTACAGGATATTTGCCATCCCAAAACACAAAATCACGATATTTATTTATGATAAATCATGTATTTCTCTCTCAGTCTTATTGTACGTCGGTAACAGTTACGTTGTGACACTGAAACAAATCACCTGCTTCTATATCACTTACTGATAAAAAAACGTTCATAAAGTATAAAGTCACATCCCCCTTCTAACCCAGTCACAGACGAAGCACGTTAAATCAAAACTACCCGCTCACATAATGATAAGCATTGGTGCAAATAAAAACCAGTCACATACACATTTAAAGTATTTATGAATGTTAGCTTTTTCTTTGAAACTAATTGTACAACCATACGTGCTATTCCATTTAAGTGCTACAACGCCTGCACGGCGAGTAGCCAGGAGATTAAAGCGTTCGCTCGTCGACCCGAAGGTCCTGGTTCGATTCTCCACGTGGGTACCTGTAAATCCTCATTTATGGTGTCCCCCGCCGTGCTATTGCTGGCTAAAATGCTAAAACTAAGTGACTTACTCACTCTTTGGCAATGTGGTATTTTGGACACATTGTTATCCCATTTGCTTGTTTCGTGGGAATTGGCATATACTTTCAAAAATGGCATCTGAACTTTTGTTTTCCCACGACAATCGATTACTTTATGAAGTATAACATTACTAACGAGCAATATTGAAAGTTGTATTTACATGTATGTATGTGTCCGAAACATACCTCCTACAACATGTAACATGTTAGAACGCAGGCAAATGGCCACCTAAGGATAACATCTGACATTTGGCGTTTACGATATATCGTTACGACATGCATCTTGAATGTATCATTTTATTATTGTCTTTAGTTCATTTTATGACACAAATATGATCAAAACAGCAGTGACATAAAACATGGATTGGTGTGTTCATCAGACACAGCAAGAAGCTTAACGGAAATGTAAAAAACTATGTAGATCATAACTCTGCAATAACTAGAGTTGAAATATATAGTGTAGGTGACAAGCGAACTGGGTTTACACACTAGTGTAGGTGACAAGCGAACTGGGTTTACACACTAGTGTAGGTGACAAGCGAACTGGGTTTACACACTAGTGTAGGTGACAAGCGAACTGGGTTTACACACTAGTGTAGGTGACAAGCGAACTGGGTTTACACACTAGTGTAGGTGACAAGCGAACTGGGTTTACACGCTAGTGTAGGTGACAAGCGAACTGGGTTTACACACTAGTGTAGGTGACAAGCTCACTGGGTTTACACACTAGTGTAGGTGACAAGCGAACTGGGTTTACACACTAGTGTAGGTGACAAGCGAACTGGGTTTACACACTAGTGTAGGTGACAAGCGAACTGGGTTTACACACTAGTGTAGGTGACAGGCGAACTGGGTTTACACACTAGTGTGGGTGACAAGCGAACTGGGTTTACACACTAGTGTAGGTGACAAGCGAACTGGGTTTACACACTAGTGTAGGTGACAAGCGAACTGGGTTTACACACCAGTGTAGGTGACAAACGAACTGGGTTTACACACTAGTGTAGGTGACAAGCGAACTGGGTTTACACACTAGTGTAGGTGACAAGCGAACTGGGTTTACACGCTAGTGTAGGTGACAGGCGAACTGGGTTTACACACTAGTGTAGGTGACAAGCGAACTGGGTTTACACACTAGTGTAGGTGACAAGCGAACTGGGCTTACACACTAGTGTAGGTGACAAGCGAACTGGGTTTACAAACCAGTGTAGGTGACAAGCGAACTGGGTTTACACACCAGTGTAGGTGACAAGCGAACTGGGTTTACACACTGAGTGTAGGTGACAAGCGAACTGGGTTTACACACCAGTGTAGGTGACAAGCGAACTGGGTTTACACACCAGTGTAGGTGACAAGCGAACTGGGTTTACACACTAGTGTATGTGACAGGCGAACTGGGTTTACACACTAGTGTAGGGGACAAGCGAACTGGGTTTACACACTAGTGTAGGTGACAAGCGAACTGGGTTTACACACTAGTGTAGGTGACAAGCGAACTGGGTTTACAAACTAGTGTAGGTGACAAGCGAACTGGGTTTACACACTAGTGTAGGTGACAAGCGAACTGGGTTTACACGCTAGTGTAGGTGACAAGCGAACTGGGTTTACACACTAGGGTAGGTGACAAGCGAACTGGGTTTACACACTAGTGTAGGTGACAAGTGAACTGGGTTTACACACTAGTGTAGGTGACAAGCGAACTGGGTTTACACACTAGTGTAGGTGACAAGCGAACTGGGTTTACACGCTAGTGTAGGTGACAAGCGAACTGGGTTTACACACTAGTGTAGGTGACAAGCGAACTGGGTTTACACACTAGTGTAGGTGACAAGCGAACTGGGTTTACACACTAGTGTAGGTGACAAGCGAACTGGGTTTACACACTAGTGTAGGTGGCAAGCGAACTGGGTTTATACACTAGTGTAGGTGTCAAGCGAACTGGGTTTACACACTAGTGTGGGTGACAAGCGAACTGGGTTTACACACTAGTGTATGTGACAAGCGAACTGGGTTTACACACTAGTGTAGGGGACAAGCGAACTGGGTTTACACACTAGTGTAGGTGACAAGCGAACTGGGTTTACACACTAGTGTATGTGACAAGCTCACTGGGTTTACACACTAGTGTAGGTGACAAACGAACTGGGTTTACACACTACTCCTCATCCGCGACACACTACATTATCCCTCAGTGTCTGGTTAACATCATACAATGTGTAGGATGCATTAGCACATGCTATATATCATATATTGCCAGAGGAGTGCTCACTGTTTACATAGAGTGGCTATTCCAGCTGGTCGCATTGCAAACAGGTAACCTTTAACGCGAGCCTCATCGTTAAATCATTTCCTGAGTGACTGGTCAGTTTCTTTACTCGCGTGTCTAAATCGGGATTGTCTGTAAACTTGCAGACGTTTATATTTAAATTGGACCACAGCATGCATCACAGTGACAGAGACCAACGGCAAGAAAGGCAAATACAAGTGTGCATATGACTACGCTTAGTTTTCATTGTACACCTGAAGAGTCGTTGAACGGCGAAAGATCTGTGCAGATATAGGAGTTTGTACACGAAGAAGTATATATATTTCAACGGCTCTTCAGGTGTACAATGAAAACTAAACGCAGTCATATGCACACTTGACTACACTTAGTTTTCATTGTACACCTGAAGAACCGTTATTCGGATCCGTTATAATATAACCAACATGTTTTGGGTTAACAAACAGAGTCTATCTCCGTAAAGCACATGTCGCAGTGTTGCAATTGTTGCATGTTGTTATTGTATATACAAAACAGCGGGACTACTAACCGCTTGAGTCTATCTACACTGAGCGAGGTGTGGAGATTCATGTGTAAGCTTCAACGCCTTGGCGCCTATATATAGATACCAGCAAAAATGAAGCTACACATGGTTCCATCGCACGAGGTACCATACACTGATGAACAAACACAGCTTATTACAACAATGAAGTATTCACCTACCTCACATAGCGTCTGTCAACTGGCCAGACCCCGCGCAGGACTCGTGGATATCCCAGGAAGAACACACGTGTAAGCTAGCACAAGCACATCTGGCGTCAAGATTCACCTCGGGAAATACGTTGGGTGAGCAATACTGTTGATTGCCTTTCGGCACCAAAGGCCCAGTACTGCTGATGGCTTTACCTCTGTTGTTCAATGATTGTTCATCTGAGAGAGCCTGGGTGTTGATAGCCATCACTTATGTGCTCAATCTCCTTTCACGATCTGTTGTAATGTTCTATTTATTGCAATTGTTCAATTCATTTTTCTCGTTTGTGAAAAGAAAACATCGACGTTGTCAATCTGAGGAAATTAATACCTACTTTATGTTGAGAACAGCTTTCCATTCCCAATACAGGGAGGTAATTTGTTGCTGATGTTCCTCTCTGAAGGATTTATTTACAAAAGCAGTGGATTATAACGTCCCATTTGTAGGTTTGCTGAAAAGCTTTGAGCCTCACTGCAAAAGATGTTTAGTCGGCCCGAACAGTTTCCCTGTATAACGTACATAGGCTCTATATCAAAACATACATCGAAGTGATCAGGTTTTTTCTGGTGATGAAAATGGAAACTTTGGCTACCCAGGTACCGTCAAGCATCTTGAGCACCATTAACCATCCATGCTGACGTACTGTCAACATTACGGGATAATATTCCTTTCTTCTCAAGGAGCCTTTCAACTACTGTTAAAGGGTAAGAGAGCCTTGAAATGACCTAAGGTCATCAAGATGTTACGCTGCCACTAAGTACAATGTTGATTATGGATAAACAACGACTCATCTCCCGTGTCGTGGCCAATGTAGTACGTGACTCTCATGATAGAGTTGGGGACATTCTGAGGAGTGAACTAGGCATGATCAATGTTTCCGAATGTTAGGTTTCCATCAAGACTCATAATCACAGACACTTCTGGTCCTGGAGTGATTTGTATCGATGTATGAGTGCTGGCTCTATCAGCCAGAGACTAAACGCACCGTAAAAGCAATGGAAACGCATGTCTCCCCTTTCGAAGAGGCCAAGTGTTATTCCATCAGCTGGAAAGGTGATGGCCTGGGTGCTCTGAGATTTCAAAGGAATCTTGCTCGCGGACTATCTCGCAAAAGGTCAGATCATTAATTGTCAGCATATTGATAACCGGTTCAGACCGCCGCTTAAAAATATCACGGTTTAACATCGTGGAGTGAGTGAGTGGGTGGGCGAGTTTCATTTCACACATCAACAACATTTCAGCAATATGATTTAAACAATATTTTATTTCCATTAGTGTTCACATTTTACATGTTACATATCAATGCTTCTCTGCATATAGTACATAATAGTCAGTTCTATAAAGAAGACATTAATGAGTGACTCAAATCAAAATAAAATGAAAATAAAAAGCAAGACACCAAATGCATTTTATATTCTTAAGTTGTTACTTAAATTCCGTAAAGCTGTTAGCTTCAATTACGTAAGTTTGAACTGATTTTATGATGATTTCATTGTCTGAAGGAGATGAATCGCCATTGCCGTGGAGTATAGTAGGTATGCTAAGGTGGTTAACAACAAAGCATTGTTTCAATTCTGAACTGGGGCATAGCGGGGACAAGACAGAAAGAAGTGGAAAACAAATTCTCTGTTATTACCACATGAACAAGTGGGATCATCAATCAAAAATCTGTCAAATAAATGTGATTATATATCACTACAACCTAGCCTAATTCTAGATAGAATCACTTGGCATTGGAGGTGCTTATAATTAGCAATGAATGTAAATTTGAGGAAAGCTAATTTCTCTCGAGATCAATTGCTTAAACCTAGATAAGGAATCAACATTTCTAATGTTAATATCAAGTGCATTCCAAGCTTGAACAACAGTTGGCATAAAAGATCAATCATACTGGGAGAAACGCCCTGCATAGGTCTGAAAGTCGTTAGAGTTACGAAGGTTATATCCTGTTATGTTGGAGATATTAGGTGGGACCCATAATGATAGGTATTTAGGAGTCAGCCGATTTACCATTTTTTTAAAATATATATAATTTATGGTAATGCCGTCTGTCAGCAAAAACCCGTTTCCCTGTAAAGTTTTTCATAACTGGTTCCTCGTATTGCTCCACATATTGTTCAGATATAACTACCAGTAATCAAATAGTGGTAATATAAAATATTTATTCTATTGTTTTCCTTGAAAACTTCATTTAAAACTCCACAGACCCTTAATCATGGATGTGACCCTTTCTGGAATGTTATTTCTCTCCAATTTGCATCTGTTTGAAATATTAAACCCAATGTTTTTCAACTTTTTGCTTCAACAGTTGGGATTTCTGACTAAGGTTTTCAACGGGTTTTTTTCTGGATTAAACATTTCCTGACACTGATTGTTCAAAATTGAAATAGTTTCTAAATCATCGCTTACATGTGTTACTGTATTGCCTGGATCATAGCTTATTGCGTATTGTCTGCAAAGAGTTGCACATCAATATGGTTTTAAAATATTTATTTCTGATACATTGTTCAGAAACTGGATCGGCAAACAAGCCAAACGCTTATATTAATGCCTCTCCAGACAAAACAACATTTATGCGACTTACATTTCATAACAATATTACAATAGTACATGATATCATAAATGACAATAAGCATACAATATGCATGAATATGAACATCCATACAGCCAAAACACTTTTAGTTCTGCAAAGGGACAGATGAAAACGTAAGATTGATTAAATCTTCTTGAACTGGTAATAAAGGTATGTACAGATTTAATAATATCATGTAATTCTAAGTTACCACACAGAGCGTCATTTATGTTATATCAATGTTTGAAATAAAATAAATTGTTTCTTATGGCATCATACTTGGGACATATAAAAAGATAATGAAGGGTGTCCTCAAAGGCGGCACCACAAATACATGATGGGTTATCGGATATAAATCTACTTACCTTATGGGCATTTAAATCGCTGCATTCTAATCGGAGTCTACAGTGGATTATTTGACAGAACCTGTTTCCAATGTTGATATCAAATCCGAATGAAGTATTACAATATAGTGTAATCTTGTTTTTGAATTCACTTGGTGACTGTATAAGTCTGAGTCCTTCAGGTAAAGAATTCCAAAGTTCAATAGTACTGGGTAAAAATGATTTAGCATATGAAGTCGTTCTTGTACGGATTTTTTTTGCAAATTTGAAGGGTTTCTATGGGTTATGGGTTTGCAACAGAGACAGATTCTGGCACGAGACTGTTTAAGTAATCTTGTGTTTTGTTATGCATCATTTTATGGAATAGAGTCAATGTCTGAGTGCGCCTTCTTTCTACTAGAGGTTAAAGATCAGTTTCTGAATATAATTTATTACGACTTGTTCCCCTTGTAGCCCTACATATTGCTCTTAGTGCAATAAGCTGCAATTTTTCCAGCATCGATGCCTGGCTAACTGTACAGTTATCCCATATACAACTACAATGTTTAAATAATAGCAGAATAAAGGATTTATACATAACAAATAGTCTTTTTTCTTGATAATCGATTTTTGTAAACAATTTATCACTGGAGAAACTTTATCAAATAGAGAATTTATCTGTGCAGTCCAATTTGCGTCTTTTTGAAACCAGAAGCCTTAATGTTTGTTCTCGGAAACTTCATTTATAGGAATATTGTGCATAGATAATCTCGGACTAGTCTGTATGGAACGCGTCTTTTACTAAACTGTATAGTTTCAGTCTTAGAAGGGTTGTATTTAACTTGCCACCGTACCGCCCATTGAGAAATCATTTCTAAATCTTTATTGAGGCGCACAGCATATCATCATCGGTAGGATCTTCTATTATAAAATAAAGTGAAGTGTCATCAGCAAAGAGTCTTATATGGCAATCTATATTTTCAACAAGATCATATATATAGACAAGAAAGAATAATGGGGGACACTAGCTAATACAGATCTATACTCGGAATTGTAACTGTTTATAACAACATTCTGAACTCTTTCATGAAGATAACTATCAAACCAATCTAGTAATTTATCACATATTCCATATGACTGTAATTTGTATAGAAGTCCCTTATGCCACACTTTATCAAAGGCCTTGCATATATCACAAAATACAGCTCTTACTTCTTTACCTTTATCCATGGCACTGGAAATAAAGTTATACAAATCTAATAATTGATAAGTTGTTGAATCACAAGGAATAAAACCAGACTGTAATCTCTTTATAAGACCATTCTCTTTAAAAATAATTAAAGACGTATTTGTGAACACATTTTTCAAAGACTTCAGATAAACAACATGTGAGAGACACTGGTCTATAATTGCTACATTCATTAACACATTCTTTCTTATGAATGGGTATTACGGAACCACGTTTCCATGCTCTGGGGAAATTTGTTAAGTCTAAAGACTTATTTAATATTAAAGTGAGAGGGTAAGACAGCACTTTGTCAGTAAGCCTAAGGAATTTATTACCAATACCATCAGGGCCCGTCGCTTTGCGAAAGTCTAGAGAAAGAAGTATGTCTTCAACATATCTCTGGGTTAGTTCAATGTATGCTAAACAGTTCAATGATTTACTACATAGGGGTGGGAGGGAACGTTCTGGATCTTCACCTGTAGATTGGGCAACGAAAAAATCGTTAAAGATATTAGCTATAGATGTAGTATCATCATAAATTACATTTTCATGGGAAATAGAAAGAAAGGATGTTGATGTCTCTATTTTCTTCAGATCAATATTACCAACAAGATGGTTTAAACATATTTTTATTCCGTCAATGCAGAAACCTGGATAGGCGAACAAGCCTAGTGGCTTATATAAACGCCGCTCCAGTACACGGTTCCAATATAGCTGGATACATATTTGAAATAGACGGACAAAAAAGAATAATATTGAGACAAAATTACACTCAGAAAAATGATTGAATAATAAATATTTGGTTATGGTGTTGGTTGTGCCTAGTAACGAAAAGAGTTGTGGCAGAAAATCAAGTTATATAAATCTTGACTTGCATTGAATATACATGTATATGTAGAGATGATAATCACTGGAAGCGCTTACTTTTAGAAATGAACTGGTGTAATGAGTTGAGAATGTCACAATTTGTTGAGTTATCCAATGCGCCGTTACCGTATAAGGTAGTTTTCACATCGTATCCTTGAATATAAAAATACACCGTTGTTCTTAAATTTTGATAGTTCCGACATGTAAAAAGGTAGTGAATGACGTCTTCGTTATAATGGCCACATGAACACTTAGCTGTTTCTGATTATATCCGTCTGCGTTCAGATCACTACAGCCGAGCTTGAGGCGACAATGGATGATTTGACAAAATCTAGTCCCAAAATTTAAATCAAAGTAGTTGTCAGTTTCTGTTGGATTTATCATGGTTTTAAACTGCCTCACGGAAATAGCGTTAACAGCTCCATCGGGCAATGAATTCCACGACATAATCGCGCTCGGTAAGAATGATTGAGAATATCTTTGTGTTCTACAGTTAATAGTTTGAATGGAAGTACTATCTCTAAGATTATAGTTGCTTTGTTGAAATACTCTACCTGGTACAAGATCATTCAGATAATCAGGAGTCAGACGATGATACATTTTATAAAAAGTTATAAGTTTAGAGCGATATCGTCTTTGATTCAGTGTGCTGTAATTGGTTTCCTTGTATATTTTATCATGACTAGTGCCACGAACCGCACCGCATATAGTTCTTAATGCGTCTAAGTGTAAGTTTTCCAGTAAAATCGCCTGTTCAATCGTATAATTATCCCATATATGACAGCAATAATCAAAAACTTCTCAGACAATTGATCATTGGACTAATTTTCTTTACCATGTCACCTATATGAACTTTCCAAGAACAATCGCTTTGAAGTGTTATACCTAAGTGTTTATGGTTATCAACTTCTTTAATAGTTTCGCCATTCATTAGTAAGTTCGGCCTGGCATTATTTTTCGTTTTACGAGTGAATGTTATACTCTCAGTCTTACTAGGATTAAAACTTACCTGCCACTTTCTGGCCCAGTCTGAAATTTTTGCCAAATCATTGTTTATAATTGCGGCTGCTGTAATATGATCATCTATTATAGCATATATTGATGTATCATCAGCAAAAAGGCGAATGTTACTGTCTATACCATCTACAATGTCATTAATATAATTGAGGAACAGAAGTGGTCCTAATACGGAACCCTGGGGTACACCAGCTTCCACAGATTTGATACCTGAACTATATCCATTTATTACCACTTTCTGCATTCTACTATCTAAAGAACTTTCAAACCACTCCAAAAGTTCTCCCTGTATACCATAAGCATAAAGTTTATGAATAATACCTTTGTGCGAAACTTTGTCAAAGGCTTTACTTACATCACAGAATACCGCTCTGATTTCCGTTCCTTGGTCTACGGCACTTGCGATAAAATTATAAAGATAAGTTAGTTGATTTACTGTAGAATCACCAGGCATAAATCCAGATTGTAAGTTTGATAAAATATTGTTATCCCTGAGGAAGTTGAAGACGTATTTAAAAATGCATTTTTCAAAAACTTTAGCGACACAGCTTGTTAACGCTACAGGTCTATAGTTTGAGCAATCGTGTTCATCACCTTTCTTATGAAGCGGAATCACCGAAGCTAGTTTCCAAGAAGTAGGATACGTTTTATTACGAAGAGAGATGTTGAACAACTTAGCTAACAACGGGGTTAAAGAGGTTGCAGTTAGTTTCAGTATGATGTTTCCAATGCCATCAGGCCCCGTGGCTTTCGATGTATCTAGACTCAGAAGAATATCGCGAACATCTCCATTACTTATTGTGATAGATGACACCAACAAGATCATCTGTATGTAAAATAAATGAGAACATGTGGGTATCCATGGGAAGATTCTCTCCATTACTTCTTTCCTTGCCCTTGTTATGACTTCAGATAAGATCAGATAAATATTTCTATACTAATGGTTTTGACTTAAATTCAATTCTTCAAGGTAATCAAACTTCCAGCAACAGAATTAATCAGCATATTCTTGACTCTTTTCATAAACACATACTACTTCCAAATACATGCAAAATATTCTAAACTCTTATGTATGCATTTACTATGAACCATTTAATGTAATTTTGTATACTTTTTCCTATTATTATGCCTTTCATGTCCTTGTGAAATAATTGCTTCTGTACATTGTGTGAAATTAATTATTGATTGCATTGTGTTATATTTGATAGAGAGGCACTTACATAAGCCGTTGGCTTGTATGTGCCAATCCATATTCATGCTATGTTTATATTTCATGAATACAATATGTTTGTAATAAATGTGATAACGGTCCCAATACCGACCCTTGAGGGTCTAAATTTCAAGTTGTATCATTTCGCGAACACCTGGTATCATCACTATTTCATAGTGATTCATAAACACAATGCCGTAACCTCTTTACGTTTATCTAAAATGATATAAATCCATCAAATGGTACTAAGTCGGGATACACCCTGATTGCATCTCACTTATTTTACTGCCGTCTTTGGAAAGTCTATACATATTTATGGACATATTTTTCAAAGATTTCCGATAAACAACCCGTAAAGGCAACATGCCTAGTATACTTAATACATAATGATTACATTCTCTCACACTGACCTTTTATGTATAGGAAGAACTGATAGCTTTTTCCACATCAATGGCATGAAGTCACTGGTTGAAAATCTCTGAGAAGGGACACTATATATCTTCGCTATTAATTTAAGAACAGCGCATTTCCAATTCTACATCGACCAGTGACTTCCTTTACGTCAACCGAGAGTACTATATCTTGGACATCAAAACGAGTTTTTGTAATACTGTCACTGTGGTTTTAAAACATACTTTGTTTCAAACCTTAACAATCCTGTTTGGAATAAATATATCATAAATATCGATAAAAGTCAGTAAATCTAATTACTACTAAGTCAATATAGCTTATTCTAATTAATCTCTGTGACGGCTTGTTGTGGGTGCGAATGGGGGCGGTGGGGTAGTCTAGTGGTTAAAGCGTTGGCTCGTCACGCCAAAGACCCGGGTTCGAATCCCCACGTGGGTACAATGTGTGAAGCCCATTTCTGGTGTCCCCCGTCGTGATGTAGCTGGAATATTGCTAAAAGCGGCGTAAAACAACCTCAGTCAGTCAGTCAGTGGGTGCGAGTGAGATATGTGACCTTGAACTTATTGACATATTAGCGTATGTTGATTTTAATACAAGTATTTCCGAATGGACATTTGAAACGAAGGTGTTATGACGTTTGCGTGAATGAGCTGTTCACCAACATATGAGACTTTTATGGGTGCTTTGTTAGATTTGTAAGTGAAAGTTTTGACTTATAACGGTTACAGAATTTGAGGGGCATAATACAAATATGAGGTAGTGTTTATACAGTTAGGTGGATTGTGGATACAATGGCGTAGAGAAGGCTGTTAAGTACACAAAGCGGTTGATGTTGGAATAAAGGAATAAAAACGGCTTAATGGAAACAAGCAGTAGTATATACACATTGGTAAACAAAGGGATTTTAAATCTTTGACAGATACATTACATTACAGAAATAACATATCGCAAGAGTTAAAAAAGATGTTATTCTACGAATTGCTAATTAGCGTGGCTTCCTCATTTAAACTAATCCCCAAAGCAAACCAGACTTGCAAATCTTTTGGCAACAAACATTGCCCGACAAAAGCCTGTTTGTTCGCGTGCGTTGGTCTCATTCAACCGTTCACTTTTAATCACTTTGATAACGTGCGTCTTCTGTTAGCATAAGTGCAGTTAATTTGATTGACTGAACTCAATCAACACCCGTCACCTCCAATAAGGTATAAAAGACGTGAGTATATCTCACCTCCCATCACCCATGAATCAGCAACCCTTGCCCCTTGACTCGTTTTCAAAGATGGCAAAATCATACTCCGACCACTCGATCAGCACAATCCTTGGCTTGCACAAAGGTTATCATTCACGCATTGTAAATTAAGGATTAAATCGTCAAATTGAGTTCAGTGGGATTTCAAATCATGACAGCATCTGATATTAAGACAGATGTAGTTCACTGAACGTGTGGGAACAATACCCTGATGTTACTTGATCCCCGTGAATTTCTATTATGTACTTTTTTCATTCAGAGTTCCCACGAACATCCAGTTCAACAAGATGCCGGACGGTCCCAGAAAGACGACGTACCATGTACAGTCAACATGCGCTTGATAAGATGGAGGCGATCTTTGAAAAGAATCCCTACCCAGATCTTGAAATCAGAGAGAATCTTTCACAAGAGTTCGAGGTCCCCGAGTCGAAAATACAGGTGCGTAGTTATGACGTAATTAATAATTGTGTAAATCAACTTAGAAATTGAATTCAATTGCACTGAAGAAGATGCTTTACTGAGTGATGCTCACCAAATTCTTTTTTTATATTTCCAGGTGTGGTTTCAGAATCGTCGTACTCGCCGAGGACGTACCAAAACCCGACGTGGACCCTGTAGCACCAAACAGACGATCAGTAAACCGCCATACTCTCATCCCATACAGCCTCTCCCCTACTGCAACCCCCTATCATGCTTCCACGCTCCATCACCCTTGCTGCCAGATCTTCTACCCCGTTGTTCCCCAACAGCTGACCACTTTATCACGTCTCACTCCGGAGCCCAACACTTGAAATCACAGCAACAAGACCATCTGAGAGAACTGTTGATTGGAGAGTTGAGGGCCTACGAGGTCAAAGCTTCCAGCTCCACGGTATCTGATGGTGATTCCAACTTAACATCAGATATTTGCTGACCTCACAAGTGAAGTATCATTATAGTGCTGTCCGTCGCCGAGAGAACTACCTATGTGCTATCTATGTTAGTGCTACAAACAATGAAAACCCAGTCAATGTCCAGTTCAAAAAGACGTTTATGGTGCTACTCCTTTGAAAAATGTCTATGATCGAACTGCCTTCTTGAAATCTGTAATAAAGAGTCTCCATCCATAAATATTCATGTCGTTTGTTTGTGGCATGTCTCTCAGTTGTTGATGATATATATTGATCACTAGGCGATCACCATGTAATAAAGACAAGGGTGAGTGAGTGAAAATTTAACGTCACCTCGGCAATATTTCAGCCATATAGTGACGAGAAATGTTGGGCATACACATTAAATACAAGTAGGTAAATAATCAGTCATCGACGGACTGTAAAATAACTAGAGTAGCACAGATATGGATACAAAACTAGCATGGAAAACTAAAGCATTTTAATGAAAGCAGACAATACAATATAAAACACGGGCTAAAGACAAGGGCGCCATGCTGGGACTATATTTGGATGGGGTATTGGTACTGTTCAGCGCTTTCAAGACATGATAGGTCCTTGCGATACACACCAAGCAAATACAAAATAAAGTCGTATCTCAAAACTGCCTGACTTAGGAATATATACTAAGTCAAAAAAGAAACTTCACATTCTTTCTTCAGGGCACTATAACAAAACAAGAGATGGTAAGATGGTTAAATTGTTATTATTTCATTGCTGAGATCTGTGTGATGTACTCGATACACTGACAGTGCCATAATCAGTTCCATTAGGCTACACCGCCGTTCCGAAACATGGGTATACAGAATGTCAAGTCACAAGAATAAAAATGCGAAATTTCTCAGTTCAATATCGTGTATGGTCGCCCCGCGCATTCACCACTGCCAAACACCGTCTCCTCATCGTCTGCCTGATGCTTGTGAACACGTGGTTGGGGATTCTGCGCCATTGCTCTTGCAAGGCAGCGCCAAGTTCCTGCAAATCCTGAGGTTGGTTCCTAAGACCACGAAGCCTTCTCCCAAGTGCATCCCAAACGTGCTCTATTGGATTAAGGTCAGGGGACCTCGATGGCCAGTCCATGACGTTGATTCCAGCGTTTTGAAGGAAATTTCGTGTCAACATCGCGGTATGCGGCCGAGCATTATCATGCTGGAACTGTAGACCTCGGCCATGAGCCGCCATGAAAGGAACGAGTTCAGGGGTGAGCACCTGGACGCGGTAAGCAGCAGCTGTGAGGTTTCAACGGATGACCAGAAGTCGGGAACGGTTGTTCCCACAGAAAGCACCCCACTACATGCAACTTCCGCCCCCGAATCTGTCGACTTCCTGTACACAACATTGGGCATACCGTTCACGACGTCGTCTCCAGACTCTATGCCTGCCGTCCGCGAATCTGAAGGTAAACCTGGATTCATCGCTAAAGACGACTCGATTCCAGTCTCTCTGGGTCCGTCGGAGGTAACGTTGGGCCCACAGCAGACGTTGACGTTGATGAAACGGCGTCAATATTGGCCCACGATATGGACGTCGAGAATGGAGATTGGCAGCCCGCAACCGATTTCGAATGGTCTGTGAGGACAGTCGACCTCTAAACATCTCAGCCCTGGTTCGTTAAGCCGGCAGAAATCTGTCACGTAGGTGACGTAGGACGAGTTGACGGTCTTCTGCTCGTGACGTCACACGTCGACGACCCGACCTTGGGCGATCAGAAGTGGTGCCAGTTTGTTGTAGACGACCTCGCAAGTCATACACAGTACGACGGCTGCATCCCATTGCTCTTGCGACGTCAATAACTGATCTTCCCGCTTGCAACATGCCAACGGCACGTTCACGTTGCACATTTGACAATCGTGGCATTTCAAGTACCGTTAGAACTGTGGTTTTAAAGTGTTTTTTTCAATTCTTGAAGTCAATGCAAACACGTGCATATGAAGAAAACTTCGATGCGAAGATCACGTGATCGACTGCACGTGCAAAACCTGATTTGGCACTAACGTCATTTGCACGACGAATGGATGGGTTTGAGTGGGTTTTGCTAACGTTTTTCTAGAGTCGAAAGATAGGGATCCCATTTCGGATACATAGATGTATCATCAGAGAAAAATTATTCATTATTTTTCAAATTACATTTTGTGAAGTTTCTTTTTTTGACTCAGTATATTTTACACGCGAAAGTGAGGATGCACTTAACAGAATACAAATGTAAAATTGTAATGCATGACAGCATAGATTTAGAGTGCGCCATGACAAAGTAGATGTATTGTGCAAGATCATAGCAGGCTCTATTACCAGCACTCACTGGCAAAATATTCATTTGACCTACAATTTCTATGGTGTCATAGGATAGATTTTGCCAGAACTATTTGCGCCGATAAGGGTATATCTAGAATAATTTAAAGTAGAGATGTGAGACGGATAACTTCTACAATGCACATTCATGTACAATGTATAGATAAAAAATATTTAACGATTGTATATAGTCACCTACTTAATCGAGCAGGTATTTTCAAAAGCAGATGTGAGCATAATTTACTATATTTTGATGCTCTTGCAGTGTAGCTTGGAATATAGAGCAAATATCGATTGATCCCGCATGTTATGAAACTTTCGAGAATATACAATATGTTTATTTTTTAATAGGCCAACGGCCAACATAACAAATACACCATACACACTTTCAAAAGCGCATTGCCAACATTTGCCCCCCCCCCCACCCAACCCAACCCACTTGCAAAGACCTTTCGTGACAGAAGATAGCACATCAAAGGAAATAAACATTCATGGATAATTCAGATTATAGTTTTGCTTTACCTGAAATATATGATAAACAAATTTGGCTAAGTTAAAGGTTAATACTTCAACTTTAGTTTGTAGAAGACTTATAAACTTCATCATGTTTGGAGACTTGTATGCGTCCAGAGGTAGGTAGCGACGTCTAAATGTCAAGTACTTAGGACAAACTATGATAACATGATATTCATGCTCTATGTCATTTTTGCAAAAAGGACATAATCGGTTTTCTAAAGCTAGTTTTGGTCGAGCCCATCTTCCTTTCTCAATCATAAGTGAATGAAGATAATCGTAGTCGTGTCAAGGCTACCCTATAGTTTATAATATGATTTAAACATATTTTTATTCATGAAGATGAATTGGGATTGGTGAACAAGCATTACTGCTTATATTAACACCGCTCCCATGCAACATATAATACAACATGAAAATGGAGGATTTGACGTCATCGATACTGACCATTGCATAAATATAATATATTTAAAATATATAAATATATATTGATTACATGAAATACAACTATTCTCTAAGTAGTCATAAGTTAGAGAGTTACAGTTTATATTGATAGTTTATAATATCAATTTGAGATCAATACTTTTCCATGGTAAGTGATGATTTGATAAGCAAATGTATTCTTGTTTTACTAAGTGAACTTAGATTATATTTCCACATTTGAGAATGTATATGTACAATAACCCTTTGTCTAAAAGCACTGATAAATGCTGTACAATTTAGAGTCAATTTCTGTTGAAGTCAGATAATACCATATCCATAATGAAACAACAAGTCTCTAATGAGAGTAACCCATGTCGTATATGTTGGATTCTGCCGAGCATTGTCGACTAGAGCCCTATATATATAATGCTTATATATCAGTTTCCGTCACAGGTGATAATCTTAATCCAATATTTCACAATGCGTACCAATCTAATAATAATCAATGGCAGTACGCCCATTTCACCATAGACAAAAGCTGATGCATGGTGTTGAACTTTTAACACGCAGAACCTGCTTGATAAACTTTAAGTGGACTCTTTCGATAGCTGGCGCTTCCATAAATCCCCAAACTGCACAGCCATAGCATAAAATTGGCAATACTAAGCTTTTACATAATTGTATAGTTAGACTATGTAAATGGGCAAGCGCACGCCTCCATCATCTCATATCATCTCAAAACCAGGCTTTTGTGGAGAGGTCACTGTTGCTGCTAGTTGAGTATAATCATCACATTGCTATTGCCACTGCTACTGCCATCGAATGTTGTACTGTCACTCTGTTGTGTAGTTTGTTTGCAGAAAATCGTATTGAATTTTGAATGTAATTAATTGTATAATAGAACTGTCATTTGCATGAGTGGGTGACTTACAATTTAACGTCACATCGTCAATATTTCAGCCATAACGTGACGAGACTATTGTATTCATAAAGACAATTTTCCAAGAAATTATTGTGTTTCCTATTACTGATATAGAATTTTAAAATAGGTGTTACATTATGTAGTAAGATACTCAATATGGGAGGCAACTCTTGTAGACTTAGGAATGAACATCTAATCTCCCCTGATGTAGCAGACGCTTCCTTCGTCGACATGGCAGATTTGACAACAGAAGAGACAAAAGTTGGTTTAGATGATTTTGAAAGGGTGTCCCTAATGCAAAAGTGTTAGCTGGTAGACATGACATTCCTCTGTCTACAGTATACACAACTTTGAAGAATTCAGTCAGGAGTTGGAATTGATCACAAGACAGGGGCGGGGAGACCAAGGAAGTGTTGTACTAAGGATCGCCGGTGACTTTGTCAGGTTGTGAGTAGGGGAAAATTGCTAAGCATTGCTAAACATTGTTAGAAGTTTACGGGGGAGCATTGGGATTCCTGGGGAGGATCGGGATTCCTGGGAGAGGATTGGGATTCCTGGGAGAGGATTGGGATTCCCATATAGACATATAAGAAGTATGGGTGTATATATTCCCCGGAAAAAACCAACCATGCCACCAAAAAGAGATTTGTCTTCGGACAAGATCCAAGAAATATGCTCCCTTCGGGGGGTGCTCCAATCAAGCGAGGTCAAAAAGCGCTTCGGTATTGGGTCCACAAGACTCTACGACATATGGCGAGATCCGATCGAGGAAACCATACCACCAGTCGAAGAAGAAGTATCATTGCCGGTCGACGAACCACAAAAGGTGACTCAGGATAGATCGAAAGTAGCAATACCCGGTAGTACGTTACCAACCATCCAGGACTTCTACGATCGCCTGGGGAGTCTCGAGACTCGTGTGGAGCAAACCACGAATACGTCGTCGACTACCACGAATTTGTTGGTCGAAATCCTGTCGAGGTTGGACAAGGACGATGATGACAATGACGAAGTCCTGGAGGAAATAGAAGAGGAACAAGAAGACACCCCGTCTGGATATTCAGAAGGTGCGGCAGATGGTAGAATCAGTCCGAAGGTTAACCTATGTTTCGATAGCTACCGTGTTACTCTGGAAGGTCATGTACAAGACCTGGAAGCACAGCAGAGCAGTTTCCTCCTTTAACACACCAGCCGACAAGCCAGCAACCCCCAAGCCCAAAACCCCGAACCCCTTCCACATGTAGTAACATTCATTTAGACATTTGACTTCACATAAGGTATACAACATGTGGCCCGTGGGAGACCTCAAACTCCGAGCTAAAGTAGGGGGATTGAAGGGTTATTCCCGCATGAGAAGAGCCGAGCTGATCACCTTGCTGGAAGACACCAGGCCAGTCGAGTTGAGATTCGTGCCGACGGAGCACGCCGTGGGTAAGTTTCTCCGGGGCTGGAAAATGACGGTTGATTCCAATATCGATACCGATACAGTCAAACCCCCCATCGCCAGTAAACTCCGCGAAGAACTAGGCGACTTGAAAAGCATCAAGTACCAACTGACGATGAAAATGGAGCTCCAAAAACAGCAGACGGACGGCAGTACCGAGTCCGTTGTACCTTATTTCAGAGGCAAACAGGAAGCCCTAACCCAACCAGAATTGATTGAATCCTCCATCGACGCGTCGTTGCAGAAAATACAAGAGTCGTTGATATACCCACATGCGCTCTGGATGGGTGGTAGACAAAATCAACACCGTTTATCTCGACATAGCGAACTACATGCCGCTCAGAGGTGGGTCTCACATACCGGTGCCCAAGCATTTCAGGACCAAAAAGGCCCTTGTTAACCCCGAAACCAAAGGCGACGATGTTAACGATTACTGTGCGGTGGTGGAAGTCATAGCTGCTACGCATGAACCAATGGGTAATCCGTGGAGGCGTTCCAGCTATCCATTGATCGAAGAATCTGGGTTCGACTTCACGGGTGTAGAACGCTTAACACCCATCTCCTACTGGGCACGATTCGAAAAGCAAAACAAGGTGGCCGTCAACGTGTTCGGTCACGAAGGCGACAAAACCATCGTGCATAGGATAAGCCCTGTGGGTGATAAAACCGTGCGTAGAACCAATATATTCCTCATCTAAAAAGACGGCCAGAATCACTACAAAGCAATAAAAAATCTGAGCCGGTTGTTGCACGATCAATCGATGCATAGAGAAAAGAAACACTTCTGCGAGCTGACCTGCAAGCGCACCGGGGGGATTGCCTAGGTGTGGGAGAGACGGCGATCCGAATCGACATGCCTAAGTAAGGCGACAACATCTTGAAATTCACCAACCACAAACATCTGATGCCTGTGCCTTACATGATCTATGCGGACTTCGAAGCCCTCATCAAACGGGTCGACCACGACGTGCCCAACACGACTGAGCAAAGTTTTACGTGCAAGACCCAAGAACACCAAGCCTGCGGGTTCGGGTACGTGGTGGTCCGATGCGATGGACAAATGAACGCTCCAGTCATCTACCAAGGCCCTAGCGCGGCCGAACGATTCCTCATGTGTTTGAAACAGGAAGAGAAAATCATTAGGAAAAGGCTGTACACCTCCGCCCCCATGCGCATGACGCCGAAGGACAAAGTCGCTCACAAGCATGCTGAGAATTGCCACGTATGCCAGGGACCCCTGAACGGGGATGTCGTGAGAGATCACTGCCACATCACCAGCCGATACCGAGGTGCCACCCATAACGCGTGCAACCTCCAGCTTAGAATCAACCCTAAAACAATCAACATCCCCGTGGTCTTCCACAATCTGAGAGGGTACGATGCCCACCTGATCATGCAGGCCATCTCGAAGGTCGGTGGTGATATCAAGTGCATCCCCAACAACATGGAAAAATACATCTCGTTCTCGCTCAACGGTCTGAGATTCATGGACAGCGCTCAGTTCCTCCTGTCGTCGCTCGATAGTTTGATTAAGGCCAACGACACCTTCCCCATCACTGATCGATACACCGACGCCGAGACTCAGCCCCTGCTGATGAGGAAGGGTGTGTACCCATACGAGTACATGGATGATTGGTCTAAGTTCGACGAGACCCGCTTACCTCCCATCGGTCGATTTTACAGCAACCTGACCGAATCCCATATCTCCCAAGACGATTACGACCACGCTCAGAACGTGTGGGAAAAACTAGGATAGCCGACGTGTTCGAGACGTTCAGGACGATGTGTTTGAAACAGTATCAGCTCGACCCTGCATGGTACTACACCAGCCCCGGTCTATCGTGGGATGCGCTGCTGAAGAAAACCGGAGTTAAGCTGGAACTCCTCACCGATTACGACATGCACCTGTTCATCGAGAAAGGATTGCGAGGTGGGATTTCCATGGCCGCCAAACGGTACGCAAGAGCCAACAACAAGTACGTGGAAGGCTACGACTCTAGCAAGCCCACCAATCATCTCCTTTATCTCGACACCAACAACCTGTACGGCTGGGCTATGAGTCAGTGTCTGCCTACGGGTGGGTTTGAGTGGTTGGACGATGAGATCGATATCACGAGCATCGTGCCGGATTCGGGGAAGGGTTACATCCTCGAAGTGGATCTGGAGTATCCCGAGGCATTACACGCTACCCACAACAGCTACCCGCTGGCCCCCGAACGGTTGATGGTCTGCCGAGACTGGATGTCCGACTATCAGCGGGACTTGTTGGGTGAGAACACCCTGGCTCGGGTGGAAAAACTTGTCCCGAACTTGATGAACAAGACCAAGTACGTCGTGCACTATCGCAACCTGCAGCTGTACCTATCGTTGGGTATGAAGCTGAACAAAATTCATAGGGTGCTCAAGTTCAACCAAAGTCCTTGGATGGAGCCCTACATCAGAATGAACACGGACCTGCGAAAGGTGGCCACCAGTGACTTCGAGAAGAACTTGTATAAGCTCATGAACAACTCGGTGTTTGGTAAGACAATGGAGAACTTGAGGAAACGGGTGACGATCAAACTCAGGAAACTGATCGCTAGCCCGGCCTTCAACCGGAGCAGGTTATTCGATAACGACTTTGCGGCGCTGCACATGAAGAAAAGTCACACCAAGCTCAACCGGCCCGTCTATGTGGGGATGAGCATCCTCGACCTGTCCAAACATCTCATGTATGATTTCTGCTACAACCGGCTCAAGAAGCAATACGGTGATCGATGCGGGCTGCTGTACACGGACTCCTTGTTGCTGGATATACGCACCGAGGACGTGTACGAGTACATGAAGAAACACATACACCTGTACGACACCAGCGATTACCCTAAAGACCATGCCCTACACAGCACGGCCAACAAAAAGGTCCTCGGCAAGATGAAGGACGAATGCGCAGGCACACCCATCGCCGAATACGTCGGCTTGAGGCCTAAGATGTACTCCATCCTGAAAGCTGACAAGGGTGAGATCCGAAAGGCATAGGGGGTCAAGAAATACGTGGTGAAACAACACATCAAGCACGCCCTCTTCAAAAAAGCTCTGTTCAAGAATAAGACATTCAAACACCGAATGAATGCGCTGAGAAGCGACAAACACAACATCTACGGCATCACCCTCAACAAGACATCGCTGTCGCCCATGGACACCAAACGGTGGATCGCCACCGACGGCGTCACGACTTACGCGTACGGGCACACGCTCATAAACCACTGAAACGGCCACACCCCACTGGGTGGGAGTTTCTGAGGCCCACCAGGTGGCTGTACATTGAGTGACGAAATCGTTAATTTTTACTTGGAATTGGCATATAATGACGCTCTTAGTTGGCCTGTAACAGAACCCCACACTTGGGGGAGTTTCTAAGGCGCATGTCGGGGTCTGGTCTGTGCATCGAATGATGTCTTTGCTCGAAATCGTTAATTTATACTTGGGGCTCGACCCTCGTCGAGGGTACAGCTACTAAAAATCGCAGTTAATAATCATATACTACCTAGCTATAAAATAACACTATGTACACCAAAAATGTGTCACTCGGTTTCATTCCTTTTTAAATATTTCATTATTAAATGATAACTAATATTATTAAAAGGTTGACGACTTGAATTATTTATCCCTTTTGATGGAAAGGTAAAAACAGTCGCACTTACACATGCGCATTCAAATTAATTCCATAACACAATTGTTAATTTATGATTAGTCTTTATAAGTCGACATGGAACACACTCAAACGCACATAAACACAAGTACATAAATACACAAAGCCTATCAAACAAGGCACGTGGGAAGACGACCCTCTTTGCTACAGCGGTAGTATAGATAGAAGCGACAAACCCATTTCCACATTCACAAGAAACCTCTGCCAAAAGCAGGGTCGATTGTACAATCATGACTATACAGAGGTAGTGTAGACAAAGAATGGTATCATAACACGTTAAATTGATTAACTGTATCATGACATGTTTCCAATTTTACCGTGGCCAAAGATATCAAGTTCTATCGACAACGGCTACTGGCGTCACGTCAAAATCAGTTGAACATTTCAGTTAAAAGTTAATGTAAAAAAAGATAATTATGTTTAGTAGCCTGGAGGCACGAAAGCTAATTTGAAAATATTACGAAATACATCAGCAATATCTTGTTCAGTGTCATAAACTATGTTATTGGAGACAATTGATGGAAACGACGATTTAATAGAATTTGTTTTGATGTAATTCGTACCTAATCGCCACCACATTGTAGTACCAGGAGTGATAGGTATAGATTCATCAACACTTGCATCAAAAGCACGTTTTGCATCAAAATTGTTGATATTACTTTGCTACGAAACGTTCTGAACTTAGTCCCAATCATTAGGAAGATCTCTTTGTTTTCGCAATCTTATGTACACGATACAGTTTCCTTATCAATGATCTGATTTCGTTATTCATCCATGCCGCATCTTTGGTTGTAATTGTTACAGTTTTATTTAGAATATTTTCATTCACGATATTCAAGAATGTAAGGTTTTTAGTGATATTATCTACGTTCTGCGGCGAGAAAAATATATCTGAGTTTAACTCTTTGATAGTTTCATTCATACCATTAACGTCCATTAACAGCGTAACTTGTTCAAAATACCCCCAAGCCATACTTTGTCGAATGGCTTACTTATATCTCCGAACACTACCGAAACCTATTTATAACCATTGATAGGAGCATAGACCTTATTGTACAAGCACTTTGCACAGCTGCCTCAGGTATGAAAAAACGAAATGGTAAGAGAGGAAACAGAGCTCAAACTTGGCATGATGCAGAGTGTGATAAACTGAAAAAAGAAAGATGCAAATATTTAAATAGGTTTCGTAAATCTTAGGATGTTCGAGCTCTAGAGGATTACCATTGCATTAGAAATAAGTATAATACAGTTTGTAAACAAAAACGAAGTGACTATTTGAAACTGAAACAACAACAATTAGAAAATAGTGTTAACAATTCTAAACAGTTTTGGTCTTCGCTGAAAAAATTGAATGGGAAAGCAAGACAAACAAATGATATTGAGATCAATGGATGGTATTCCTATTTTAAAGAATTGTTTTCTACATCTGAAATTAATGATGCCATGAATAACTATACAGCCAGTCAGGGCGATAAATATAATTGTCAAAGATGAGATATAAATAACTCAATGACAAATGACATACTTGACGCTCCAATAACTCGAGAAGAAATCATAAATAGTATTAGACAATTGAAGCTGAACAAATCGCCAGGAATAGATGATACTATCTCCGATTTTTTTTACACTCATCTGATATTCTACTCCCATATCTTGAATTATTGTTTAATGTCATTCTGGAAAATGGGTTTTTTCCACATTCATGGTCGATTGGTATCATTGTACCTATTCATAAGCATGGCGATAAAAATCAAACTGAAAACTATAGAGGGATTACTCTTCTAAGTGTCTTTAGTAAAATATTCATTGCCATCATCAATAAACGTTTAGTATTCTGGGCAGAATCCTTTGATAAGATAAGCAAACAACAACGTCAATAAGAACATAATAGAGTCCCTGCATCAATACATCTTTAAGTCTAAACGATTTGACAAATTATACTAACAATTATATGCAATCAATTAATGAAGTGTAGCTGCAAGCTCAATGTATATAAGCACCTACAACGCACATATATGATTTAATTTGTCGGGTTTTTTTATCCAGTTCTTGTGTATTTGTTTAAATGATATATGTACTGGTGAGGTATTGATATAAGCAGATTTCTGCTTGTTTACCAAACCAGATTCTCTAGGAATAAAAATATGTTTAAACCATAAGATAAGCGAATCCCAAGCTGGCTTTAAAAGAGGATATACTACTACTGACAACATATTTGTTTTACATTCACTTATACGGAAAGACTTAAATAAGAAAGGTACCAAATTCTATGTTCTCTTTGTAGATTTTGCAAAGGCTTTCGACTCTGTTCAAAGAGAAAAGTTATGGAATCTTCTAGATAATCATTCCTTAAGCAGTAAAATTAGTAAACTTTTAAGAAGTATTTATGATAACGTAAAGATGTGTGTGAGAAACAATAATGAATATCTGAAACCTTTGAGAGCCAAATAGGAGTAAGACAAGGTTGTATCTTGAGTCCAGTTCTATTTTCTTTCTTTATCAATGAACTAGCAATACAGATTCATGAAAACTGTTCAAATGGTATTCAGCTACATCCAGATATAGCACAGCTATTTCTTCTATTATTTGCTGATGATATCATACTTCTCTCTAGCACTATTCGCGGATTACAAGCAGAAATAAATGAATTAGAAACATACTGTCATGAATGGATACTTACCGTAAATAGAGATAAAACTATAATAATTGTGTTCAAGAATGGAGGTAAACTTGCTGCAAAAGAGAAATGGTATTATCAAGGTGAAATGATAGAAACAACTACGTCTTACAAATACTTAGGAGTTTACTTTACAAACCACCTATCGTGGTCCTTACATGTCAGAAATGCATCGATGCAAGCAAAGAAAATACTAATTGGTATTATTAGATATATTTATATTCTAGGTGACTCACACAAATGATATTTTAGAATCTTTGATGCTAAGATTAGTCCTATACTTCTATATGGTTCTGAGGTTTGGGGACTACAAACATTTGATACACTAGAAAAAGTACATTTATATGCAATCAAAAGGTTTCTTGGGGTTAAAGTTCAAAGATAATGGTTTATGGTGAATGTGGTAGGTTTCCAGTATTTGCTGGATCTAAAATGAAAGTAGTAAAATATTGGTTAAAAATCTTAAATATGCCATCTTAAAGATTATCCAAAAAATGTTACAATATGATGATTTTGTACGATAGAAATGGAAAACGTAATTGGGTCACAGATGTCAAAAATTTACTATTTTCTACTGGTTTCGGTAATATATGGCTACAACAGTGCATAGACTCGCATCCAAATTTTCTCATATCCATTAAACAAAGGTTACAAGATATATATCTCCAGACTTAGCTTGACCAATTTTCTGTATCAAATAAATGTTTCTATTACAGAATGTTTAAGCAATCTATATACAATCAAACCTATCTATCATATTTGAATATAAGGAAATATAGAATCACGCTTACACAATTTCGTTGCTCCTCCCATGATTTGTAAATAGAAACAGGTAGATATACTGGAATAAAAAAAGACGATAGAATATGTGAAATGTGTGACTCGAATCTAAGTGCAAACAAATAAAGATTATTTACCTTTATCTACAAGTGTATCAATCCATCCATTGATACTCTACACCCTGATTGCATCTAACTTATTTTACTGCCGTCTTTGAAAAGGTTATATGCAAAATGCATATACTCACAATCACTTTGATTTAAATTTTGGGACTAGATGTTGCCAGATCATGGATTGTCGCCTCAAGCACGGCTGTAATGATGTAAACGCAGAGAGATATAATCGACATTAATCGGAAACAGCCAAATGTCCATGTTGTCAATATAACGAAGACGTCATTCACTACCTTTTTACATGTCGGAACTATAAAAAAATTAATCATTTTTATATTCAAGAATACGATGTTAAAACTACGGCGCAATGAATAATTCAACTAATAGTGATATTCCGAACTCATTAGGTGCCTGACTCTGAGGGTGTGGCCTGGAACTTACTGACTTGAGTTGAAGTATTTCTCAGCGTGTGCTGATCTTAATGCTGCTTTTTTCCGAATGGACGTTTGAAACGAACGTGTTATGAAGTTTGCGTGAATGAGCTGGTCTAGTTAACCGACATATGAGGCTTTTAGGGGCGCTTTGTTGGATTAGTAACTGAAAGTTTTGAGTGCTGTGGTTTATAACAAAAATTATAACGATTACAGAAATTGAAGGGCAGTATACTAATATGAGGTAGTGTTTATACAGTTGAGTGGATTGTGGTGGCGTTACAATGGCGTGGAGAAGGCTGTTAAGTACACAAAGAGGTTGATCTTGGGACAGAAGAATATAAACGGCTTAATGGGATAAGGCAGTAGTATAAACACATTGGTAAACAAAGGGATTTTGAATCTTTGACAGATACATTGCATTACAGAAATAACATATCACAAGAATTCAAGAAGATGTTATTCTACGAATTGCTAATTATCGTGGCTTCCTCATTTAAACTAATCTCCAAAGCAAACCGCTCTTGTCAATCTTTTGGCAACAAACATTACCCGACAAAAGGCTATTTGTCCGCGTGCGTTGGTCACATTCAACCGTTCACGTTTAATCTCTTTGACAATGGGCGTCTTCCAAAATCATCCGTAAGCCAAACTGCAGTTGAATTGATTGACTGAACTCAATCAACACCCGTCACCTCCAATAAGGTATAAAAGACGTGAGTATATCTCACCTCCCATCAGATACCATCACATACACAATACTAAATAAACTACCTCCCAACATGCTTAACCTCACACTCACCCTCTTCAACCATATCTGGACCACAGGAACTATCCCCAACAGCTGGAAAACAGCCAGAGTGGTACCAATCCTCAAACCAGGGAAACCCAAGAACGAGCCTGATTCATACCGCCCGATCTCACTTACCTCCCACCTCTGTAAAACTCTTGAAACAATTATAAACAACAGGCTCAAACACCTTATTTTAACCAACAACTTACTTAAGGAGGACCAGAGCGGCTTTACTCCAAATCGACAAACTTTAGACCACATTTTACATTTAGAACAAGATGTTAAAGTAGCACAAGCACAGAAACAATACACTATGGCCATTTTTATTGACTTCAGCAAGGCATTCGACATGGTTTGGCATAACGGCCTTCTACAAAAAACTTCAAAAACATGCCATTCACGGTCGAATACTAAATTTCATTCACTCTTTTCTAAACGAGAGACAAATAACAATCAAATCTCACAACACCATCTCGGACCCATACCCTCTAGAAAATGGAACCCCCCAGGGGAGCATATTATCCCCAACTTTATTCAACTTTATGATTAATGACATTTTTCCAGATAAATGGCCTGAAATCACTACAGCCAAATTCGCAGACGATATTTCATTTTGGACTTCCTCAACCTCAGTTAAACAGGCATCACTCAAAATTCAAAAAATGCTAAATTCCATTCAAAATTGGGCCCAAAAATGGGGGTTCCACATCAACGTTAAAAAAAACGTGGGCATATTATTCAAACGACAGCATATGCAAAATTATACCCCCAAACTACACTTAAACAACCAAGAAATTGAATTAAAAAAAGAAGCGAAATTTCTAGGAGTGACTTTCGACCACCACATGACATGGACACCCCACATTAATAACTTGGTCAATTCATGTCAAAAAGATCTTAACTTAATGCGAGCCATCAGCGGCACAAATTGGGGTGCCGACAAACATACCCTCATCAATATATACAAAACTCTCATATTATCGAGATTGGACTACGCCGCACCGGTTCTCCACTACCTCCCCTCCCACAATCTTCAAAAACTTAATTCCATCCAATTTAAAGCCCTTAAACTAGCCCTCGGCGCGAGGAGTGGTACCTCTCTTAACACTACTTCTTCTCACAGGCACCTCTTCAATCACACAAAGAATAAACCAAACCACACTCACTTACTGGGCTGGGGCCCAACACAACCCCATATTTAAATTAATCACAAACAAATATAAAAACATTAAAAAAATCTACACTTAAAAAATTCAAATCAAACCCACTTAAAGCATCATGCCTTACCCACCTATACAGTCTGCTACATGCACAACAGCTAATCACCTTACAACACACACCTCCCATTACAAGCTACATTCACGACAAACCCCCACCCATCACAGACATGTCCCTTGACACAATCCTCAAACAACTACCTAAAAACACCCGTCAAACCACCATAACTAATATCACAAACAACTACTTAAATACAAACTACCCCAATCACACACACATATATACAGATGCACCAGTCAGCACTAACAAATCCACAGGCCTAGCATACACGTTCAACAAACCCCTCCCATCACAACAAATTTTCACTACACCAACTACACCACAATAAACACTGCCGAATTAACTGCCATTCTCACTGCACTACACCTAATACCCTCCCTTCCCCAAACAAACTTCCTTATACTATCCGATTCACTCAATTCTATCAAACAACTTCACAACATGCATTCTAAATCGCGCCCAGACCTCATACACAATGTAATAATCCAAACAGACTCACTCACACGCTCAAACAAAAATATCACATTCACATGGATCCCCAGCCACTGAAAAACATCACAGGAAATGACACCGCCGATACAGCAGCCAAACTCGCCACATCCCATATATCACCAAACCTCAACTTCCACACATCCAAATCAGAAATAAAAAAACTCATTAAAACAAACATATCAAATTCCAACTTTCAACACAACATCAGCACAAACAAATCAACCTGGGTCACATCCATTATTAAATCCCCAATAAGAAAAATTCCCACATATTCAAACATCAAAAACATTGACACGGCAATAACCAGACTAATCACAGGCATCACTAACTTAAACTACACACTCTATAAACAAAACAGACATCCAGACGGATTATGCACACACTGCAACACTCAGAAAGACATAAACCACATATTCACACACTGCCAGCTGCAACAAACAAACATTAAGCAATTACACAACAACATTCCCACAAAATACCACAATAACATACCCCTCCTTCTCAACCCCCACAACCCACCCATTATATTCCATGCCATAGCCACCTTCCTTGAAAACTCTAACTTACTCCAAAAAATTTAGAACCTCCCAAACAAACCCTCTCATTACCACTCACTTCTAGCTTATATATTTAGATCAGGCGTCAAAATTCAATTTACCCATACTATCACTCTATCACCAGCACGTGCCTACACATTTAGACCTGGGAGTCAATTTCATTCATCTATAGTGCTCTAAACCCGCTGCGAGGTCCGCGCCCATCCCCTAGCCAATCACAGTCCACTAAAACGTAAACAAAGCAGCCCAACCCCTCTAACGCAAGGTCAATGCCATCCACCCAAGCCAGCTTACCTGCAATCTTTACCGACAGCCACGGCCCCTTACCCACAGCCTTCTTCGCTCCCTTACCCCCAATCCCCACCCCCCACCAACTTAACCCATTTTTCTTTCCTTATTAAATCCCCTTATATTAATCATGCAGCTTACCTGCATTCCTATACATGCCCCACTATGCTATACTTCCTTATCACCTCCTCCCCCCACTACCCCCACCCCACCACCATAGGCCCAACATTTTCACCATTACTATTTAGTTATAACTCTATCTCTTACCACTTATAAATTCAAGTGTATTGCTTTTTCTTTTTCTCTCCCTTTCCCTTCATAATATCGGCTTTTTATTTACTTTTTCTCATGTTTTTAAAGTTTTTCACTTCAAAATCCCACTTAGGTTAATGCCCCATCATTTATATTTTTTTGGGTACGGTGGTTTACTCCTTATTTTAAACCTATTTCTTATTATCCTACCCACCACCTACCCCGTCGGCGACATTGGCTACAGCTAAAAGCCGACGTTAAACCCCAAATCATCATCATCACCTCCCATCACCCATGAATCAGCAACCCTTGCCCCTTGACTCGTTTTCAAAGATGGCAAAATCATACTCCGACCACTCGATCAGCACAATCCTTGGCTTGCACAAAGGTGAGTATTCACTCATAGTAAATTAAGGATTAAATCGTCAAATTGAGTTCAGTGGGATTTCAAATCATGACAGCATCTGATATTAAGACAGATGTAGTTCACTGAACGTGTGGGAACAATACCCTGATGTTACTTGATCCCCGTGAATTTCTATTATGTACTTTTTTCATTCAGAGTTCCCACGAACATCCAGTACAACAAGATGCCGGACGGTCCCAGAAAGACGACGTACCATGTACAGTCAACATGCGCTTGATAAGATGGAGGCGATCTTTGAAAAGAATCCCTACCCAGATCTTGACATCAGAGAGAATCTTTCACAAGAGTTCGAGGTCCCCGAGTCGAAAATACAGGTGCGTAGTTATGACGTAATTAATAATTGTGTAAATCAACTTAGAAATTGAATTCAATTGCACTGAAGAAGATGCTTTACTGAGTGATGCTCACCAAATTCTTTTTTTATATTTCCAGGTGTGGTTTCAGAATCGTCGTACTCGCCGAGGACGTACCAAGACCCGACGTGGACCCTGTAGCACCAAACAGACGACCAGTAAACCGCCATACTCTCATCCCATACAGCCTCTCCCCTACTGCAACCCCCTATCATGCTTCCACGCTCCATCACCCTTGCTGCCAGATCTTCTACCCGTTATTCCCCAACAGCTGACCACTTTATCACGTCTCACTCCGGAGCCCAACACTTGAAATCACAGCAACAAGACCATCTGAGAGAACTGTTGATTGGAGAGTTGAGGGCCTACGAGGTCAAAGCTTCCAGCTCCACGGTATCTGATGGTGATTCCAACTTAACTTTAGATATTTGCTGACCTCACAAGCGAAGTATCATTATAGTGCTATCCGTTGCCGAGAGAACGATCTGTGGGTTAGTGCTACAAACAATGAAAACCCAGTCAATGTTCAGGCGTTTATGGTGCTACTCCTGGGACAACTGCCTATATTCGAACCGCCTTCTTGAAATCTGTAATAAAGAGTCTCCATTCCACGGATTTTCATGTCGTTTGTTTGTGGCATGTCTCTCATTTGTTGATAATGTAAATGATCACTAGACGATCACCATGTAATAAAGACAAGGGCGTCATGCTGGGACTATAATTGGATGGGGTATAGGTACTGTTCAGAGCTTTCAAGACGTAATAGGGTCTTGCGATACATATCTTAAAACTGCCTGACTTAAGAATATATTTCAACATAAAACTTGTGAAACATTGTAATGAAGTACTGCGTTGTCGCATACATTTAGAGTGCACCATAACAAAGTAGACGTATATATTGCAACATCACACCAGTATTTATTTGGCAACATATTTGTTTAACCATGTAATTATCAATGGCAGTCTGACTGCGATACAGGGATGAGATTTTGGGCATCATGTGCAGCCGTTCATTCAAGAGACGTAACAGCACGCTTCAGCAAGATAATGCCCGTCCACATGTCGCTCGTGTTGTGATAGATTTCCTGAGACAGCATTCTGGTACTCCTCTGGCCATTTGTCTCCTATCGAGAACGCTTGGGATGAAATGGAGCGACAGTTATGTAAGGCCCAGAATCAGCCATTGACGTTAGCTGAATTGGGACAAGCGTTGGTTCAGACATGGAATAATATACCCCTTCTTCCATTGCTTAGTGTTGCTTGTGCGTCTTCGTTGTCAAGTCTACATCGACGCCAATGGTGGACACACACGATACTGAATTTGTGAACTGAATTTTGGCACCACATCTCTTCAAGGGCGTGTCACGATGCCTCATGTAAAATCATACAGATTTCGATATTATCCTGTCAGCGGTTAAACAGTGATTAATGAAAACACCACAAATCATGTTCATATCTTTTTGCAGTAAAAATGGCATAATATCAAATAAGACGACTCCAAAATCCTTGTTCCATTTCCTGTCTTCTGTACAATTTTAACTTTGTGTATGTACACAGTCTTAGAATGTTATCATGTATGTCACATATATATTTGACATATCCGAGTTACATAACAATATCTTTCTTCAAAGGATCTTATTTGAGCTACGTATATGGTATTTGTGATAGAAAACCCCGCCTCGGTGTCACAGAGGAGGTCAGTTGATGATCAAAAGCCTTTAGGCATTCGAAAGATGTTTTATTTTGCAATTTCAGGTGATATTCAGAATATATAATCCCATATCTTGCTGCGTACATGAGATGTACTAATTATTCCATACATAACGATGATACTAACAATGTAATAATACTGGAACTACGAATAGAATAGAATAGAATGATACAATTGCCTTTTCATGAATTTGTCTTGCATCAACAGAGCTACTGACACATCAGAGAGATACGAATACATAACATATTTGGTTTAAACATATTTTTATTTCGTCAATGCAGAAATCTGGATAGGCGAACAAGCCTAGTGGCTTATATAAACGCCGCTCCAGTACACGGTTCCAATATAGCTGGATACATATTTGAAATAGACGGACAAGAAAAGAATTATATTGAGACAAAATTACACTCAGAAAAATGATTGAATAATAAATATTTGGTTATGGTGTTGGTTGTGCCTAGCAACGAAAAGAGCTGCCGCAGAAAATCAAGTTATATAAATCTTGTCTTGCATTGAATATACATGTATATGTAGAGATGATAATCACTGGAAGCGCTTACTTTTAGAAATGAACTGGTGTAATGAGTTTAGAATGTCACAATTTGTTGAGTTATCCAATGTGTCGTTACCGTATAATGTAGTTTTCACATCGTATCCTTGAATATAAAAATACACCGTTGTTCTTAAATTTTGATAGTTCCGACATGTAAAAAGGTAGTGAATGACGTCTTCGTTATAATGACCACATGAACACTTAGCTGTTTCTGATATATGTCGATTATATCTGTCTGCGTTCAGATCACTACAGCCGAGCTTGAGGCGACAATGGATGATTTGACAAAATCTAGTCCAAAAATTTAAATCAAAGTAGTTGTCAGTTTCTGTTGGATTTATCATGGTTTTAAACTGCCTCACAGAAATAGCGTTAACAGCTCCATCGGGCAATGAATTCCACGACATAATCGCGCTCGGTAAGAATGATTGTGAATATCTTTGTGTTCTACAGTTAATAGTTTGAATGGAAGTACTATCTCTAAGATTATAGTTGCTTTGTTGAAATACTCTACCTGGTACAAGATCATTCAGATAATCAGGAGTCAGACCATGATACATTTTATAGAAAATTATAAGTTTAGAGCGATATCGTCTTTGTTTCAGTGTGCTGTAATTGGTTTCCTTGTATATTTTATCATGACTGGTGCCACGAACCGCACCGCATATAGTTCTTAATGCGTCTAAGTGTAAATTTTCCAGTAAAATCGCCTGTTCAATCGTACAATTATCCCATATATGACCACAGTAATCAAAAAGTGGTAAGATAAAGGAGTTATATAAAGTATTTAGCGTTTTCCGAGATAAACGATATTTCAAACTTCTCAGACAATTGATCATTGGACTTATTTTCTTTACCATGTCACCTATATGAACTTTCCAAGAACAATCGCTTTGAAGTGTTATACCTAAGTGTTTATGGTTATCAACTTCTTTAATAGTCTCGCCATTCATTAGTAAGTTCGGCCTGGCATAATTTTTCGTTTTACGAGTGAATGTTATACTCTCAGTCTTACTAGGATTAAAACTTACCTGCCACTTTCTGGCCCAGTCTGAAATTTTTGCCAAATCATTGTTTATAATTGCGGCTGCTGTAATATGATCATCTATTATAGCATATATTGATGTATCATCAGCAAAAAGGCGAATGTTACTGTCTATACCATCTACAATGTCATTAATATAAATGATAAACAGAAGTGGTCCTTATACGGAACCCTGGGGTACACCAGCTTCCACAGATTTGATACCTGAACTATATCCATTTATTACCACTTTCTGCATTCTACTATCTAAATAACTTACAAACCACTCCAAAAGTTCTCCCTGTATACCATAAGCATAAAGTTTATGAATAATACCTTTGTGCCAAACTTTGTCAAAGGCTTTACTTACATCGCAGAATACCGCTCTGATTTCCTTTCCTTGGTCTACGGCACTTGCGATAAAATTATAGAGATAAGTTAGTTGATTTACTGTAGAATCACCAGGCATAAATCCAGATTGTAAGTTTGATAAAATATTGTTATCCCTGAGGAAGTTGAAGACGTATTTAAAAATGCATTTTTCAAAAACTTTAGCGACACAGCTTGTTAACGCTACAGGTCTATAGTTTGAGCAATCGTGTTCATCACCTTTCTTATGAAGCGGAATCACCGAAGCTAGTTTCCAAGAAGTAGGATACGTTTTATTACGAAGGGAGATGTTGAACAACTTAGCTAACAACGGGGTTAAAGAGGTTGCAGTTAGTTTCAGTATTATGTTTCCAATGCCATCAGGCCCCGTGGCTTTCGATGTATCTAGACTCAGAAGAATATCGCGAACATCTACATTACTTATTGTGATAGATGACATAGGATGATCGATTTCACGCAATGCGAAATCAGTCAGATCGGCGTTAGGGTCAGCAACTTGGGATTGTTCTGAGAAAAATGAGTTGAGTACATCAGCAATATCTTGTTCATTGTCATAAACTATGTTATTGCTGACAATTGATGGAAAGGACGATTTTATCGAATTTGTTTTAACATAATTCTTAACTAATCGCCACCACATTTTAGTACCATGAGTGTTATTTATAGATTCATCAACTCTTGCATCAAAAGCACGTTTTGCATTTCTAACTGTTGCTATTACTTTGTTCCGAAGTGTTCTGAACTTAGTCCAATCTTTAGGAAGGTTTCTGTTTTTTGCAATCTTATGAACACGATTTCGTTTTCTTATTAAGGATCGGATTTCGTTATTCATCCACGCGGGATCTTTGGTTCTAATTGTTACAGTTTTATTTGGAATATGTTCATTCATGATATTCAATGACAAGGATGTAAGGTTTTCAGTGTTATTATCAACGTTCCCCGAAGAGAAAAATATATCTGAGTTTATCTCTTTGATAGTTTCATTCATACCATTAACATCCATTGAAGAATAATCATAGATTGTCCTTTTGAATGAATTCTTGTGCTGCATCATTTCTGTTATGTTAACAAATACGGGGCAGTGATCGCTGCATATGGGATCTAATACACCAGAATCTTTGACAACGTCGACGCGAGAAACAAATATCAAATCGATCAAAGTTTTACTACTTGCGGTTATTCTAGTAGCATCCGTGATTATTTGTCGAAGGCCGTAGTAACTTTGTATAAAGTCTATCTTTTGATTATTGCCATGAAGAACGTCAATATTGAAATCACCGGTTATAATTGTCTGCATATTAAGATCAACTGCGTTACCTATTGATTCGTCGATCAAATTCCAATATTCGGAGCTCTTTTCGGCGCGATAAACAGTTCCAATCAGGTAGTTTCTTGTTTTACATTTAGTCTGTATCCATATCGCCTCAAGTCCGACTATGTCTAAATCAGACATCAACAACGCACAAATAGTATCTTTTACATAGACTGCTACACCGCCACCGCGAGTTTGTCTGTCTTTACGGAAAGGTAGATGGAAGCCAGGAATTTTTATATCAATGTTATTTGTATGGGAAGTTAACCAAGTTTCGGTTAGACATATCACATCATAACATCCAAGTTCAACTCTTAAAATATCTAATTTCTCCTTAAGACTACGTACATTTAGATGGACTATCCTTAAAGCATTTGTGCATTTAGGTCCTGGATTAGGATGAAT
The DNA here is from genome assembly GCF_003918875.1 of Haliotis rubra. Taxonomy (NCBI): domain Eukaryota; kingdom Metazoa; phylum Mollusca; class Gastropoda; order Lepetellida; family Haliotidae; genus Haliotis; species Haliotis rubra. The sequence goes on along the minus strand of NW_025767037.1, from coordinate 928,716 downwards.
ATCTCCACAGCACATTAACAAAAGTGAAATCATTATGGAAACACAACTGCCATACAGACAACGAAATTTGAATAGATGTTGATAAAGAGCAAATTTACCTGAGTGTTTAGAATGAAGTGCTGCAGCAAATGTACCCACTGCCTGTCTATACTGTGATATTTCAACCGACATCGAAAATTAGAAACTGGTGACAAATATAGTAGACAGTGGGTCTTGAGGATGCAAAACTTCATAGGCACACACCAACATCATAACTTAATGATATAATACGTAAACAAAACAAGGGCATTCTTTTCTTGTCACATTCATAACAGAAATAATCAAACAAACAGAAGAGGAAAGGGTAAAAAAGGAAAGACAAAAACATTTGTCTAGTTAGTGAAAGGAAAATTCGAGAAAATTTCATATATATAATGTTTTCAAATTGCCTATAAATGAAAGTCATATCAATTGCCCAAAATATCTACATCAAAACATAGTTAACATAACATATTTACATACATTCATGAATTTAAGCATTTTCACATTTGTTTGAAAGAGATATGGTACTTGGATGTACGTGCTCTCTCAGTTTTCACAATTGGAACTTTATAGCGGCTCCCTGAATTTTGACAGCTTGATTCACGACTTTTGCCATCATATATTGATGATAAACATTCAAATCCGACTCCAGCTATTTTACTTGCAGTGTTAACAATTTTTGTCTATTTTAGATTTCAGAGCACTGAGAGAGACCCGTACCAACAATGGAAGGAACATGTTATAATGCTACAACCCAACCTTTCAACCTGTAAAACATATGCGCTATATGACCGTTACATAAATAAATAACAATACGCACATCGGTGTATATAAAACGTATATTTTATGGTTGCGTTCCTTTTTAAAATTGGATTGACATATCAAAACAAATAAATTTATAACGGTTACAGAAGTGGAACTGGACTGATTGACATACATGTGTTGGCATATATGGCCATATTTCTCATTTTGAACTTACAACATATATCGAAATTAGTCAGAGGTTGACTTTTATCGTGTGTTGTTTTTGAAAACAATGAAAATATCGTCTCGATTCACGATGAAGTTTTCCGAAGTTTGAGGTCTTTTACTTGTGTGTATATGTTGTCCACCCTGACAGAAACTCAAAATGAATGACATCAGTAATACATGCCAGAAAGTTACACATTGCGATACTGAAATATATCATACTGAATAATATGGTAATCTAAACATAGCGCCATCAGGCAAAGCTTTGAGACAAAGACAAACGGCAAATGTACACCTTCGCCAAAACGCTTCTATGTGCAAACCATGTACTCACTGTACATGCGCTATAAACACAAGAGAGATTTATATATCTCGTGTGCAAGATTTGCAAGATTTGTGTGCAAGATTTTCGTTTATTCTGCCGCAGACGACTCTGCCATATCTTTCACCACAGGCCGTGTGGCAGCCATTCCCCAGTGTCCGAGTCCTACCCTCTTGCTTCCATGGCCAAGACATATCAGGCAGCGCCGCTTATCTGCAATGTCTGCACTTCCGACTTTCGTCATTCAGCTGCTTTCAAGTGACGCATTAAAGTGACGCATCCTTCAAATGTCACCAGCAAAGTTTGCGCTTCTGTGCTTCTTTTTTTTATTCACTTGATGTACACTTCGTGTTGTTGTAAGGCCAAAACTCACAAACGTTAAAAAGACGAAACGCTTTTCTTCGTGCATACCCATGTCCTTCTCATGTCCCAACCATTGTCATGTTGAACGACACTGAGGCAGTTGGCTCACCAACAGTGCAATGCATGAAATGATATAATGGTTTCTTCCAATGCATACCTAACCTGACTACGTGTTTAAAATGATTTCCACTGGTGTGTATGCACTTTCAAAAGTTTACAAAATATCCAAACTGTGTATTTTGTTAAATAGTGCGTAGAACCTAGTGTTAGTGATCTCACATCAGGGTACATTTCCATTACATCTAACGTAGTGCTTACTCTGTGCTCGTCGGTACACTACATTACCTTCTGCCATTTGAAGTAAATGCTAATTGTTCAAACTAGTTCACATATTCATGAACAGTAATACCGGGACGGCTAGATACTGATAGAATTTGGGATAGCGTCGGGATGAAGATAGTCATAGGTCGGGTTCCGTGTCTTATTTCGCTCCTCAATCACCCTCCCGACTTCTTTAAGATCTGCCCGGAATCTGTAAGAGAATAATTAATCAAATGACACGTGTTAGACACGACAGATAAAGAATTAAACCTGTTGGAGAAATTCAATATGCCGACACCATTTATACACTACTGGCGCTGGTGTACACTGTAACAGAATCATCAACAAGGCGACACCATTTAGACATTACTGACCGGATGGTGTACACTTAAACAGACCCATCAACAAGTCGACACCATTGACACATTACTGACCGGATGGTGTAAACTGTATCAGAATCATCAACAAGGCGACACCATTGAGACATTACTGACCGGATGGTGTAAACTGTAACAGAATCATCAACAAGTGGATACCATTTAGACATTACTGACCGGATGGTGTAAACTGTATCAGAATCATCAACAAGGCGACACCATTTAGACATTACTGACCGGATGGTGTAAACTGTAACAGAATCATCAACAAGGCGACACCAAACATTACTGACCATCAACAAGTCGACACCATTTAGACATTACTGACCGGATGGTGTAAACTGTAACAGAACCATCAACAAGTGGACACCATTTAGACATTACTGACCGGATGGTGTAAACTGTAACAGAATCATCAACAAGGCGACACCATTTAGACATTACTGACCGGATGGTGTAAACTGTAACAGAATCATCAACAAGGCGACACCATTTAGACATTACTACTGGGATGGTGTAAACTGTAACAGAATCATCAACAAGTCGACACCATTTTGACATTACTGACCGGATGGTGTAAACTGTAACAGAATCATCAACAAGGCGACACCATTTAGACATTACTGACCGGATGGTGTAAACTGTAACAGAATCATCAACAAGGCGACACCATTTAGACATTACTGACCGGATGGTGTAAACTGTAACAGAATCATCAACAAGGCGACACCATTTAGACATTACTGACCGGATGGTGTAAACTGTACCAGAATCATCAACAAGGCGACACCATTTAGACATTACTGACCGGATGGTGTAAACTGTAACAGAATCATCAACAAGGCGACACCATTTAGACATTACTGACCGGATGGTGTAAACTGTATCAGAATCATCAACAAGGCGACACCATTTAGACATTACTGACCGGATGGTGTAAACTGTAACAGAATCATCAACAAGGCGACACCATTTAGACATTACTGACCGGATGGTGTAAACTGTAACAGAATCATCAACAAGTCGACACCATTTAGACATTACTGACCGGATGATCTCATCCAATACTCACTCCTCTTGAACAACAGTCGCTTTTGGATCAAACACATATTGAACCTCGAAGTCCCCCAGACTCTTGACACCCTTGCTGCTGAGCAGTTTGGTGACAACCATAATATCAAAGGTTGTTTTCTTGTCTGGCAGAGCGTGCAGGACATCAGGCATCTTCAGTGGGGACTGGAAGAACAGACTAAATGGTAATCTGTAGGCAAATCAGTAATTAAACACCTGGGAAAACGTGAAATTTCAAAATGTTAACCTATCAATTCATTATAACTGTGAATATCATAATATTCGTTGTCCTGCCACATTCAGTTGCTGTACATACCGGATGTGGTCAGGAGAATAATTAATAACTGAAAAGCATGTACCTTCTGAAATACTTTCTATCTCGCTATGCCACGGTTGTTCTCAGTGGACATTTATCAACTATGTTTTTGAATAGTAAACGAGCTCTGTTCTTGGTCTTGGATTCAACATGGTCCGAGCGAACATCTTGGAATTTGTTTCTGATGTAACTTCGTTACTTTTCAAAACAAATGATTGAAATTGGGCACTATGCAGCGACTTGGCATGCTAGACATTTGTGATATGTTTGGTGGCCAAAATTGATTTCTAGTAATTTCTATTTATAATGCTACATCTCTATGGCATGTCTCTGCAAACGTGAAAGGGTCACTCGTTTAACGACAATACACACTAACAATAACGCGTCATAATGTCAAATACAGACAGGGCTGTCGTTTCCGCATCATCAAAGTTTGTTGTAAATAGATGACTACATTTCCCTTTGTTAGATACCGATTCCATTATTTCAAAACGTATATACAGCACAAATGAATTGAACGGTATCCAACGGGGACGTAGTGGACTTGAATAATCTATACTGGAGCGGAAAGGCATAGTAGTCGTACTGGGGGAAATTGACGGCAGCGTGCTGGACGCTGCAGGTGAAGATGACCGACGTCAATGTCTGGATGAGGTCATTCAGGTATCGGAATTCACTACTGCCGGGAACACCCTGTGTACAAACAGACCAAACTATACCTGTACATTGTGAGCCGATGATAATGCTGCTGATGATGATTTAATGAGCGCCCGTCCACATAGACTACGCTATTTATCAACGTTTTACCGATCGGTATCCATGGTATGTCAGCATGTCAATTCAAATTGAACAATACACAATTTACATGAAAAAAACTGAAATAAATTTCCAGTGCTATCTAATGTTTCCCGATGCTTTGTAGAACTATCTAGTGCCTAAAGTTTCAACAGATTTCCAATTTAGGAAATATCAGTGAAAACAAAACACGTTTTTCCCTGGTTTAGAAATGTTGGACAGATCAGACTTTCCATGATTATTCCAAACTTGGGAATTTATTTTTTTCTATGTATGATACCGTTGTTTCACTATTCAGTGATTATTCAGTTTTGAATGATAATATTAGTGATACATATACTGATCATATCTGAAAAAGATATTACAAACAGCCGCTTACCATTTTGACGTTATCTATATCTGTCACAATAACGTGAACATTTACCCTGTCTTGGTCCACCGATGTCGTCGTGGTTCCAGTTCGCCTTCTAGGTTTCCATCTAGTTCATTTCTTCTTCTCTTCAGGATTATGTATGTGTGCCCATTCACGCAGAAGTATCTTAGATCTCAAAATGTCGGAAGAAATTTGTAATCTAACTGTACGTTTGCCATGGCGAAAGTGATGCATTGACCTCCATTTGTCAGATTTATGTGGTACATTTCTTGACACCGATTAATTTACTCACCTATCGGTGTATAGTTATCAGAATGAACATATTTTATGAAACCAATCAACACTGAAAACAATTTCTGAGTGAACTCACCCACCTATCATAGTCTCATGCTTACCAGAGTGAACAGCTAGAGTTCATGAAACCTTAACAATTCCGGTTAAAAGTTCACATTTAAACACTTCCCGACCAGTTAATCTCTTACAAAAACAACAGACCACATCAAGTTACACCGTCTGTCCACGTCCTGCGAGTGCAAAATGTCAGGTTGTCCACGTCCTGAGAATGAACCGTTCGCCTATCCAGGTTTCAGTTGTGGTGAAATCTAAATATGTTTAAACCAATATATAACAATTTCATTCTTTTACACTGACCTTTTATGTATAGGAATAACTGATTTTTATTCACATCGATAGCATGAAGACACGGGCTGAAAATCTAGAGGGGACACTATGCTTTTCGCAACACATTACCAATTCTATATGAACCAGTGACGTTATTTACGTCAAACGAGAGTAGAATATCTATGGAGAAGTAATGGGTTTTTAGAAGGGACTTGAAAGAGTTCAGTGATTCGGCACATTTGATGTCAACTGGCAGTGAATTCCAAAGCAATGCTGCAATGTAGGCAAAGGTCCTCTGACCATAGGAGACAAGTCAGTAAGTGTTGATTCTGGGATCTTAGACATCGTGCAGGGGTATACAGTGTGAGAAGTTCAGATAGATACTCTGGAGCTTGACTGTGGAGACATGTATATACTAGGCACAGGATTTTGAAGTTGACACGGTACTTAACAGGGAGCCAATGTAGGAAAATGAGTGATGGAGTAATGTGATCTCGCTTAGATTTCAGACATACAATACGGGCAGCAGTATTTTGAATTGTTTGGAGTTTCTGTACTTGCATAGAGTTCAATCCAGAGTGAAGGCTATTGCAATAGTCAAGTCTAGAAAGCACAAGAGATCTTACTAAGGCATGGGCACAGTCTGTGGTGATGTATCGTCAGATTGAGCTAATGATTCTGGGATGGTGATGGCAGACTTTACGTAGATGGTTAATGTGGACATCGAGTGAGAGATTAGAGTCTATGTACACACCACGGTCCTTGGCAACAGAGCAAGGTTGAATGACAGAGGATGTCACCTTGACACCAGAGACTGATACTCCCTGCAGCTGCCTGTGGCTGCCGGCTATCAACAGTGCAGTACCATCATTGAGCTGCAGCATTCTAGATGTCATCCATCTCTTTATGTCAGACACACTGTCATCCACAATCTGAAGGTCTGCCAGAAGTGAGCTCCGTGTCAAGATGGTAGTGAGCTGGGTGTCATCTGCATATCCATAGTTGCTGCAACCATGCTTGTTGATAACTGCTGGTAGTGAAAAGGTTATTAAGAACTATTGCTATAGATATAGGATCATCTTATACTTTATTTTTGGAAGTACATGTAATAGGTAGGAGGAATACACGTTTCTTTGCTCTTTAGGTAATTTATTTATCAAATGCCATGGTTCTCGCTAATCTTGGAATCTATTTTTGAGCAGTAAGTTTCTATAGTTATAACATATACTGCTATATTTCTCAACTTTCTTTCCAATTTATAGTTACTTGCTTTGGTTTAAATATATATATTTCCACAAGAGGAACCGGTTTGGTAAACAAGCAGTATGTTGCTAAGTTTATGTTTACGATTATGTTTACGAATTGATTTACGAATGTCAATGTCAAGGTTTAACTTTGCTTCAAATCTTGATAATCTTGTTTGGAATAAATATCTCATAAATATTGATAAACACACGAGTAAACCTAATACTACTAAGTTATATTATATGTATCATATAATGATGAAGTATGTTTTCAGCAGTCGCATGCCATTTGTTACGTTTTTAAATGAGTCTCTGTGTCTCAGGTGTTATGAAGTTTGTGTGAATATGTTGGTCTTGTTTACCGGGATATGAAGCTTTTAGGGGCGCTTTGTTGGATTTTTAAGTGAAAGTTTTGAGTGCTGTGGTTTACAACAAAAATTATAACGATTACAGAAATTGAAGGGCATTACACTAAGATGAGGTAGTGTTTATACAGTTAAGTGGATTGTGGTGGTGTTACAATGACGTCGAGATGGCTGTTAAGTACACAAAGAGGTTGATCTTGGGACAGAAGAATATAAACGGCTTAATGGGATAAGGCAGTAGTATAAACGAATTGGTAAACAAAGGGATTTTGAATCTTTGACAGATACATTGCATTACAGAAATAACATATCACAAGAATTCAAGAAGATGTTATTCTACGAATTGCTAATTATCGTGGCTTCCTCATTTAAACTAATCCCCAAAGCAAACCAGCTCATGTCAATCTTTTGGCAACAAACATTGCCCGACAAAAGGCTATTTGTTCGCGTGCGTTGGTCTCATTCAACCCGTTCACTTTTAATCTCTTTGATATCGAGCGTCTTCCAAAACCATCTGTAAGCCAAACTGCAGTGGAATTGATTGACTGAACTCAATCAACACCCGTCACCTCTAATATGGTATAAAAGACGTGAGTGTATCTCACCTCAAATCACCCATGAATCAGCAACCTTTGAACTTGACTCGTTCTCAAAGATGGCAAAATCATACTCCGACCACTCGATCAGCACAATCCTTGGTTTGCAGAAAGGTTAGTATTCACGCATAGCAAATTAAGGATTAAATCGATTGAATCGTCAAATTGAGTTCAGTGGGATTTCAAATCATGACAGCATTTGATATTAAGATAGATGTAGTTCGCTGAAGGTGTGGGAATAATATCCTGATGTTACTTGATCCCAGTAAATTTCTATTATGTACTTTTTTCATTCAGAGTTCCCACGAACATCCAGTTCAACAAGATGCCGGACGGTCCCAGAAAGACGACGTACCATGTACAGTCAACATGCGCTTGATAAGATGGAGGCGATCTTTGAAAGAATCCCTACCCAAATCTTGACATCAGAGAGAATCTTTCACAAGAGTTCGAGGTCCCTGAGTCGAAAATACAGGTGTGTAGTTAAGATGTAATTAATAATTGTGTAAATCAACTTAGAAATTGAATTCAATTGCACTGAAGAAGATGTTTAACTGAATGATGCTCACCAAATTCTTTTGTTATATTTCCAGGTGTGGTTTCAGAATCGTCGTACTCGCCGAGGACGTACCAAGACCCGACGTGGACCCTGTAGCACCAAACAGACGACCAGTAAACCGCCATACTCTCATCCCATACAGCCTCTCCCCTACTGCAACCCCCTATCATGGTTCCACGCTCCGTCACCCTTGCTGCCAGATCTTCTACCCCGTTGTTCCCCAACAGCTGACCACTTGATCACGTCTCACTCCGGAGCCCAACACTTGAAATCACAGCAACAAGACCATCTGAGAGAACTGTTGATTGGAGAGTTGAGGGCCTACGAGGTCAAAGCTTCCAGCTCCACGGTATCTGATGGTGATTCCAACTTAACTTCAGATATTTGCTGACCTCACAAGTGAAGTATCATTATAGTGCTATCCGTTGCCGAGAGAACTACTTATGGGTTAGTGCTACATACAATGAAAACCCAGTCAATGTTCAGGCGTTTATGGTGCTACTCCAGGGAAAACTGTCTATGTTCGAACTGTCTTCTTGAATTCTGTAATAAAGAGTCTCCATTCCATGAATATTCATGTCGTTTGTTTGTGGCATGTCTCTCTATTGTTGATGATATAATGATCACTAGACGATCACCATGTAATAAAGACAAGGGCGCCATGCTGGGACTATATTTGGATGGGGTATTGGTACTATTCAGCGCTTTCAAGTCGTAATAGGTCCTTGCGATACACACCATGCAAAGACACAATAAGTCGTATCTCCAAACTGCCTGACTTAGGAATATATTTCACCATAAAACTTGTGAAAGTATATATAACATTGTAATGAAGCATTGCGTGGCCGCATAAATTTAGAGTGCACCATAACAAAGTAGATGTATATATTGCAACATCATACCATCATTCATTGGCAAAATATTTGTTTAACCTTGTCATTGTCAATGGATTTCCTGAGACAGCATTCTGGTACTCCTCTGGCCATTTGTTTCTCGGGACCAGTCTCCCTTCGAGCACGCTTGAGATGAAATGGAGAAACGTTTACGTAAGGCCCAGAATCAGCCAATGACGTTAGCAGAATTGGGACAAGCGTTGGTTCAGACATGGAATAACATACCCCAAGCTTTCTTCAATTGCTAAGTGTCGTCTATGCGTCTTCGTTGTCAAGCCCGCATCGACGCCAATGGTGGACACACACGATACTGAATTTGTGAACTGAATTTTGACACCACATCTCTTCAAGGGCGTGTCACGATGCCTCATGTAAAATCATACAGATTTCGATATTATCCTGTCAGCGGTTAAACAATGAGTAATGACAACACCACAAATCATGTTCATATCTTTTTGCAGTAAAAATGGTATAATATCAAATAAGACGACTCCAAAATCCTTGTTCCATTTCCTGTCTTCTGTACAATTTTAACTTTGTGTATGTACACAGTCTTAGAATGTAATCATGTATGTCATATATATATGGACATATCCGAGTTACATAACAATATCTTTCTTCAAATGATCTTATTTTTCTACGTATATGGTATTTGTGATAGAAACACCACGCCTCGGTGTCACAGAGGAGGTCAATTGATGATCAAAAGCCTTTAGGCATTCGAAAGATGTTTTATTTTGCAATTTCAGAAATATTCAGAATATAAAATCCCATACCTTGCTGCGTGCACATAAAACTCGAAGAAAACATGAGATGTACTAATTTGTTCATACATAACGATGATACTAATAATGTAATAGTACTGGATCTACGAATAGAATAGAATAGAATAGAATAGAATGATACAATTGCCTTTTCATGAAATTGTCTTACATCAACAGAGCTACTGACACATCAGAGAGATACGAATACATAACATATTTACATACATTCATGAATTTAATCATTTTCACATTTGTTTAAAACATATATGGTACTTGGAATAAAGGATGTGCGGGCTCTCTTAGTTTTCACAACTGGAACTTTGTAGCGGCAGTCTGAAGGGAGGAGGTTGTATTCCGAATTTAAGTAGTGAGTTGGGTCAGATATAATTTTGACAGCTTGATTCACGATTTGCCGTCATATATTGATGATAAACATTCAAATTTGACTCCAGCTATTTTACTTGCAGTGTTAACAATTTTGTCTATTTTAGATTTGAAATGAACTGAGAGAGACCCGTACCAACAATGGGAGGAATATGTTAAAATACTCTGATAAAAAAATGTTGTATAAAAAGATGACATCACAGATGGTTAATATTAAAAGATCTGAGTTTACGCATGGGATGAAACTGTTGCTGACATTCGTTGTATAGAGCTTCAGTGTTAGAGATCCAGTTCAGCTTAGAGTCAATGAAGGTTCCCAGATACTTATACTCCTACACTGTCTCAACACATTCACCGTTCATTATCACTGGAGGCATTTCTGTGGGCTTGCTCCGAAAGTATATATAAATAGTGCTAATACTATTGCAAATACAAAACACTAATAACAATGTGTCAGGACCACCCAACCTTTCAATCCTGTAAAACATATGCGCAACTTGACCGTTACATCAATAAATAACAATACGCACATTGGTGTATATAAAACGTATATTTTATGGTTGCGTTCCTTTTTAAAACTTGGATTGACATATCAAAACAAATATATTTATAACGGTTACAGAAGTGGAAATGGACTGATTGACATACATGTGTTGGCATATATGGCCATATTTCTCATTTTGAACTTGCAACATATATCGAAATTATCCAGAGGTTGACTTTTATCGTGTGGTGTGTGACGTTTGAAAACAATGAAAATATCGTCTCGATTCATGATAAAGTTTACCGAAGTTTGAGGTCTTTTACTTGTGTATACTTGTTGTCCACCCTGACAGAAACTCAAAATGAACAACATCAGTAATACATGCCAGAAAGTTACACATTGCGATACTGAAATATATCATACTGAATAATATGGTAATCTAAACATTGCGCCATCAGGCAAAGCTTTGAGACAAAGATAGACGGCAAATGTATACCTTCGCCAAAACGTTTCTATGTGCAAACCATGTACTCACTGTACATGCGCTATAAACACGATTTGTGTGCAAGATTTTCGTTTATTCTGCCGCAGACGACTCTTCCATCACAGGTCGTGAGGCAGCCATTCCCCAGGGTCTGATTCCTACCCTCTTGCTTCCATGCCCAAGACATATCAGGCAGCGCCGAGTATCTGCAATGTCTGCACTTCCGACTTTCGTCATTCAGCTTCTTTCAAGTGACGCATTAAAGTGACGCATCCTTCAAATGTCACCAGGAAAGTTAGCGCTTCTGTGCTTCTTCTTTTTTAATCAGTTGATGTACACTTCGTGTTGTTGTAAGGCCAAAACTCGCAAAACGTTAAAAGACGAAACGGTTAGTAACGCAATCGAACTTCCCTTATCCTTCATGACACGAATTCTTTTTCATTTTCTTCGTGCACAACCATGTCCTCCTCATGTCCCAACCATTGTCATGTTGAACGACACTGAGGCAGTTGGCTCACCAACAGTGCAATGCATGAAATGATATAATGGTTTCTTCCAGTGTATACCTAACCTGACTACGTGTTTAAAATGATTTGCACTGGTGAGTATGCACTTTCAAAAGTTTACAAAATATCCAAACTGTGTATTTTGTTAAATAGTGCGTAGAACCTAGTGTTAGTGATCTCACATCAGGGTACATTTCCATTACATCTAACGTAGTGCTTACTCTGTGCTCGTCGGTACACTACATTACCTTCTGCCATTTGAAGTAAATGCTAATTGTTCAAACTAGTTCACATATTCATGAACAGTAATACCGGGACGGCTAGATACTGATAGAATTTGGGATAGCGTCGGGATGAAGATAGTCATAGGTCGGGTTCCGTGTCTTATTTCGCTCCTCAATCACCCTCCCGACTTCTTTAAGATCTGCCCGGAATCTGTAAGAGAATCATTAATCAAATGACACGTGTTAGACACGACCTATAAAGAGTTAAACCTGTTGGAGAAATTCAATATGTCGACACCATTTAAACACTACTGAGGCGCTGGTGTACACTGTAACAGAATAATCGATATATCGATACCATTTAGACATTACTGACCGGATGGTGTAAACTGTAACAGAATCATCAACAAGGCGACACCATTTAGACATTACTGACCGGATGGTGTAAACTGTAACAGAATCATCAACAAGGCGACACCATTTAGACATTACTGACCGGATGGTGTAAACTGTAACAGACCCATCAACAAGTCGACACCATTTAGACATTACTGACCGGATGGTGTAAACTGTAACAGACCCATCAACAAGTCGACACCATTTAGACATTACTGACCGGATGATCTCATCCAATACTCACTCCTCTTGAACAACAGTCGCTTTTGGATCAAACACATATTGAACCTCGAAGTCCCCCAGACTCTTGACACCCTTGCTGCTGAGCAGTTTGGTGACAACCATAATATCAAAGGTTGTTTTCTTGTCTGGCAGAGCGTGCAGGACATCAGGCATCTTCAGTGGGGACTGGAAGAACAGACTTAATGGTAATCTGTAGGCAAATCAGTAATTAAACACCTGGGCAAAACGAAACATGAAATTTCAAAATGTTAACATATCAATTCATTATAACTGTGAATATCATAATATTCGTTGTCCTGCCACACAGAGTTCAGTTGCTGTACATTCCGCAGTCTGTGGTGGTAGTACAGGAGTAAATATATGTTGTAAAACGGCGTAAAACCATACCCACTCACTCACTCTGCAGGTAGATGGTGATTACATGTTCTTAATGGTAATACTAGATAGGTCAGGAGAATAATTAATAACTGAAAAGCATGTACCTTCTGAAATACTTTCTATCTCGCTATGCCACGGTTGTTCTCAGTGGGCACTTATCAACTAACGAACTTGAAGAAGCTGGATCAGATGTTTTTGAATAGTAAACAAGCTCTGTTCTTGGTCTTGGATTCAACATGGTCCGAGCGAACATCTTGGAATTTGTTTCTGATGTAACTTCGTTACTTTTCAAAACAAATGATTGAAATTGGGCACTATGCAGCGACTTGGCATGCTAGACATTTGTGATATGTTTGGTGGCCAAAATTGATTTCTAGTAATTTCTATTTATAATGCTACATCTCTATGGCATGTCTCTGCAAACGTGAAAGGGTCACTCGTTTAACGACAATACACACTTACAACAACGTGTAATAATGTCAAATACAGACAGTTTGTTGTAAATAGATGACTACATGTCCCTTTGTTAGATACCGATTCCATTATTTCAAAACGTATATACAGCACAAATGAATTTAACGGTATCCAACGGGGACTTAGTGGACTTGAGTAATCTATACTGGAGCATCATGAGCTGGGGTATCAGTGGAAAATCTACCTTCCGAGATGGTGGTGACCCGTTCAGACCAGCGGGATAGGCTGGCGGAAAGGCATAGTAGTCGTACTGGGGGAAATTGACGGCAGCGTGCTGGACGCTGCAGGTGAAGATGACCGACGTCAATGTCTGGATGAGGTCTTTCAAGTATCGGAATTCACCACTGCCGGGAACACCCTGTGTACAAACAGACCAAACTATACCTGTACATTGTGAGCCGATGACAATGCTGCTGCTGCTGATGATGATTTAGAGATTTAATGGGCGCCCGTCCACACAGACTACGATATTTATTAACTTTTTACCGATCGGTATCCATGGTATGTCAGCATGTCAGTTCAAATTGAACAATACACAATTTACATTCATTTTGAAGCAAGGGTACGATCGAAAAACCATCGGCCTATTCCTAGACACACAATCGTGCACACACGCCATGAACGTACAAAATCACCATGTGAAATCCTCCCCCCCAAAAAGCCCAGCGGTAACTGTGCCGCTGTCTTGAAATGCATGTTCATAACAAGTATGATTGGTGACGTAAACCCATTTCATTCTATATTTGTTGATAACAAACTGACCCGGAAGGTTCCATAGCTCTGATGTTGCTCTGATGTTCCACTCACCTTCATCCCAATGCCACCATGTTCTCTCGGCGCCACCAGCTCCTTGGCCCAGGCCTGGATCTCCCAGTCAGCAAGCAGAACATCGTCCGTCTCTGGAGTAGACGTTGCATATTTTGTCACAAAGTAGATGCCAAGTGTAAATTCCATGTGATTCTCACAGTTTCTGGATTCACGATCCATATAACATGTTAGGTTTGGCTTGAGGAGATTAACATTTAGCGATTTGCATTTGATGCTGTTAACGTTGATGTGATTAGAAGGCAGCAGTATGGTGTCGTAACGACAGTCCCATAGGTTTCCAGTTGAGCTTCTAACAGATTTGAAAACGGGAGGTGTCCTTTCTCTCACTAGTAGAAAGATTATTTATGTTTGTGACAGTAAACATCCAGTGGAACTTACCATAGTACAAGTGGGCATACTTGGTGACGTACTTGTTGATTGTGTCATACAAGAGTAATCCATCATCCCGATAGTGGAAGTTAGGCAGTACATCCTTGTCGTACACCTGCAACACCAGGTCCTTGAACTACACAGGCGCGACCAATATTATCAAGGCTTTTTAAAACACAGAAAAAAGTGTTTGTAAATTACCCATACAGAAAGTATAAAGAGTAAAACACGCACGTAGACGTTGAATAGAATCATGTTCCTTATGTCGAGGCCACATCAGCTGCATACAATCATGCAGGCAGATTGCTGTTGTGAGGTCAATTTACTATTTGATATCCTTAACTCTACACATAATTTACATACAATATGTTGGCTTACTGACAAAGGTGCAAATGGGCGGACATTTGTCTTTCGTCACTCTTGCGATACCCAACCTGCTATCCTTTGCTGCTTTTCTCAAGGAAACCATGTCGATTCGAAGTTTTGCTATGTTCGTAGATGTGTGTTTAACCTGCTTTGTGTTGGCCCAATTCATTCATATAGGCACCCACTACAGGTCTTGGGCCCCTGGGCTCCCTGCTAGCCGCTCACTCACCCCTCTCTTTTTTAGGTCCTCCGGGAGATTTCCGTCCTCATCTAGCCGCCATTGTGATACTCTGAACAACACAGGTATAAGTCATGATTCACATTAGACACACGTAGTGTACCGACCATGCTAGTTCTAAAACAGGTACGTGGTCAAGAGATGCTGGAATTAGGGTGGGCCACGATGCACTACCAGTATTTCCGAGATTATATTTAATTATATAGTACATATAGGTGTTGAGTATGCTGGTTATTCAAGTTATACACATACGTAATACAGCTAACGAAACTGACTGTGAGATAACAAATACCATGAAGTATGTTTAATTCAGTTTATGTTGTAATGACACAATTCATATCTTACCCGAGTTTCACAAGGTTCAGAACTCCATTTCTGCCAACAGTCATAGTGTTTTGAATCCACCCGTCCTGAGCCAACAACTTCTCTATAGCGCGACTGGAGGAGAAAAAGTGACTTCATACACATTTGGCTAAATTGAATACAATTTTAGTGGTCACACAAGATGATTCCCCGCGTCTCATAACAGTTAAAATTGGAATACATAAGCTGTAACAGCCAGTCTAATTGATCAGGAGGTCAAGCTTGGTGACTTGACCGTGTGCCATTTTCGAAAAAAGTTAAACTATCTCGCATCAAGTATCATCACAAATATTTGTATAAGCTTGTAGCGTTATTATAAGAAACGGATATTGCCTCCTTCATGTTTCAGGTGTTTGAAATATTTACATTCAGCGTGTATTCATCTTGAAAATGGTGGAGTGCGGAAATGAACGTCAAACCAAGATAAGACAATCCTGTCGTACCAACCTCATTCCATGTCATGTTATAATGTAATTACCAACAAGTATGATATAGTTTAAGTAATGGTACTCCTTAATTGGCCAGGATAAATATATGTGCTATAAATTCTATTTCAAAACGGGGAGACTTTGCACACCACTTGACTGAAGTACCTGTTAATAGCTAGGATGTAGAGCAGGTGCGGCGCCAGGAGTTTGTAGATTGGGTGGGAGACGGACAGACACCTGTTGATACTCAGACTTACTCCTTCCATCGCGAGATGTGTGAACCCTGACATATGAAAACGGCTTTGTTAATCTAATGCTTGAAAATCAGTTAATACTATGATATAATATCAGCGTGTTTAAGACAGTTCTGCAAAGATACTCTACACGAATGCTGTTGGTTTAAACTGACTGTGAGGATGTACAAGATAGGAACCTACCAAGGTGAACCAAGGACTGGTGGTATGATGTCTCTGCATGGTTGTACCACATTTTCACCAGCAGCCATAAGTACTGGTCATCTGACGGCAGGAACACCTGGTGGAAGGAAACACCTGTCATGGGTTTGGCATTTATGGCAAATGTATTTAGGTTTACTTGTGGTCATGGAACACCGATGGATGGGAAGATAGATGTATTACAAACATACAACCTATATCAGCACCGACACTGGTGTGTCGACTAATCCGGCATTTCGGTAAAAACGTTTTATTTCGGTTCCGTGGGGTGCCGGTTTAGACAAGTTTCACTGTATGTTACAATACATTTTAGGTCATATATGAGTGTATTTGATACGTTTGTCAATAACTGGGTGTGGCTAACAGAATCTTATTATTACACCATAGTAATATAAATGAGTTCATGTTTGAAAATTATATAACTAAACAAATCCGCCTTGGTAGACGACCTTTCCCAAATGTCACGTTGAATGTTAGAAATAACAGCTGTCAAATACAACTGTGAAAATGCCATAGATGTAAAAGGCTCACTGCTGATTGCCGCTAGCGAGGCTTCCGCCACATGTATAGCTTGTTCACATATATCGTGGTCTTTCATGCAGCAACAGACACATTACACTGACCCAGGTTAGAATGTAATTCATCTTAATGATGCTCACATGCCATTACATATCACTGTTTGAGTACGTTAAGTTGAGATGTTTTAGAAAGTGCAACCAACACCACGCACATTCCTCCTGATAGATTTAAGTTAGTTTATGCGATGTATGGTCGTGGTGGAATTCAGAGACACGCGTTCACCCATTGCTTGTCTTCCACCATTGCACTACGCAGTAACTGCTGGCCTTGTCGTACAATATATATATGTCGACAGCTCGGCTCAAATTGTCGGCTACTTAACTGCAGTAACGAGAGCACGTTACTGTCTGTTACATAGCTGCGTTTAGTCGTAATCGTCGAGTACAGCTTGCAATAATAAACTCGTCTGATGTGATATCTGTTAGAAGGTGGTCACATTACCGGGTTGTCTGACCCTGGTTCCTGGAACAGCTGGATGGCGACTGGAAGGAGCTGGCCACTGTTGGTTTGGTACAGCAACAGGATCGGGGCACATACCTACACAGGCGGTAAAAATAACGGTATATATGGAACTTGTTTGCCTGGATTAAGGGCATATTGTCATTCATCTATACATTGTCAAATGTGTCATTAATAGGAAAATTCAACCCTGTTCAGTGTACAAACAGTTTCTCTTTACAAGACAACCTGCACACGAGTCATATAATGAAGGCCATGAACTTCTGACACAGTAACAAACCCTGAGTTCTTTGCTTTTTGCGGGGAAGTTGTGCAAAATGGCAAGGTCACAGCAGAACAGCCTCTTGTTGGTCAGAGCCTCTTTCATAGTTTGTCCCTCTAGGAATGGCAGCAAGTCTCCCTCGACAATGCCTAATCTGAAAAGAGCAATAATAAAAACCCTGTGATAAACGACAGTTAAGAGGTCTACACTGCCTTTAGTAGTTACTCCGCAAGACTGGGGTCTGTAACACTGATAAGCTCAAAAGTAATATTCTCCTTCACAAAATGGGTGAGTTAGGGTGAGGAACAATCTCACGTTACCAATTAGTGGAACTTACTTTTCCGGAACGCATGTGCAGAGATGGATCAGGGAAGGGCAAAGTCCAGCAATCCTTTGGTGGCCGAAAAACCAGTCCTCTTGCCACACCCTGCTGCTCTGTTGATGATATTTAAGAGTAAAGCAGTTCATTTAATTGCTATGCATGTGTCGTACCAGAAATTTACCCCCTAGGGAATCGAATTAAGGTATCAGGATCACCCTGTCGATTCTTAGGAATTGTTTTAGTATGTAGGCTGGAGTAACTTAGTATTTTGAGTGGTTTTTAGTCTTGATGAGATGGCATATTATATGGGAATTACCACACCAGCAGAGAGGTGGTATATATAGTAGCATAGTTGCTGGCTTATACAGCTCAATAACCTGAATAACGCCAGCTATGACTTATTCCCTTCCACATTACTTTTGGTTCGTTGAAGATGTCCATGACGTAGACGTTTCTTATGTCGTCCAGAGTTTTCCATCTTCCTGATGTAATCATGGTTATTTTGCTTTGAATTATCAGGTTCAGTTTCAGTTTCTGCAAGTCCCACTAGAACGAACAGCAAAGCATGGTTGAGTGCATTGGTAGGTTGACGACATATACAAAGTACTCATTACATTAGTATTCAGTGGTTACATTAATGAAGCAATAATATCATTATCCTATTATTTCCTGAGAGGCTTCACCATTCGTATACGAAAACCTTAGAACACAGTGCGATATCCCTTACAAATACCAGAAGCAACTGGAAAAATCTCAGTTCATGAAAATTCCCTCACATCGCCAAATGAGATATTAACAAATATTGGCAAGACACCCATCATTATAAGGAGAACCACAAAACTGTTAGCATACGTACACGATACTGGCCTGAAAACATTTCATCCACAGGCAGGCTTGTAATCTGAAATAGAACGAGACGCGTTGGCTTTATCAGGACATATAGTAATTTAGTCTTAAATTCAGAATTGACATGATAGGCAATGGTGATTCATTCGTTGGTTAACACCAGCATATTACTGTCTGGGAACACGAAGTCGGGGCCGGGGGCTTTCATAATTATTAGTGTTCGAAACTGCTCTGGGTTCATATTTTTACAAATATATGTGTACGAATAAGGGAGAATATTAACGCCAATTCATTTTTTCATAGACAAAAATTGAACAAAAAGTTTGTGAAATGGCAAAAGTATTCGTATTTCCGCCTGTTACGGAAAGACCAGTTAATGAGCAGAAGCCGGTATCACGTGACATGACGTTATATATGCCTATTGCTGATGGCTTCCTCTTTGATTTTAAGTTTGATGACGCTGCATCCCAAAGCAACACAATACACCATCTTACTATCTTAAGAAAACGACAGAACATAGCGGTTTACATAACTATTATAGGACTTGGTCTTATATCTTGTTAGAAATATGCTCGACTTCAGTCACATATGACGTCACGAGCGGAAAGGTCACGTGGTGCTCAGCGGAATATGCATAATGGGAAACTGTTTTCGCCATTAAAAATATATAGAGAGATACTTTTGCATTAAACTGGGGTTCATGTTTGTGATGACTTTGTCTTTCAAGGGGAACGAAAAAGGAAGGAGGGCTAACTGTAATTGACGCCTGTAACTGATCTCGACTCATATACAACAAGCTTTGAGTCATGAAGGCCTGTTCTAACCAAGAATCACCATGGTGGACGAATGTAAGTAGATAAGTAATCTTATATTCTTTGAATCCACAGATATATACATTTATCATATGCTTAGCAATAACATGGACCATTTTGCACATACAATACTGGCTGTAGACATATGCCCATTTTGACCACCCGGGCCGAAAATGCATATCAGCCATATCAGCCCTTGGGCCGAAAATCCATATCAGCCGTATTGCCCGGCTGCTAAACTGGTACGGAATGAATACACGCAAACGCTCGAAACTTCAACAGACGGGTCCTGGTTTTGTTACGTCCCTTGATGTGGTATATGATTAAAGGGTTATGATATGACAGTTTCTCTTACGCCAGCCATATCAGCCCTCGACTACCATATCAGCCCTCGGGCCGATGTGACTGGCGAAAGAAAACTATCATGTAATAACCTCTTAACATTGCATCGGGCGGAATATCGACAATGCATATTCGACTGTCAGGTATCCACTGTTGATATCGACAGCTAGAAATACCTGGGAGAGTTCATCCTTGACGTATATATCCATTAGCCCAGGTGCTTGTTGTGCCCGGTCAGTTCCCGTGTTGTGTTCTACCGTCGCAATGGCCCCCCTGTCTAGCCAC
Organism: Haliotis rubra; assembly: GCF_003918875.1. Classification (NCBI taxonomy): domain Eukaryota; kingdom Metazoa; phylum Mollusca; class Gastropoda; order Lepetellida; family Haliotidae; genus Haliotis; species Haliotis rubra. The sequence continues at coordinate 908,219 of NW_025767037.1, read as the reverse complement.
CGTGTGTTAATGTACGCCAGTCAATGATGCGGAAGATAGAATTAAGGTTTGCCCAGTTACATTCAAAACACTTTCTTAGTTGGGACGCTGACGGGTGTTTCTATTACATGGTTTGGAGAGATACGACAGATAAATCTTCAAAAGGAACCATTTGAACATACATGTACTTTAAAAATGATTTCCTAAGTTTTGAAAATTACCTGAATCTGCCAGAAAACGTTTGGCGTGTATTGTTAAAATTCAGAACCAACAATCATAATTTGTCCATTGACTGGCAGATGGATAAATACCAGTATCGGAAGGAAATTGCCCACTTTATAAATTAGGTGATTTAGCTGATTTCATTACCTATTTATCTGTCTAGTTTTTTAAATGAGTAAAACAGCAATTTCACAAATATTTCTACACTAAATTAAATTTCTTTATAATTAATTTACTTCATAATAGACAAAAAGTCCATTACACTAAACTAAACTTCTTTACAATTAATTTACTTCATAATAGTCGAATAGTAGGAACTGAACGAAAATTATCCAAAATGTGAAAAATCTAACACAAACAACATGTTTCGCAACTGAATATTGTACTCTGATAGCTATTGCCCCAGAAGTTGTTGATGCATATTTAATACCTGCACATCAAGATATATTTTATATAAATGTTGTACCTCCAATGCCGCTGAGGGCGGCCTGAGTGTGTATACAGTACAGTTTAGGCAAGACCTGTTATTGAAAAAGCTCAAATGTTTTAGGTGTGTGTGTGCGCGTGTATGTGCACTTGTGCAACGCGACAACTGTACTACATTAAATGTGTTTAGTACTGAATGCTTAATATGCTGCTACATACAACAGTTATTTTTCTGTAGCATATGACCACAGTATACAACTGTTATTTGTTTGTAGTATATGATCACAGTATACAAGTTATTTATTTGTGGTATATGATCACAGTATAAAACAGTTATTTGTTTGTAGCATGTGATCACAGTATACAACAGTTATTTGTTTGTAGCATATGATCACAATATACAACAGTTATTTGTTTGTAGTATATGATCACAATATACAACAGTTATTTGTTTGTAGTATATGATCACAGTATACAACAGTTATTTGGTTGTAGCATATGATCACAGTATACAACAGTTATTTGTTTGAAGTATATGAGCACAGTATACAACAGGTATTTCTTTGTGGTATATGATCACAGTATACAACAGTTATTTGTTTGTAGCATATGATCACAGTATACAACAGTTATTTGTTTGTGGTATATGATCACAGTATACAACAGTTATTTGTCTGTGGTATATGATTACAGTATACAACTGTTATTTGTTTGCAGTATATGATCACAATATACAACTGTTATTTGTTTGTAGCATATGATCACAGTATATTATTTGATATGATCACAGTATACAACAGTTATTTGTTTGTTATGATCACAGTATACAACAGTTATTTGTCTGTGGTATATGATTACAGTATACAACTGTTATTTGTTTGTAGTATATGATCACAATATACAACAGTTATTTGTTTGTAGCATATGATCACAGTATACAACAGTTATTTGTTTGTGGTATATGATCACAGTATACAACAGTTATTTGTCTGTGGTATATGATTACAGTATACAACTGTTATTTGTTTGTAGCATATGATCACAGTATAGAACAGTTATTTGTTTGTGGTATATGATTACAGTATACAGCAGTTATTTGTTTGTAGCATATGATCACAGTATAGAACAGTTATTTGTCTGTGGTATATGATCACAGTATACAACATTTAATGTTTTTTAGCATATGATAACAATACATACCGATGCTGGCAGCTTCAGATCGACGGTTTTAATCATGTACAGTTTGCGTTTCTCCTCCAAGTCCAGCCTCCTCTGCTCCTGTTGGGCATCGTTCTGTGGAAGGAAGGTGTCATTTTCCCGAAACACGTAGTGGTAATGAGGTCGCAGCCACCTGAACACGGGGAAGATGTACACGTCGCCGTTAGACTTGTTCTCAACTGTGATTCTTTCAACGTACCAGGAACTTCCAAATCCAGAATCGTCACGGAACACTTCAATCTTACCGAGCTTGCAAAGCATTTTTGTTTGTGCCCGCTGCAGCTCGAATGTGTCGGTATTTCCTCTCTCAAAATCATCTCTGAAGAAGTGGTTGAGGTTGATTTTGGGCGAAGTCTTGCCCTGAATATCATGGAGGATTAAAGAAACATTGGCGTTGGTCCCAGCACCCTGGATATCCCCTGTTCGGACAGAGACAACGAGAGGGCCGTCAGTCATGTTGACTTTCTGTTTCAGAACTGACTGCCTCAGTGATCAGCAACACAAATGTGACCTCGTTTTTCTTGCATACGGGCTTCGACTCACTTGACCTGCCACACGTGGTATATGATGTTTGTGTGTTATACTCCTGAATCAGTCTTGTTGTGGACTGTTCAAACCTAGAATTATTTCGGGGAATTAGTTCCAGGATGCCCACGCCTTCAAACACAAACAGAGAGGATTTCAGGCAAAACAGGAGTCTATATTAGATATATATGAGTGAGTGAGTGAGTGAGTATGGTTTTTCGCCGCTTTTAGCAATATTCCAGCAATATTACGGCCGGGGACACCAGAAATTGGCTTCACAGATTGTACCCATGTGGGGAATCGAACCCGGGTCTTCGGCGTGACGATCGAACGCTTTAACCACTAGGCTACCCCACCGCCCCAGATATACATGAAGGCACAGACATTCGATTAACTGGTAATTCTGAATAATAATTATAAGACAAATAAATATATTATTAACGCTGAAACTATTCAATAGGAATTACAAACTGTATGACATAGACCGAGATATAGATTCATATAATAAACATGTTGAAGTCAGAATGTAAACGGCATACAAGGTGGATTGGACAAGTGCTTATTGTAAGCAACCACGACCCCCTATACTAAAGGGACCTATATCTTTAAACTGTACAAAATTGGCATACAGGGAACGAACGGTAATTTCGAACAGCATGTTAGATTAAAGTAATATGATTTCATTGTTCAAGTAGAGTAGCACGGTTAGAAGGACTTAAGGCAAATTTTACCAAATGACAAAGTAACAAGTAAAGGTGACTTACCTTCAAATACAAAGAGAGAAGATCTCAGGCAAAACACGCAAAACAGGAATAACTACCCCAGTATTTATACCCATGATCTGTCCGAATTTGTAAGCAAGTTAATGCCTGCATGACGCGCTGGTAATACTAGTATTACGCAAGTTTGACAATGCAATGCAATGCAAGCTGGTTAGGATTTATGCCCCGGAGTGGCCTTTCCCACAGTGGCCCCTGAGTTTTCACGCCTTGTTAACAACTCATCCCAGAGTGGCCCCTGAACACTTAAGTGTTCCCGATCTGTCGATCTGTCGACAAATGAAAAGATGATGTTGCAGAATAAAAAACCCGGAGAGTCGACACCGCGTGGTCAACATACCGTGACGGTGTTAAGTAATTAAAGAGAATGTTTGCTTAGTGATTTGCAAGTGGCTATGGTGGCTATACTCGTATCATGAGTAAATGAATTAAGTTAATTACAGAGAATGTCTTTTTAACAATTTGTAAGAGAATTAAGGTTGCAAACGGACTATTATTTTACGTTATGCGAGTGGAAGGATTACCATTTTGGAGTTTAACATGCAAAAACAACCATTACTACCACCTGGGTTGAAGGTCCATGGACTCTGCCAACATTGGAATCAACTTGGAATCATTCTTTGTAAAGTACAGATTCTAAAACTGTTGTTGGGTTGAGCTTCCACCGGTGGAAGCCGCGGTGGCTGAGCGATCTGGGCGTCTGACTTTGTGTGCTGGCGATTAGGTGTCTGACTCTGAGGATGTGGGTTCGAATCACGGATGGGACTCAACCCAACAAAAGTACTAGAATCTGTACTTTATAAACAAAGTGTAATCCCAAATATAACATAGATATATCGTTTATTCGTTTTTTAGGCCATCGGTCCATGTACATCGTTGAATAATAATATATGATGATATAGTGAAAGTGACAATGATTATACATTGCGGAGAGGCAAACAATGTTTAACATATTTTGCTACATTTAGAATAATTTCATGATCTTTACTGCGAACTAGTAACTTATAAGAATAAGAAGTAGGGTTATCAGAACATCTAGATGGTATATATTTTCTCCTTATCAAATTATACATTGGGCATTCAAACAAAAAGTGTATAACATCTTCAACTACATTATCATTACAATTCTTCCAGAAACACAAACATTTATCTTTACCCTGCCTATGACCAATAGTTGTTTGAATAGATAACTCGTCTAATCTAAGCAAACATAAATATCTCCTCAACTCCCAGTTTCTAATATTCATGATATAATATTCTGTATCAAAACACGATTTTAACTGGAGATAATATTTTAACCTATCAGATGTACTTATGATATTAAAAATTACCTGTAAATTACTTTCACATATGCGTTGCTTAAATAGCATTAAAAACATATCCACATTACCAATATCCTGAAACAGCCACACATCACCAAATCCCAAACTGAAAAGTAATTACCTTACACCACTTGCCCATGTTGTCCTGCCAGATTCATCGAGCTGTTTCATTAAAAGATAACTCTGTCTGGGATACCTACTATTATCCATCCTCAAAAGTTTGCACCAATACTTAATACATTTAACATGATAATCTACATACAATTGATATCTACCACACTCCGCCCAAACAGCATTACTAGAATTATATTTGCTATGTTACATTTGACCACTTTCTAAATGGCACTGTGTATTTAATCATTTGGACGGTTGCCACAACAAAATCAACAAGTATGCCATGAAGACACATCTGAATGTGTTTGAGGTTGTGCGAGGTTTGCTGCAAAAGGAACAGTCAGCACCTGCAGAAATCACTTATTTATAACACACACACACACACACACACACACACACACACACACACACACACACACACACACACACACACACACACACACACACACACACACACACACACACACACACACACACACACACACACACATTGTGTGATATTTAAGAAATATATATACAAATATGTTAACTACACAGACCATGTGTCAGAGTTGCTTCATCTTGGCTGAACATTCAGATTACTTTAGTGCAGATATAAAGGAGTTTTGGCAAGAAGAAATAACTCAACTCATCTTTTATATATTTATTACGTATTTATTACACCTGCAGTAATCACTCATTTATATAATACACAAACACACAAATATACTGTGTGATATTTATGAAATATATATACAAATATGTTATATTGTGTGACATATGATGCATACATGTTGTTATATTGACTAAATAGATATAGTGTCTACTTTTTATATCGCACTCTGTTTTCAATTGGTTTATTAATTTCAAGAACACTGGGCGTGAAGTCACTCATGTAGAATATCAACTCCTTTTCCCCGGAAAAAGGGCAGTTTATTTGTTGTTGTCGACGGTAACCCCCGATTACCCCTACATGCCACTACCCCTACAGCTTATAACAACATAGTTTACGGTCTGTTGCACTGTTAATCCACTGCCTGTTACCTATTCCACACAATGGACTTATCCACTTAAGAGACATAACAACACACAACTAAAAGGTTGAGAGAATGATTTTAATGAAAAGTGATCATCATTTGTCATCAAGATTTTAATAAGAATTAACAATAATTCGTCATCATGATTCTTTGATGGACATTAACAATTAATTGTTAACATTCAGGCTCGTCGTTGTAGATGGTGCGCATCTGTGTTGACTCCTCCCCTGGCTCTCTTCCTCAGGTTGCTGACAAACCGGACCTTCTGACTATCCTCTGGTGGGTGATTATGTTCTGTCGTATTCCTTACAACATTGCCAACAGTTGTGACTCTTCCTCTGCATGTTGACTGAACACACTTCCAGTGTACACAAGACTGTCTCTCGACATTCTTAGTGTGAAGATAACCGTCAAATAGGACTTGGGGGCTACCTCTCCGTGACATAACAAACTCAACATTACGCAGACCAGCCATGTTGATGCCATGTTAGTTTGTTGTCAACAGCTATATACTATACCGAACTATCTCAATTTACTTTCTCGTCTCACCTTCTCATTTCCCTCCACTTCTCAATAATACTGTGTATCTTTTATCATGGCACTAAAACAACTTAATTTCAACATTTAACAACCTACACATTATCCAATTTGTAAAATTGTTCTACTCACTAGAGGTTTATCTTTCATCATGAAACTAAAACAACTTTTAGCTAATCCCAAATTTCCTTGACACAAAACACTAAAGAACAGTTTAATCCCTCCCTTGATCTCATCTGTATACTCTATGCACTAATCTCTCTTTGGGTCAGTTCATTATGCCAGACAGGTAAATGCCGTGTGTTGTTTTAACTAATTGTAGGGGTACTGGGCTGTAGGGGTAGTGGCATGTAGGGGTTTTGGGATACAACCTTGTCGACAGTCCGGGTATAAACCCACTGGCCTCTCTTAATCCAATCTTATTACCAACAGTGTTGGACTAATTACGGAGGCTTTGAGAGAGCTCTGAGTATCACGGTGAAAAAGAAACACAACAAACCAAAGAGTGTTTTTCCATTTAGAGCCATGGCTGATATAACCAACTTTCACCCAAAAGCCTGCTTGTATCAAATGTACAAGAAAGGATAAATTATGACACAAACCCCTTCCTCATCTAACTGAGAAATCTAACCTTCTACTCATCAGCTAACAACAAATTATTACAGACACAATATGTTAGTATTTTGACCCTGTTATAGTACGTATATGGTCATGTGGGGCGCATGGTATCAGATGCACGTGTTGCAGTAAGTGTAGTGATCGCTATCTCTTGTGGACGGTACAAAATGTTTGTGTGATGCAGTATATATATATTCTAATTACGTCTGGTGCGTTGTATACAATGTCTGCGTGTTGCGATACGTACACTAATGGTTATACCTGGTTCATGGTATATAATGTTTGTGTAAACAGTGTATATAAGTTTACCAGACAAATATCTGATAGCCCTAAATGTAACTGCAGGCATCACGCCGAAAATGTGTTTGATTTCTATCTGTCCCACATTTAACGACATAAGATTAAGTGCATACTTCTTTACTAAATAATTCTATATGGTCCTTCTGGCTCATCAGAACAGGTAAATTTGGAACTATTAAAATCTGTACTTAACTATATCATATCTTCCCAGAGATTCTCGTAATTTACCTATCCTAGTTTTATTGTACATGCCGTGCCTTGCTGATATTTTGACATCACAACAACTACTAAATTTTAAAATGAGTTTATTTGCCTTCAACTCACTCTTTGCAAATTGTCACACATTATAGTATTGTCAGTATTGTGCTTGTAGATTCCCATTTTGTTTTGTACCCAGTTCATGTGTACGTCACTATCTGTTATTATCGTTAATACCATTGTATCACTGATGGGGAACTGCAATGATATAAGCATGTTTTATGCTTGTTTGGCAGTCCCACATGAATAAATATGTTTAAACCATACTGTGTGATGCAGTATATATATGTGTGTGTGTGTGTGTGTGTGTGTGTGTGTGTGTGTGTGTGTGTGTGTGTGTGTGTGTATGTATGTATGTGTGTATATATATGTATGTATGTGTGTGTGTATATATATATATATAAAGAAAGTGATGAGAATACCGAGCGTACAGTATAAGAAGAAGTTTCTGAAATAATCACACGACACGGATCTTCTCCAACGTGTGATTATTTCAGAAACGTCTTCTTTATATACATATATATAAATAATCACACGACACGGATCTTCTTCTCCAACATGTTTCACTTTTATCTTCAGGGAGAAGTGATTACAGTTAAACGGATTATGTTATGACGTCAATTTGTCATGACGTCACAATGCAACTGTATACAAATGTTGTGACGCGGCGTTGCCATGACGTCACATTGGCGGCTTTATATTGACAGTACTAGTAGCAAAATGAAAACAAGTATAATTCAGACACATTGCGTTACCTATTTAACGATGGACACAATTCTTTGATGAAAAAGGTTTCTTTAGCAGTTATATATATATATATATACGCACAAAATGTCCAAAATAGTACAGGTGTTCAGTCATAAATATTGCATAGATAAATAAAAACAGAATGCCATTTTCTCCAACATGTTTCTTTCTTTACTCTTCAGGGAGATTGTAGCGGTTACAGTATGACGTCATTACATATATATGTGACGTCATAATAGGACAACATTCTAGAGCGACAAGGTCACAGCTTGCAATGGTTTAACATTGGTTTGTACTTGTCTATGAAGTAGTGTTCTTTTAAAATTCGTTTTACTTTGTCCGAATTTTGAACTTGATAAAAAGGAAATATTGTAAATTTAACATCGTTTCCTTTCGCACAGACATCTAGATGTTCACTCAGTGGGATACATCGGGTTTCAGGACACTTTATTTGTTGTTTGTGGACACGAACCCGGGCTCTTAAATTTTCTGATTGACCAATATACTGTTCATTACAGCCTGTGCATGTTATGACATATATTATGTTTTTGCAAGAGCAGTCAAAATTCTGTTTTACATAGAATTCTCCGTGTCTCGTGAAAGTTACAGAGTGTCCTTCAACAATATGTCGACACGTTCCATAGTTACCTCTGTTGCATCTAGACACAGTAGGATTTGATAAATTCTGTTTCGTCAAAATAAATTTGGCTTTTGTTAGTATCTTTTTAAGATTCTGATTTTGTCTTTTGCTATTTATTATTTTTCTAGATTTCAGCATTGATTTCAGTTTTTCATCTTGTTCTAAGATGCACATATTTGTTTTTATGTTCTGGAACACATTTGGGTTCAACGGATTATAAGTAGATACAAAAGCAATTACTTTTTCCTCTTTGGTTTGTGTCATCGTTCCTGTCAAAAGATCTTCTCTATTAAGCTGTAAAGCTTTATTTATTCCGTCTTCAACAAGAGATTTTGGATATTCCCGTAATAGTAAAAACATCCTAAGTTCATTCAGTCTTTGATTGCCGGTGTCCTGGTTTGAAATTATTGTACATATTCTTCGTGCCAGGTTATATGGAAGACTTCTTTTGGTGTGGCTCGGATGACAAGATTTGAAGTTTAAATATTGTTTCGTATCTGTAGGTTTGTAGAAGATATCTGTGTCCAATTTCCGCCCCGATTTGATCACCATTGTGTCTAAGAAAGCTGTTTTAGTTTCATCTGCCTCCATAGTGACAACAAGATTTTCGTTCATGCTATTTAATAGTTCGTAAAATGTATTTAGTTTCTCCTCAGAAAATGGCCAAATTATGAAGCAGTCGTCTAGAAATCTTTTCCAATTTTCCATGAAATAATGGGCAACATCCTCTCCAAGAATTTGACTGATTTTATGCTTGAACTTTTCCTCCAGATATCCTAAGACAAGCGTCGCATAAGTCGGCGCCATTTTGGTTCCCATGGCTGTTCCTTTAATCTGTTTATAGTACTTTTCGTCAATTTTAAAAAAAAATTTTTTTAAGATGAATTCAACGCTTTCCAAGATGAATGATTTTGAAATTCGCTCAGGTATGTGTTCTTCACAACGGTTTAACCAATAATCCAACGCTTTAATTCCTAGGCTATGTGGGATATTTGAATACAATTTTTTTACATCAAAAGTTACAAGTTTGCTTGTTTCATTAACGTTTTGTGGTAAAGAGGAAAGGAAATGCATGGTGCCACGAGCAAAACTTTTAACATTTGATGAGATTGGTTTCAATAAAATATCAATGAAATTACTGAGTCTATGTGTAGCACACGCTGGGCCTGCAATTATAGGTCGGAGTTTCAAATCTCCCGGGTGTTCCATCTCAACATAGCTGCTTTTAGCACTTTCACAATGTCTTATGATCTTACATTTATGAATTTTGGGTAAGCCATAGAAATTGCTCGATTTGCAGTCAAAATGTGTTATATAATTTAATTCCTTTGATGTGAGCTCTTCTGAGTACTGACTGGTTAGGTTCTTTAATTTCCGAAGTACACTGTCTGACTCTTTTTCACTGCACGGGACATAAGTACCTTTGTCCAGGAGTAAGTCCATTGCCATGTGTTTGTAGTTCGTTGAATCCATTATCACTGTTGCTCCGCCTTTGTCAGCTTCTTTTATTATGATGTTCGGATCCACAAAATTATCCAAATGTTTGTTTTGTCCCTTTTTGGCGCACCAAATACTTTTATTTCTAACAAGGGATTCCTCCCCATTTTCACAATCGAAAAAGTATTCCTCATTTAAGTTTTCTTTCACTTCATTGCAGTTGCTTGATTTTGGGGTAGGTGTAAATTTGAGTCCCTTATTTAATATTGTAATTTCATCTTCTGTTAAAGGGCGCCTGGACAAGTTAAATAGCTTTATGTCTACTGTCTTTGGTTTTTCATTTTCCTTCTTTCTATCTTCACATTCCAAGTGTTGAATAAAAAAGGATCTTCAGTGTTGTAGTATCCGTGGCTTTGTGAGTATATAGAATATATATATTCTAATTACGTTTGGTGCGTGATATACAATGTTTGAGTGTTGCAATACGTACGGTAATGGCTATATCTGGTGCATGGTACATAATGTTTGTGTGTTGCAATACGTATCCTAATCGTTATTCTGGCGCATGGTATATAATATTTGTGTGTTGCAATACGTATGCTAATGGCTATATCTGGTGCATGGTATATAATGTTTGTGTGTTGCAATACGTATGCTAATCGTTATTTCTGGCGCATGGTATATAATGTTTGTGTTTTGCAATGCGTATGCTAATGGCTATATCTGGTGCATGGTATATAATGTTTGTGTGTTGCAATACGTATGCTAATCGTTATTTCTGGCGCATGGTATATAATGTTTGTGTTTTGCAATGCGTGTGCTAATGGTTATATCTGGTGCATGGTACATACATGTACTTCTTGTCACAATGGGTCATAGTCTATGTATGTGTTGAAATATCAACGGCCTTCTTCCATCTTGAGAACATTTGAAAAAGACAACGTAATGCCCGGGTCACCTGATGTACATCCTTTAATGACTGATGAGTGAGAAATGTACAATGTATTGTGTAACTAGGAGAAAATCTGAACCTGTCTCGTTTCAGGATCTCTTTCCACCAAGTAATTTCATTTTTATCAAGGTTTAATTTTCCTCAAACGACAGCAAGATTACATAACAACGTATGGTATGGATTTATAACTTTTATTGGTTACAACATGACGTTTCTGGTCTTTTTCTTGTCCCTTTATCACGTATTCACCTAATGAAGAAGTTGTAAATCCGCACCATACATCGTTGTGTTACCATCCAACTTCTAAATGCCCATCAAGCATCTGACAGTAAGATTAAAGGCATCTATAATGTATCTAACCTTTCTAACTCGAGGATTATCAACATTTCCATGGTTTTGTAGGCTTAAGAGTGAGTGGACAGACGATTCGGTTAACTGCATGCTATACGTCCATATCTATTCCTACGACTGACTGACAGACCGTCACGTTACTACAAAGTGTAGTTGGTGTCAACATTTTCGTATGAATTAAAGTAAACTTTGGACTTCCTTGACAGACACAGCAGAGTTTGGCGTAGACGGAATGGTTTCATGCCGTTTACGTTAGAACAATCGTTTTCGGGGTGGCCCTGTAATTGTGTGGATGGGCTCACACCTTTGCATGGTATTCAAGGACGTGTTGTTGTTTTTCAGTACTGACGTGACAACATCCTTGGAGGCTCACGTTATTTGTGTTTCAGGGCTCGCATTCTTACTGAGTACCTCCAACAGGAGAATATAACCACAGTACCATGTCCAGCACTCAGCCAAGACTTTTTACTCATGAAACATGTGTGGGATATCCTTGGAAGGCACGCATGTCACCATCAATAACCAGCGACCACTCTCGCCGAACTTGGCGCTGCCCTGCAGGAAGAATTAGATGAAATGAACCAAGTTGATTTTGGACGTTTGATTAGGAGTGCGCCTTGTTGATTCCGGTATTGTTTTGAGATGTTAATAAATTTGACTTCCACGGTAAATGACGTGATGAACAGTAGGGCCCTTTGGCCAAACAAAATGTGTCACCTGACATCAACGTCTGATGCAAATCTTAGTCAGATGTCTCTGTACAATATGTGCCTCATTAAAGATACATAATATGAACAGCTGTGGCACGTATTTATTGCATTTCCAATGTATTGTTGAACATTATATATAAGAGAATCTTTCATACATAAAACATTTTTACGTCTATTTGATTAATTCAAACAGGACAGAGAAAGGCATCATATAAGTGGCATGTTTCATGAAGGTGTATTTATTAAGTGTAATCCAAACTCCTCGGACAAAATCACTATGTGGAACTAGAAAAAGGGTGTATTCTCTTTTTGCCTGCACTTTAATTGGCTATAAGCGGATTAGGATTAACAGTCCAGTGCCTGCATAATTATAGTCTGTTCAAGTAAGTGGAGTTCACTACCGGCACCTTGAAGAAAAAATTGACCTTGAGGAACATAGACTCTTAACTGGTCTCACCACATGCTTATGGTGATGCCGTTTCTCATCTTGTGGGATTGTGAATGTGATTATTATGTCATGTGAGTAAGTGAGTTAAGATTTATAGTCACATCGGCAATATTTCAGCAATATCGTGACTTACGAAGTTACAAACTGATATTAAATGGAATTAAATTACAAAAACCTGTCGACGAAGGACAATAATATTATGTCATGTGAAACAAATTATGCAATTATATGTATTTATGTATACTACTCACACTTTGATAAGGATCACAAAAAATCACAACTTTACTTAAAGTAGATATATATTTTGAAATTGGATAAATAATGATATGGTAACCCCTCTTTAGGCAAACAGTCACTTTAATCTAATCTGATATATGCACTTGATACATGAGTAACCTTAGAAATTGTTTTCATGGCACCAATCAATCATTTTGCAAATCATGGAACGAGTCATTGACAAGTACAGAACACCTGTCAATAGCAGGTATGGGATCCACAAGATGCAGTGACATACTGAAACCTGGGGTCCACGCTTACAATAAGCTTAGATATTTAAACCAAATTTGACCCCACATCATAGTTTTCTGTTGAATCAGTGATTTGATCCTTAGCAAAGTGTTAATAGTATAAATACATGTACATAAATATTTATTTCCTGTTGTGACACTTAAAGCTTATTTTGTGTATTTGCTGATTTAAAATTTCATCATATTTCTCAGATAATTCATTTTCGTATATTTGTATATATGCAATATTGTGCATGCATATTATTTATTATATGCTATTTATATAGCGCACATATCCAGGCAACTAGTGCATGCTCAAGGCGCTGGTATTTTCCCCTCGATCATTGGATGTCAGTCTCAACGGCACATTGTGTTATCAATCTCAACACCCTGGGGACCATACAACTCTTGCAGCCACTAGGCGCACCGAGTTATTGTAGCCTTCTCACCCCCAACGAGGAACCCATTCACAGCTGGGTGGACTGGGACACATAGTCACAGTAATTTGTCCATGTTCACTGCACGTTGCTGTACCCGCAACTTGGTGTGTGCACGTATTCATGTGGCCACCATCTGGTCATATTCCAACGGATTCGTGGGTTCTTTTAAGTGCACAGGGATGTGTACTGTATACTAGGGGTTGTGACAACACTGAAAGAGTCTGCACACAAAGTTGACTCCGAGGGTTTTACACCCGGTCACAGGTGGGCTCGATACCTCAAGTTCGCTGGACCTCAAATTGTTATTGCACCCGATGGCCTTGTGTGTGTTGAATCATATTGACGAACAATTATATTATCCGATTGTGTTTCACTCACAATAAAGCAGGCCCGAAATTGTACATGAAATTGCGACCTTAATATTTACTTCAGTTGTTTGCGGAATGGAATCAGTTCCTACATTCAGATGCAATCAGCAAATGCATCCACACTCGATGGAGAAGTAGTTCATCTTGGGATGACTGCTGCTGCTGCCGTCATGATACAACTACATTTAATGACGTACATATGTGAGTTTTGGCGAATCTTATCACTTTATACAAACTGATCTACACGTACAAGTATCAGCAATATTTTTGACATTGTTGTATTTGCAGAAGGTCTTCGTAAATCAAGACTAAATGAGAGTTGAAGTTGGGGAAGTGGATTACCCCGAAAGACACAACGGTTGTATGTCCGCTTTCAATCAGTTCCTTCATTTCAACCAGATGTTTACATTTAGAATGCGACTTTAGTTCCACTCCTGTCCACGTTAAAGCTAGTGGGAGGGTTTGAGACGTCGCCAACGGTGCTTTCCGCTGCTCCACATAGAATTTCGGTGCGAGAGGAGGATAAGTGCGTAAACTTGTTCTCATCTTACCATGTACCACATCATCGACAACTGGATGCATATCCTCGAAATATTCATTTGGAAAACATTTAATATTCTCCCTCGTTAAACATCTAAACATCCACCTTGCTATTCCTTAGGTTTACTTACCCTCCTGCCATAAGCAAGTGGATCTTAGTTATGGGGTTTTTTATTAAAAGGAAATTTAAAGTGAAATTGTTCTGTCGATAAGCGGAAATACGATTACGCCGCTCTAATTATCATATGACGCCATACATTCTAAAATGTATGCTATCCTATATATATATATATATATATATGGGAAATGGAAAAGCCTAGAATACGCCTGTGGTGTCTATGTTTTACATTGCAATTATCAGGATTTAGCTTCCTCCGAGTCTTGATCAGGGATTGTTTGGTCTGGCATTGTTTGATCGTGGATTGTTTGGTCTGCCATTGTTTGATCGTGGATTGTTTGGTCTGGCATTGTTTGATCGGGGATTGTTTGGTCTGGCATTGTTTGGTCTGGCATTGTTTGATCGGGGATTGTTTGGTCGGGGATTGTTTGGTCTGGCGTTTTTTGATCGGGGATTGTTTGGTCTGGCATTGTTTGGTCTGGCGTTTTTTGATCGGGGATTGTTTGGTCTGGCATTGTTTGATCGGGGATTGTTTGGTCTGGCATTGTTTGGTCTGGCATTGTTTGATCGCGGATTGTTTGGTCTGGCATTGTTTGGCCTGGCGTTTTTTGATCGGGGATTGTTTGGTCTGGCATTGTTTGATCGGGGATTCTTTGGTCTGGCATTCTTTGGTCTGGCACTGTTGGATCTTTGTTTGATTGGTCCGGATCTGCTTGCATGGTGAAAACAGATGGTTTAAGAAACGCACATACGTCATAGATGCATAGCTTCAGAACTCGGGTCTCAGAGAGGATGCTGGGGAAAATGTGAATGTTTACCTCGGATGGATAGTTTCCGCTTTCACCATTGTCATTGCATATATGGACACATCACACAAATATCTCATGACTGAATGATCAAGGTAACTGACATATCAGTATTACATGATTTGCAACGCATATCTACAACATGAATAATAATGATAGTTGATTAAATAGTAAATTAAATTTATCCATTATCGGACAGAGACGCAAGCATAATATAATGTACATATATATCACAGTTTAACACATGCTGAAAGTGTCGTCCGTTTAATAAGCTGGCATCGAGTGTTACTGGGGTCTCTTCATTGGAAAATGATCCACTCATAAACTAACAGGAAATTATTCTATTACTGTCTATAACTACCCGTAATCATTGATCGTCGAGAGGTAGCCTTGCAGTGACAAAATGACCACAGTTTGTGCTACTAGTTAGAGACACTCAGCTAAGAATCTCCTTTTTCCTTCATGACCATTTATGGTGGAGAACACATGATTACATGAAGTCGACTGCCTGCAGTGACACGTTAATTATAGTGTGTGAAAATGAATGAAAGATTTATACAAAACATACGTAAAAACGAAACATAAAGATAGTTAAACAATGCTGTGATAATATGCAAAACAACCTCACACATGCGCATCATGCGTATCTGATAGTTCTATACCATTAAACCACCTACACTTCATTGACAACCATAGATGCAAAATAGCTTGAGTGAGTGAGTGAGTTTAAATTTATGCCACACTCAGCAATATTCCAGTTATATGGCGGCGGTCTGTAAATAATCGAGCCTGGACCAGACAATGCAGTCATCAACAGCATGAGCATCGATCTACGCAATTAGGATATGATGACGTGTCAACTAAGTCAGCGATGCTGACCACCCGATCCCGATAGTCGCCTCTTACGACAAGCATGGGTTACTGAAGATGAATTCTAACCAGATCTTCACGGGTCAAACACAGCTTCATAACTTTGTAACAGGTAATACGCAAATGCAATATACAACTTAAGCAGAGACAAGCTATTATTTACGACATAGATTGTTAATTGTCTACCATGAAATGCAAGCATAGGGAACTACGTATACCTATGATCAACACGAACGTCTGTACCATGAGGCTGACTTTCTCAAATGAACCCTTCTCATAGGTTCACGCGTAGAAATCCGGGTTAGGTTTGGCCTTCAGCAAGCCATGATTGCCGTCGTCAGGGTCGCTGACTTGTCGATTCATGTCATCGTATCACATTTGCGAAGATCTTTGTTGTTGATGTACATCAGTTGGTTGTTTGTTACAGTCTCCAATATTTACAGAACGCCGTTATATGACCGCAACCATTGCCGAGCGACCTGTTTTGCAACAAACAGAAGCAAACTTAAACACACATTCGCAGTAAATACGACACGTATGGAATTTATGTTTTAGTGAAAATAGAAGCACGATATTTACAATCTATGTTACTATGTGTGTGTGTGACGAGTATTGTAGATTATGTAGCATATATAGAAACATGGAAGCCTGAGTAGTTTTGTGAATGTTATTAGTAAAACGTGGGGTGTCAATAAAACTAGGCACCAACGACAACTAATTCTCTTAGCATTAAACCTACTATGTTTCTGTGGTAAGAGTTCATGAAATAGGCCACTGCAATAAAATTATAAATACGCTTAGACAAAATCTTCCCCTTGTCCTACTGCCGATAGATATCTTTCATTAGTGAACTTAACAGGGAAACCAGGCTGAGGCGAATTGCCCTTATATTTCCAATATATTTGACATGGTGTGATGCCTGCACATGGCCAGGAAAGAAAATATAATATCACACACACACACACACACACACACACACACACACACACACACACACACACACAGAGATTTGACGTATGTTTCTCTGATTATTCCAAATGAACAGATGACAGTCTTATTTCACATAGGCCAAACGTGGGCTAAACATTTGAAATCGTAAAATTTCCTAACGATTTCTGTATATCTCGAAATTTAATGGAAGGTTTGAAATAGTAAACTGTCTAAATTATTCCAAATGGTACACATGGAAATGTCATAAAAATGGCTTCGTGTCATCACCCTGTGTTGCACGGATATGCACCCTGATGTAAATGACTGCATTTCTATAACATTTCCAATAATACCCAAACTGGCCATAACAAATGATTCGGGATACATTTCCATCAATGTAAATACCATTCCAAATGATTCGGGATACATTTCCATCAATGTAAATACCATTCCAAACGTCCAGAAATCGGCTGTTTCGTGCCACTATTGTTTACAGGCTGTCGTCATAGAGTTCAAACATTGCTTAGTGTGGCGTCAAACAACAAATCTCACCCACATTAAAGAACCGATAGGGACTCCTGCTCAAGTAAATACCACAACACGTAAATGTTTTTAAATATAATATCTTACATATATATGTCTTCGTGCAGATTGAAGTTCCACGCTCGTTTTCTTATGGCTTCTCTTCAACATAGAGTACCTCGGTAACACTTTGTACTAATGTGAATTAATTATGGGAAGTTTATTTTATATACTGTATAATTTACCTTTTCAGGTAATCAATACAGGTCAAGTATGTATTTACCAGGACCAAATGACAAAAGGAAAGGTGAATGAAAGATCGAAATGTCCAGTTGTAACATTTTTTGATGTACATTTCGCTCCGTTCATGTCATAAGGATATGTTGTATTGTACTATTGTTGATAACCAGTTAAAGGATGCTCAGATTATACTGATTTCCCTGCAAACAGCGCAACGCCAACATATACTGTGATCACCAGTCGGTAGAAGCTCGATGCACCTTTGTGTCCAGGTGAGAAGCAGGGCATTTGAAACAGGTTTCACAAGGTCACATAAGCTCTGCCCAGGGGCATAACTAATTTCAAGAAGAAATCGCACAACGTCCCAGTAGAGGTTTAACGAAACTTTAGTTGGTCACGTTCCTGCCAATGGACTGTCAACCCAATCAACACACAATAGAATGGAACACGATTACAAACCTTGAAACCTCTGGGCTAATAAACGTTCACCAAGCCCCCAAGAAGCTTGTTTAGCTGCAGGATGCTCTGCTTCGAACATGTAGCAGATACCAAATTGAAAAACTGATTATACATCGTAAAAAAGACTTAAGCATCATCTCACAAACAAAAGCGGCGTTAGATCTTATATGTATCACAGTGTATTACAGAGAATGTCCAGTGTTCCCTCATCTGAAGACACCAGATAACATAAAGTTTCCGCTAAACTTCTTGACACATGATCTGAATATCAATATCAAGATATCTGACTCAGCGAAGCAAAAATAATCTGTGAATCGTTCAAATAAAGTTTGATGTAATGAGTTACAGATGTCACTAAGGTGAATTTCCAGGTTCATTGGTTAATCATCGCTTGGTCACTACATGTAGCATTCACACTAACCTTCTAGACAGACAGAACGCCCTGTGTTGTTTCATTTTAGGATTACGTTTGTGAAAAAAGGCGTATTTCATCTTTTTTTCTTACAGTTTGTTCAATGCTGCTATTTAACTTCATTCTCAAGTTAACAGTGACAGACTCCATCCTGCTTGCATTAAGTCATATTTTATAGGCGCTTCTGGGGTACCTGAGATTTTCCATGCGAATCAGAAAACACACATTACGTGTTTGTTGAATATTGAAGTACGAAGTTAAAGGAACATCCCACGGTTAGAAACCTCCAAACCGTCCCAAGTAGAAGTATTTTATATGAATTAAAGTCAGGCATTTTTCCATCATATGTCAGAATATATTGACACAATATGTCAATTATCTAGCCAAAACAACAACTTTACTTGTTTGTCTCTTCTACAGAAGTGAACTGGACCCAAATCAGTTTCTCGTGACAGCAAGGAACGCGCGATGGCTGAGGCCAATTAGCCGCTTTGAAGATGTAGTTAGGGTAACAGTGGACAAAGCGTTGGCTCGTCATGCAGGGACCGAGTCCTGAATCCCCACATGGGGACAATGTAAAAGGGTCGTTTCTGGTGTTTCCTGGTTGTAACGTATCAATTACGACATCCCTGCTTGTGTAACGTTTTACGGCGCTTAACGACATTAAACATCACTTACGCCACCCCGTTGTGTTTGTCACACCGGCGTTCTGGTGTACACACCCCTTTCTTTCATCGTCTCTACAATTCACATGTGTTTTAGTACAGGTATCATCTTTAGTACAGCTACCTGTGCTAATGGACCAATCTGGTAGAAAAATTCGTAAAGCTGGGCTTCTGCTGTAGGATGGTGTCTGAGTATCCTGAGTGTTGCAAGTCGAGACAGACTTGTTTTTATCGTTGTCTCTGTGGTGGTTGGCGGGTTTGGATGATGAAATATATGCTCTAAACATGGCTTACAAACACCCCTAAAACCGTACGTCCATTTGACGCTGGTCCTGTTGAGGATAAACATACACTGCCCAACTCAACTGACTACTGGTCACGTTTCCTACTGACTGAGACTCCAGATAAAAATACTGTTAAAGCTGAACCCTTCCAGTATCTTTGGAAATACAAGGTATTGCAGGTGACGTTAAAGAAATGATGCGCTTATTTTCAGGTGCACTGTTCATGAATGCAGTAACAGTCAGCAGACACCTAACCCGATGACACCTTGATCGTTCGTTGGCATTCCGGTCACACTCACTGCTCCCAAAACACTAAACACGAGCAGAGGAACCATACAAGACTTTGATCGATTGCTTGATAACCTATTTTAACTTGACATTGTGCAGATGAAAGATCAATGCATAATTTATGTTAATCGACTGACAATCCAGATAAACAATGAAATTATTTAGATAAATACCTATCTGTTTTCCTTTTTCAAATCTCCAATGTGCTCCATAATCACTTAGGCTACTGTAACATCAATGTCGACACCCAAATTCCAAATCCTCTCAGATGCTTCAGATGCCCAAAGTACAGCCACGGTGTAAGTACTTGCACATTGCCTGTTGTGTCTGCTCACTATGGTGAGATGACACATGCAGTATTTCTTTTAAATGCACCAACTGCGCAGGAGATCACTCATATTTCTCTAAGGACTGTCTTATCTAGAAACAACAAATGAAGCTCAACAAAATATAATTCAAAAGATAGATTATTCCAATAATATTGTACAGTAGAAATGTAGAGGACTATGAACTTATTTGAATTGATAACGGCTAGTACTCCAGGTTTTACACCATCAGCATTCTATCTGCAGGGAACATATATACAACAGATAGATATTTTTGACCCATTTCATTTCAATGTATATAATTATTTTTCACCTTCGGGTGATAGGGCCACTGGAGGATCTTCAGTCCTTGTTAAACAGAATGTTGTCCATAGCCCTGATACACTTACTGATAATCTCCAACCTGTTGCAGTGCAACATCCTTGATACGTTGCTTTAATATTATGCTCTCTGTATATCCCACCTTCTTAAACCACCCAGAAGACTGATTGACAATCTCTATTTGACCAACTCTAGAAACCCAGTATCATTATGGGTAAGAAAGGCTAAGTGGCCTATAACTGAAACATTGTGTTGTAACAGACTTAAACCCTGAAGTATTTATGGACGTTGTTGATGCTATAAAATGATTCTCAAGTGATCTAACTAACATTGCTGATGGCTGTATCCATAAATCCTCTGCAATTGCACACATATATAAAAACATGGTACACGCTAACAAGGCAAGGAGAAACCTGAGTATATTTCTGTCGCCATCCTATGGTCCACTATTTGAATAAATGTTTCGAAAGCAAAGTAAACGCCAATCTTGGCGAATGTATGTAATGCAAAATCATATATGAAAGGTGTGCAATATGATCCAGAAAATCAAAGGTAAGGGCTCTATCTCTATGATTAGCCACCGTAAAGACGGTGACCAGATATTAACTAAGAAATCCGATGTTGCTAATACACACACAATCTTCCTCATCCAATTATGTAGCTCAATTCCAAACATATAGATAAGCAAGAAGACAAAACTATTAATTCCTATGAAGATAATGGGGGAGATTACAATGAAATATTCTCTATTCATGAGATCCATACTGCTCTTGCACAAACTCATGATACTGCTACAGGAGCTGATAGTAGACATTATGAACTTCAAAAGCAATTACCAGAATCATGTTTGGAGACGCATTTAAATATTTGTGTTGACATTTGGACGTCGGGGAAATTTCCTTCTCCGTGGAGTGATGTTAAAATGGCCCCAGTAACTAAACCTGGGCGTGATCACACACTAACACGGTGCGATTGCACAACCATTTAATGATCGATAATCGATCTGTTTGGTACTTGCTTGGAAACCAACAATCTACTTACCGATATACAATGCGGTTTCCGTAACAACAGAAGTACCATTGATCATATAGTATGATTAGACAACATGCAACTACCTTTGTTTAGTGAGAAAAAGCATATACACTACGTTTGAAAGATTTACACGATTTCGGAGGCTGTTTGCCGCAATTTCTATCGAAATGTTTGAATGACAGACAATTTCAAGTCCCTCTGAGTTTTACCCTGTCTGATCATTATTGTCAGGATCAGGGTGTCCCAAAAGGCAGTATTGTGTCTGTCACATTATTTAGCAAAAAGATTAATAAGTTTATGAAAGTTGTGAATGATTCAATTGATGGATCACTGTTTGTGCATGCTTTTAATGTAGTTCTTGTCGTGGTATATATGCATACTATTGAAAAGGCCACTGTAACTATGCTTACATATTATAAATGCTCTTGAGAAAATGGATTAAAATTTTCAAAATAAAAATCTTATCTAAATATTAATTAAAGAAACCTGACACCAATCAACTACAACATCAGCAAGAATATAATCAGTTAAGGAGCACTTATGACACTTTAAATCTATATTTGCAGACGATTCCAAAGATAGTGACGCTGGTGCCAGCGCTACCGTCATTGGATCAAAGATTCTCATCCAAAATAACCGATAACTGTTTCATTTCACCACTGAAGCAAATGCCATTTTTACAACCTAAAGATATAGCATTCTTAACACTTCCAATTTATAACAGTTTCTTACTTTCCTCTTTTAATTAAAATAACTGAATTGCACAGTGAACTTGCTCCTGACCAGTACGACTTCAGAAGCTTATGTATGAGGCATACATGCGACTACTTTGAAGTGAATTCACCAAATTGGTTCAGTGAAGAATGTGAATAACTGGATGCACTCGCAAGTATCATTGCAAGCTTGAAGGAACCTACCACAGCTGAAACATACAACACTGTTTTGACCAGTACTGTACATGCTTGTGTACCATTCAAATGTGAGGAGTGTCTCGTGGACAAGTGGACTTGGCATGCAGTCAATGGCCAAGGGGTCATATCGGTGGATCATGGTGTATCAGCACCATTTGTTTTGCATTCTTCGACCCCTGATCTCAAAGCGCGAAACTGAAGTAGCCTGGCGACATGTGGCCATTTTCTTGATGTTTGGTGCACTCCAGATTCTGCAGAGTGACAACGGAAGTGAGTTCACTGCAGAAGTCATCACTGAACTCAAGTCAATGTGGCCTGATTTGTTGATGGTGCATGGCAAACCACGGCATCCCCAAAGCCTGGGTTCTGTAGAGCGATTGAACTGTGACATCAAAGACATGCTGGTTGCATGTCCCTTGAGTGTCTGCGAGCAAACAATGTCAACCAATGCTATTGTTATCTGTCAATAAAGATGTCCCTTGAGTGTCTGTGTATTTTCTGTTTTTATGCACTAATAATGATAACACACACTGAAACATGTTTCAGTCAATCTGTCAAAAAATCGACTAATGTTTCAGAGTGTGCTACGAGCATCAAGAAAAGGACATTGGTTCCTACACCCGGCAGCCATTCAAGCCATAATACCGTGATATTTTGCCAGAGTTATAGTCGGTAAATACTTTGGTCCTTACACAAAGTGGTTAATCTTCAAATCATTATCCTGAAGCCAATGATCATCTCAGAAGTGATGGTCTTTCTGTTTGGACAGCAAAACCAATTTAGGAAGATTCCAATGCGTCAGACAATTGCAGAAACGGTCATCAAAGACACTCAGACACCTGGAGGCACCAAACGTTTCAGTACATGTAGAGGGGCTATTCCAAGCTACTACATTAGTGCAGACTGCAGGAGTCTCTGGAAATGGTAGATACCAAGAAAGGCACATGTACTCACACAGACATGACAAGCAGCAGAATGAGGCTAACGTCACATCACTTCTGGACATGCTCCAAAGCACTGGTGATTTGCTACATGTCCAACACAGAGGCCCTCGTGACTTTGCGAGGATTACAGATTAATTTTTTTTAGATGACCCCGGCTCGAAATGCTCCACAGTACACTAAATCGTGATGTATTGTACTGTGAAGCATTTCGAGTCGAGGGTCAACTAAAAAAATAATAATTTATAATCCTCGCAAAGACACGAGGGACTGTGATCCAACATGCCTCCACTGATGGCTACAGTGCAGTTGTAATTGCCTGTGATGACACTGATGCCTGTTGAGCCTTTTAAATTGCAGGAAGATGGGGTTTTCTCTCTTTCAGAAACGTGGAACTCAACATTGTATAAGATACAATGACATCAGCAAAGTTCACTCAGTTCTGGAAAAGAATGTGGCAGACACCCATGCTTTTACTGGCTGCGATACTGTTAGTTATTTTGCTGGTCGCGGCAAATAGCATTCCTTGAAAATCATGCAGGGATCTTCACAATTTCAGAACACATTTTGTGAACGCGGAGTTTTGTTTCAGCAGGTCACTATTGTGAATGAATTGAGGTACATTACATATTGTGCAAGGGGAGAACTGGAGTCACAGCCGTTTCATCTCACCGTGACTGTCTTCAAAAACATATATCTCGTGCCAGCTTCCCCCAATGTTTTGGTGAAGTCACAGCGTTGTTGTGGTTCAGCTAATGAGGGGTTAGCTTTTGTAGACCAGTCATCAACGTCTGTTATTGTGAGAGATGAGTTCTTATCTGTTGTTGGTAAAGATGTTGTATCAGCTGAAGGTGACAATCCCACTGTTGAGCCTATTACAATTTTGAGGGCTACTGGTGTTCCTTGATTTTGGATGTTAATATCCCCTTTCTCGAGAAGTTACCAGTCCAATTCTGAGGTTTTGTTAGAGGGCTAATGTGGCTTTACCTCTCCATTTTGTGAATTTGAGGACTGACTTTGTGTCTGGGTTGGTAGGGCTTTTGAAAACTCTCCCTATTGAAGATGTGGACTGATATCGCAGGGGGAAATGTTTGGCTGATACTGTTGTTTGTCATAATAATTTACAGCTCAGCTCATTATCAAGGCTTTGGTGTAGTTTACTATGTTTGGCTTTACTAAGACTATACAGTCTCATCAAGGCTACAATTTCATGTCAGGTGTACCTGTCTGTACAGGATTAGTGTGTCATGATCTAGATGTACGTGATATTGTGCCTGTGAAACAACAGAACTCAAAAAATTATTTCGAAGATCTCGGTTAATTAAAAGAGCAGAATACGACATATGCTTAAACATCTCATGACAAGTCATCTGCTCCTGGAGAGGATAAATTTGTATTTAATATGGCGCATTTATGAGAATTGAGTGTTTAAACCAGAGCAACAGTCAAACATGGCAACAGAAATCTCAGGTAAAAAATGAAATTAACCTCTGTGGTTATCAGAGATAAACTGTGTGTATTCGTCTTCTGAGTGCCAGAAACTGTAAGTGAAGGCAGGCAATCTCTTCAGGAAGTCCTCGCCGATTTCAATCCTTGTCACATTTTCAATTGTAATGAGACTGGCTTATTTTAGACAATTGAGCCGAATTTTACATTGTGCACTGGTCCGGTTTCAGGTAAGAACAGTCTAAAGCTCGCCTGACAGTAATGCTGACAGTAAATGCAACTAGCATCGAAAAGCTGAAACCACTTGTGATTCATAAATTCAATCGGCCAAGATGTTTTGGAAGAATATTTGACCCAACGTCTGTTTGCCACTGGTACGTAAACAAACGAGCATGGATGACATCCTTCATTATCCGGGATTGGCTAGTGAACTTTGACCGACAAATGAGAATGCAGAGACGTCGCGTGATCCTGTTGTTGGATAATGCTGGGATCATCAAAAACTTCAAACTCCTGTACAAGAAACAACAAATGAAGCTTTATCTGGACAATACTCAAAATGAAACTCCGCAAGCTCTGGACGTGAAGCGAGCCCTGCTCTTTATCAGCATAGCTTGGAACGATGTCAAACAACAGACCATTATTTACTGCTGGCGCCACACAAATTCTGCCGTCAACTGAACCAGTGGCCACTGATCTTGTCATCAATGTAGGGGAGACGATTGCCGAAATTTCAACAGCTGTGAATACAGTGTATGAACATGTCAACTGAAGATTTCATCAATGCAGACAGCGATCTGCCATGCGAAGAATCATTATCTGATGAATCGATCATGGACATGGTGCCGATAACCGAGAACAGCGAACTCATTGAGGACGAGATTGATGACAGCGAAGAACCCACCATTCCAAAGGCTTCTACTGTCAAAACTCATTTGACCGAGATTGCAAGCTTTGTTGAGCATCATCTGGACACGTTCAGCGTGGCTGATCTTGAAGCGTTTGAAAATATCCAACAAACTCTTGGGAAAAATCACGAGCAAGGATGAATGTCAGAAAAGCATCAGAGACTTTTTTGTTAGGAAAATAGTGTATCATACGGGCTCCGTCATACGTTTACGGAAGCGTGTACATGTGAGTAAATGGTTTTATTCGTAAAATTTATACATGTGTTTGATATTAAAAATGGGATTTATAAATGTTGTGCATTTTTTATGCTATGTGCTAATAAAATACATGAACTCTGAATTGATTATCGTTTTAGTATTATTTACAGTGACTTCGGGGATATGAATCATGATTGTCCTGTTTTCGACAATGGACGTGATTTGTACTCAGAATTCGATAATCCGACATTCTTGTTAATCCGACATTTTGGTGTGCAACGGACGATGTCGGATTAACGGGACTTGACTGTATTTAGTGCTGTTGTCTGCGCCTAAAACAGGTATAGGACAATGGTTAATATTATATCGCAAAAATGAATCCAAATCCAATCGTTAAGATAACATAAGTGAGACGTCAGTGTTATTAATGTTCATTTGGGTACATATATACATATGAAACACTGGAGACAGCAAAAAATCCACTCCAAATAATAACCTCTGCTTCTTACTGATTAAAACCTTACGTGTTAGCTTTTATTTCTGAAACATGAAATACCAATTCAATCAAAAACAAGCAGTAGATCAGCATTTCAGACAGTTAAAATGATTTAAAATCACTCAACTCAATCTGTCTAAGCCTGTATGGATTACGTCATATTTTGGAGCCCCAGACTGTAACTGAACAAAATGTATCTTCAACTTCAAGTGCAGTAAATTTGTCCGACTTTTTCATTCCTAGGGCATAGTGTTCCAAATTGCAATGGCCACATTTAGAAGAGACCGCCTTGTCAATGATAATCCTGTAGGCATTTTGAAATTCTAAAAAATCAACTAAGTCTTCATAATATCATAATCCGGATTTGGCAGAATGATTAGTGATACCTGGAATTAGAACAACGTTCTGAGAGTAAGTTTTGAGTTACAACTTTTACATTGGTTTGGTCCATTTTCTTATTCACAATTATTTGAGTTCAGAACTCAATCCAGGCTGCGGCAGAAGCCTTGCTTTCTTTTCATTTTAAGAAAAACTTCCTAGATAGCTGTAGTCTTTCGAAGGTGAAGAGAATAATTTGGGAACACCAAACCTGAACGGTGACATTAGAGTTGTTACAATGGCCCCTCTGCAGATTGTCAAAGCTTCAGACTTAATACGGTCAAGCTTATAAAGATGACATTTAGACGCAGACATAAACATCTGGCACTCAAGTCAAGTCTAGATAAGACTTGTAAAGCAATAACATAGTTGACGTATCAGCATCAGCACCCACTTCGTTTATTAAATACACTTTAATAGATTCGTGATCATGTTACATGTGTTATATGGTATGACCATGTTAATCTTTGATCAAAACAAACACTAATAACTGTGAACACTGACCCCATTTCACATTTATGGTGTCCAAGAGTTAGATTTATATTATTGGGGATTCTACGTCTTGTGATCATCATCGCCAACTATTTTGATTGGGAGATCTTATCTCATTATGAACACCAAGCACTGATTTTACTTTTAGCAGTTTTAGATAGATTCCAAGATAAACAGAAAATTACTAAACCGTCTCCAAAACGATCCGTCGTTTCAAGTCTCCACAATTTGCAAAGCAAATTTTGTCTCCAAATCATGTCATTAGCTTTAACGATATTATCAAGAAAGACACACAGCATGTACTCTTGGTTGTACAGCTTGCTGTGCTTCAGTTTCCAGACCACCATACTGATCTGTACATGAACGTCCTTTTCTGAATCCTAACAGTAGTTGGTTAAGAAGATCATACTTTTAGGTATCATGTCTATAGTATGCATCGCCATCACTTCAGGTAAAACTGACAGTCTCCCACACCACGAGCTCAAGGTAATAGTTCAGGCGATTAGCTACTATTCTCTCTGTGATTTTTCATAAACCTGGAAGTGAGAGCCATTGGTCTATGATGCAGGAAGCGATGGATTGTAAGAAGAACTGTCATATGGACAAATTTCCCTTGATTGTTGGCAAAAGTTCAGAGCTTACCCCAGAACAACAGAGATAGCTGACAGATTGAATTCATTTGTGTATATCGCTGTAACGACATACACGTAGTTAGTTATGAGATAGATGGTGTAGCTGTGAAACAACATCCGTATCGCATACACGCGATCAAGCTGGAGCATCCCCGAAAAGAAGTCAAGTATATGTTCGAACAAGGCGTCACTGAACCAAGTGACAGTGGGTAGAGTTCCCGGTGTATCCGGCTACCCATGCCTGACAGCACCAGAGCACCTGTCAATGTCAAGCCAGACTGACTTATTCGCTATATCAAGAATTGAAGACTGTATCAACAGAATTGTTCAAGGTACGTTTGTGAATAGGTTTTACCTTGTAAGGGATAAGATCCCACCAGATGTACTTTATCAGAACATGGTTAGACTATCAATGATGCAACTTGACGCCTACCAGATACAGAGACATATCAACAACCTTAAGAGTATATCAGATGCATTGGACGATCATTTGAAAAATCCGTCTTTCAGAAAGTATGACATCTGACTGTAAATCATAGAAAATGGGAATTTGATAAGCAGCAAGTGTTCATGTTATCTCTGGATCATGTCGGGCGATCCTCACAAATTACAACGTGAGATTACACTCACTCACGTACTACAGCATGAAAGCAAATATATGTTATTGGTTGTGGTGCACTTCGGTGAACAGGAGAATATCCTTCACAACATACATATAACCATGAAACATAGGATTCAATGTACAGCAGACTCTTGTCTTTTGGTTAATTGTTTTCACATGACGTATTCAGGAATGCCAAACAACAGAATCACTGCAAAAAGGGGTTCAAAATGCATTGTGCAAAGCAGGGTTAAACCCATCTTACTCACTCACGCTCTTGCCGTCTTATGCGACATTGTCGTCCCATGTACACTGGCAGGTCTTTGTGCCTGTGTTGTTGGCCATCACAACTGTCAACATTCTCGCTACAACTTCTGTCGCAGATGTCAACTTTAAACAAGATTGCTATGAATTATGGTTGATGGATTACACGTAATAGCCCAATTATGCTATATATCACGTGCCGTTATCGGGCCTGTGTTATCTGTCTTCATCTCTTAGGTGTAATCGGACTGGACGATGGATCTGTCGCAGGATATCAACCAGGGGATTCAGATAACATGTGGAATACCCGCTGTCCTCGCACCAGGGAGTCTGTAGCATGGAAAATGTATTCTTCGTATCTAGCACCAACCTGATCAATATAACGGAGATGTTTACACTATGATTATTGGCAAGTTAGAGTATATTGTACGTCCATTCTCCTTTACCCTACTCGCTATCCTTCTGTCTCTCCAGTTACACAATGATTCAGTCTGTGTCCATACACATGACATTCTTAAATAAACGCCACAGGCCCTAGAGTTATTCAAGGAAAGTGTTTCCCCCACAGTTCAATTAAAGCTTTGTGCTCGCTCTCACGTTCTGTACTTCAGAGATACGGTATTACAGTTGAGATCCTTATCACCAACATGTGGTCGAACTTGTGTTTGTCCGCTCTGTACTGATAGTGTAGCTTGCAGATAAGGTTTTCAAGGCAGAGCAGTGTACATGCAACGAGCTTATCTACCCGACATGGTAATCTAGTGTACAATGTACATGTGCCATAAACTTTGTCGATTACAAACAAAATATCAAAAGGTATCAGAAAGGTAGGACTATTCACATCAACTTCATGACCTTTGACCAAGTGATCGGCACACTCCAAAATACAAATGAACTAAAACAAGACCAATTGCAACAATATCATTGTCAACGAAAAGTTTAGATTACACAAGCTTTAATCGCGAATGCAACATGTGATGTATGAAATCACTATTTTCAATGCCACCTATATACAACTCATCAGCGCACAAAAATTGCTTTGAAGATTAGTATGAGTATATCTCTCGATCATGCGCCAATGAGACTGCTTCGTGTTCCACTGGAACACAATCGGCTATACAAGACGATACACCAGCACCGAACACGCACATCGAGTTCCGGGACTCCTCCAGCCCTGCACTGGACAAAAACCTGGACATTGATCACCTCGTGTTTCATTATTTCCTACTTAACGGTGTACCATGACCACCAATAACGTGTTTAAAGTCGACAATGAATCATCTCAAAGTTATTGATGTTGTTGAGGGATTTGTATTTTATTGATCTCTTATAATGACTTTCGCAAAGCACTCCGTAGGGGTTATATGTTGTCCTAAAGCAAAAGTTAATGTTGCAGAGTGGTGAACATATACCCGTCAATCAACTTGATTCAGTCAATATTGTAGGCCACAGACTTATCATACAATGGCGATGCAGTTTGTTTCTTATTCTCTATAATTTATGTATGATAGGCAGACAGTGGGGAATGTTTTTATTTCAGGAAAAAATACGAGAACATTCGTCGATGCCTAGCGGTGAAAGAAAGTGATTTAAGTGGCAAGAACATCTTTGAAGAAGTCAAGCTCCCAAACACAACATGAAGCACGTCACCGCGGACAGAACGCGGAATGCCAAATTTACCCTGTGACCCAGACTCGTGTATCAGCAGACGCTTTTTTTCTGGCGACAAACGGACACTTATATATTCAAGACATTTAATCACTAGGGAAGTTTTGATCATACTCCGTTTGCAAGGTGTTGAACGTTTACGTGCCTTTAGCAGATTGCGGGCGGGCACACGCCAGAATAGGTTTGCCCAAACGCTGCATGTGTCAGCATCTGTCAGCAGTTGAGTGTGAGCCAGATACCAACAAACACATAACACCGATGATCGCTCTCGACTCCCAGCCGGCAACTGGTGTTGGAGTACATGTTTGTGTTCAGATTGTGTGAAATCTTGCACACATGGCATGTGTGTGTCCACTTGTCATCCATTTGAGTGGAACAATATAAGTAAAAATGACATTGATCGACACATCAGAAGCATACATCGAGGAATTCTTGCTATCGGAAATTACTGACTTTGGTTGATAAATGCTTTTCTCTTTTACGACCTAATGCGCCACCATCTCATTAAACGACCCATTAGAAGCCATTAGATGTGATCTTCTTCTCCCCAGCAGATATGATCATATGGATGAGAAGTTATGTCTTAATGGTGCCCCCTACGGTTGTGAACATAAATTATTCGGGGATAGCGTATCACTTTTTCTATGTAATGGAATAATTATGCCAGTAAACAACGAAGCTGGAAAATAACATGCACTAAACAGTGTTTTAAATACAATCTGCATATACGGTACAAATGTATCTTCCTCACTATATATATCCCACCACAATATTCCGTTATATAATCAATACCTATTTATTGTATTTCATTTCCGCAATGGCTTTAGATATTTCCTCCCTGGTACTTAGAGAGTCAGATATATCTATTAATATGGCTACAGCATGACTGCACGCATCAGATTCGCTGACAAAGACTCCATCGCCGTCATTCTCTTTCAATTACTTTCTGTTACTGCTTTATGATGCAAACCATTTGGAGTCGTTATTGGCGATGTTTGGAAATCTGACACCTTGATTTGTTTTAGAGTGACATAAATACACTGGTGAACATTTTATCATTCATATCTTCTTCTTATTCTTCGAACATTAATAAATGTATGGGTTTTTTGGCACACATTTACAACATTTCATATTAACTATCAGTCAGGTCGTGGGAAATTAATTCCTTTACCTGTCTCAACTGAACCAAGTTATCTCCACACAAAATTACCCAGCACTGAGCAATTATTGTGTACAAACTGCTACAGGAATGTTTAATGTTAACGGTTATTCAATATTCAGTTGCATTAAACAAGCTCAGAATATTTTCTTTCGCCCCTCTGTATATTTATATCTTATGAATATTTGGTTCAGTCTGATGAATCAGCTGTAACGTCTGCGTGTCTACGCCTAGTGTCTCAGCAGTATTGTCCCAGGCAGTTTCACAGTCTCCCAGATACCCACGAAATCAAAGTTTCCAGCACATAAAGAAAAGGTATTGTCAGTTAATTTCGGAAGCAGTCCACTCACATTCAACATTCAACATTCTACAATACCGGTTTGTGTTATCTGACAACCACGGGCTCGGCCACACCGTTATGTCTTTGTTGAGAGTCTTGAAATAAAATCCGTAGTCTCCCAACGGACATTATATAATTGGTGCTGCTCAAACGTGGGCATATTTGCTGGTTGATACAATACGTTGTATAGATAATGTCAAGTTCATGTCTCATGCAACTGTAGATTGTATTAACAATTTTCTGAGTCACAATACAGCTACATCTTATTATGGCGTAACCTGATTATCTCGAGCTATCGTGGAACGCGATCCGACTTGTACCGCCTGTCCGCTGTCAGGATCTGGCTATCAATAGTCATCTGCCCATGGTACAATACCCGTGGTCATGACGTAAAGATCTACTTCCTTCATTATGCTGTCACGCCAGGATATAAGGTAAAATACTGTTCAAACCAGCGTTAATTCCAATTCATTACTTACTCATAATGACTAGGCGATCCTTTTAGGTTGACGCAGATGTTGCGTCCGGGGTAGCCATTGTCAAGTGATAATGATTACCATCATGTAGACCCCTCCAACTGATAATTATTATCGCGATATCTTGAATACCGGTGTTTCTGACGACTGCACTTATAAAAATCATGATTCTGGAAATGATTCAGAAACTGCATGTAACCAAGGAGGTGTTCATGTCCATGGATTTAAGGTATTCTTGTACATGACTTAGTTGAACAGTAGGAGTTGGGAAGTGGGCGTAAGGAAGCGTAGTGGGAACCGAGATCTGAGAAGTGAGAGTTATGAAATCGGAGGTGGGAGCTTGGAATTTGGAGTTGGGAAGTGGAAGTTAGGAATTCGGAGGTGGCAGGGGGAGTTGGGAAGTAGAAGTTGGGACGTGAGAGTTTGCAAGAGGGACTGGGAAGTAGGAAAAGGGAAGGGAAGCTGGGAAGTGGGAGCTGGGACGTGAGAGTTTGTAAGAGGAACTGGTACGTAGGAAACGGGAAGGGAAGCTGAGAAGTGGAAGTTGGGACGTGAGAGTTTGCAAGAGGGAATTGGGAACGGGAGCTGGGAAGTGGAAATTGGGAATGAGAGTTGGGAAGTGGGGGTTGGGAGGTGGGGTTGGGAAGTGGGAGTTGGAAAGTGGGAGGTGGGAAGTGGGAGTTGGGAAGTGGGGGTTGGGAGTTGGGAAGTGGGAGTTGGGAAGTGGGAGTTGGGAAGTGGGAGTTGGAAAGTGGGAGCTGGGAAGTGGGAGTTGGAAAGTGGGAGTTGGGAAGTGGGAGTTGGGAAGTGGGAGTTGGGAAGTGGGAGTTGGGAAGTGGGAACGAGAGCGTTCGGTCGAAAGTCTCGAGGTCGAAAGT
The DNA here is from genome assembly GCF_003918875.1 of Haliotis rubra. NCBI lineage: Eukaryota > Metazoa > Mollusca > Gastropoda > Lepetellida > Haliotidae > Haliotis > Haliotis rubra. Next base: position 874,705 of record NW_025767037.1, on the reverse strand, counting down.
GGTCAGAGCAAAATCGAAGCTCGAAAGCTCAGGAAATCGAAAAATCCAAAAGTCGAGTCGAACGAAAATCAAAGGCTCGGAGATCGAAAAGTCAGAGAGTCGGAAATCGGAGTTCAAAAAAATCAGAGATCGGAAAATCAAGTTGGAAATGGGAGGTGGGAAGTCGGAGTAGAGAAAAATCAGAAGTTTCGAACTCAGAGCTCGAAAATCAAAAGTCAGGAAGTCGAGAAAAATGGAAAATCGAAGTCGAAAAAGGTCGAGTCGGAGAAAGTCGAAAATCAGCAGAAATCGAATAATCAGAGGTCGAAAAAATCGAAATCAGAAAATCGAGTCAGAAAATCAGAGAAAATCCGAAGGTCGAAAAAATCAGGTTAGAGTTCACGAAATTAAAATCAAAGAGATCGGCAGAAAATCGAAGATCGAAAAGAAATAAAATCAAAGAAAGGTCGAAAATCAGCATCAGAGGTCAAGAAAATCAATTTCAGAAAATCGAGGAGTCGAAAAGGATCGAAAGTCGAAAACCGAGTCGAAACAAGATCGGCGTCTCGAAAAATCAGAGGTCAGAAAATCCGGAGTCCGAAAATCAGGCTCGAGAAATCAGAAGGTCGAGATCAAGAAAATCAATCAGAGGTCAGAAAAAGTCGAAGGTCGAGAAAAAAAGGTCCAGAAAGTCGGCATCGAGATCGGTCCGGATCCAGAAAATCGAGAGGTCGGCGTCAAACCGAACTCGAAAAATCCGGAAAATCAAAAAAATCGAAAGGTCGAAAATCAGGGTCGAAAATCGAAGACAAAATCGATCGAGATCGGAAATCAGAAAATCGGTCGGAAAATCATGGGTCGAAAGGTCGAGAATCAGTCAGTCAGAAAATCAGAGGAATCGGCATCAAAGGTCGGAAAGTCGAAAAGAAGTCGAAAATAAAGTCGAAAGAAAGTCGGAGGTCAGAAGGTCAGAAATCGACAAAGTCCGAATCGGGGTCGGATCGGAAACAGAGGTCGAAATCGAAATCCGGGTCGAAGAAAAAGTCGAAAAGATCGAAAAATCCGAAAAATCGAAGTCGGCATCAGGTCGATCAGAAAATCAGAAAATCAGGATCCGGTCATCGAAAAGTCGAAATCCGGAAGATCGAAAATCGAAATCAGGTCGAAAATCGGGGAAAGTCGGGGCGTCGAGTTAAAATCGAAAATCGGAAAGTCGGAAAGGTCGAAAAATCGAAAAGGTCAGGGTCGAAAATCGGGAAATCGAAGCTCGAGAAGTCATCGTCGGTCGAAAGTCGGAAAATCGAAAAGATCCGAAGATCGAAAACTCGAAAGTCGGAAAGTCAGAGGTCGGAAAATCAGAGGTCGGCGTCGGAAGTCGGCAATCGAAAGCTCGAAATCGAAGGTCGGGGGAATCGGATCGAAATCGAAGATCGGCGAAGATCGAGAAAATCAAAGGGTCCGGAAAATCCGGAAGGTCGAGAAAACCAGGTCGAAAAATCCGAAGGTCGAAAGAAAATCCGGGGGTCGAAAAGTCGGGAGATTCAAAATCGGTTCGAAAATCCGGAAAATCGGGGATCGCGTCGAAAAGTCAGAGGTCGAAAATCGAAAGTCGAAATCAAAGCTCGAAAAGTCGGAGGTCGAAAATCGGAAGTCGGTCGAAAATCAGGTCGGTCGGGGTCGAAGTCGAAATCGGAGGTCGGAAAATCGAAGGTCGGCGCGGAAAGGTCGAACTTTCGGAAATCGAAGATCCGAAGGTCGAGAAAGTCAGGCTCGGAAAAGTCCGGCGTCGGAAAGTCGAAATTCGGAAAATCGGAAGCTCAGAAGTCGAAGGTCCGGAAAAGGCTCCGGCTCGAAAGTCCGGAAAATCGGCGATCGATCGAAAATCGGAATCGGTCAGGAAAATCCGGGCTCGGCGGTCGGAGGATCAGGAAAGGCGTCGAGGGTCGAAAATCGAAGGAAGTCGAAAATCGGAGGTCCGGAAGTCGAAAGTCGGGATAGTCGAAAATCCGGAAGTCGGAAAAGTGAGAGGTCAAGAAAATCGGGGGTCGAGAAATCGAAGTCCGGAAAATCGAAGGATCGAGAAAATCGAAATCAGAAATCGAGGTCGGAAAATCGAAAGTCGTTCGAAAGTCGAAGTCCGGAAAATCGAAAGGAAAATCAAAGGGTCGAAAATCGAAGGTCAGAAAATCGAGATTCAAGGCGGGATCAGAAAATCGAGGTCGAAAGTCGGAAGTCGAAAAATCCGGAAGTCATCCGTCGGTCAGCGTCGAGAAAAATCCAGGAAGTCGAAATCGAAGTCGAAAGTCGAGGGTCGAAAATCAGAAGTCCGAAAATCAGAGGTCGGCGTCCGGAGATCAGAAAATCGAAAGGTCAGAAATCGAAATCGGCGAGATCGAAAATCGGAAGTCCGAAAAGTCAGAAGATCCGGAAATCGGAAATCGAAATCGGGGTCCGGAAAGTCGGAAACCATCAAATCGAAAATCGAAAATCGAAAATCGGAGAGGTCGAAACTCGAAGGTCCGGCATCGGCGTCGGTCGGCATCAGATCGAGATCTTTCGGCGTCGGTCGAAAATCGAAAAGATCAGAAAAATCCGGTCCGGAAAATCGAGAAGGTCGAAATCCGGGGTCGAAAATCAGAAGCTCAAGAAAATCGGGGTCCGAAAATCGAAATCCGAAAATCCGGCTTCGGCATCGAAAGGTCCGGAAAAATCAGGCTCTCAGAAAATCAGAAAGTCGAAAATCGAAATCAGAAAAATAATCGAAGATCCGTCCAGTCGAAGAAGTCCGGAAAATCGGAGATCGAAAAATCCGGGGGTCGGAAAAATCAAAGTCGAAAAATCAGGATCGAAGGTCGGTCGGCATCAAAGGCTCAGAAAAACTCGGAAGTCAGGAAATCAGGCTCAGAAAATCGAAAGATCGAAATCAAAGTCGAAGAAAATCGAAAGTCGAAATCCGGAAAGTCAGGCTCCAGAAAATCGGGGGTCGAAAGGCTCAGAAAGAAATCGGCGTCGGAAGTCGGCGTCCGAAATCCGAAAATCGAAGTCGAGATCGAGGCTCGAAAATCGAAAGATCGAGAAAATCGAGAGGGTCGAAAATCAAAGGTCGAAAATCAGAGAACTTCGGCAAAGTCGAAGATCGGCAAAATCGAAAAATCAGAAAATCAGAAGGTCGAAAATCGGAAATCAAGAGGATCGGTCAAGATCCGGGGTCCGGAAAATCCGGAGATTCCGGAAAATCGAGGTCGAAAAGTCGAAAGATCGAGAAAATCGGCGGTCCGAGAAAATCCGGAAGTCGAGTCAGAAAATCCGGAAATCAGAAAGTCAAAACTAAAGAAAGTCGAAAATCCGGGTCGAGAAAATCGGAAAATCGGAAGTCGAAAATCGGGCTTCGGAAATCGAAACTCGAAAATCGAGATCGAAAATCGAAAGGTCAGAAAATCGGAGTCAGAAAATCGGAGGTCAGCATCAGAGAGGTCAGAAAATCGGGTCATCGGAAATCGAAATCGAAGCTCAGAAAGGTCGAAAATCGGATTAGAAAATCAAAGGTCGGCTCAAAGTCGAAAATCAGGGATCAGAAAATCAGAACTCGAAAATCGGGATCAGGAATCGAAAAGAGAAAATCCGGGATCGAAAAAATAAAGGGTCGAAAAGTCCGGCGTCGGAAAATCGAAGGTCAGAAAATCGAAGGTCCAGAGAAATCCGGAGGTCAGAAAATCAGAGGTCCGAGAAAATCAGGAGATCGGCATCAGAAGTCGAAAATCGATTCAGAAATCGAAAAGGTCGAGTCAAATCCGAAGCTCGAAGAAATCAGAAAATCCGGAATCCGAAAAATCAGAAGTCGAAAAAATCCGAAATCCGAAAATCGAGATCGAAAATCAGAGGGTCAGAAAATCAGGAAGTCCGAAAAAAATCAAAGGTCGAAAATCGGAAGTCCAGAAAAATCAGAGGTCGGCGGTCCGGCTCATCGAGAAAATCCGAATTTCGAAAATCGGATCGAAAATCGAAGGTCGAAAATCAGGCTCGAAAATCAGAGGTCAGAAATGAAATCAGAAATCGAAACTCGAAGATCGAGGCTCGAAAGGTCGAGAAAATCAAAAAGGCTCAGAAAATCGGGGGTCGAAATCGAAGGGTCGAAAATCAAAGATCCGAAAATCAGAGGGTCGGCGTCAGAGGTCGTCGGAAGTCCGGAAAATCGAAGTCAGGATCGAAATTGTCGTCGGTCGGCATCAGAGGTCAGGAAAAATCCGAAATCGAAGGTCATCGAAATCATCACCGAAAGAATCGAAAATCGAAAATCAGTCATCCGGGGTCAGAATCGAAAATCGAAAGGATCGAGGTCCGAAAATCAATTAAAATCAGCGAAATCAGGTCAGAAAATCAGAGGTCATCAGGGTCGAAACCAATCAGGATCAGGAAAATCAGGATCGAAATCGGGGTCTCAGAAAGTCGAAAATCGCGGAAACTCAGAAAATCCGAAAAGTCGAGAAAATCAATCAGAAAATCAGGCTCGAAAATCAAGGTCGAGGGTCAGAAAATCAGGGGTCGAAAATCGAGAAGTCAAAAATCGGGGATCAGAAAATCGAAAGGGAAGAAAATCGAAGTCCGGAAAGTCGGTCCGAAAATCAAGAAAATCGGAAGTCGGAATCGGAATCGAAAGAAATCGGGTCGAAAATCGGTCAGTTCGAAATCGGAGGGTCAAGAAAATCGGGAGTCGAAAATCAGGCTCGAAGTCGAAATCGAAAATCCGGATCGAAAATCAGAGATCCAGAAAATCGAGAGTCGGCATCGAAGAGGTCAGAAAATCAGGGGTCAGCATCCGGAAATCAGAAAATCCGGAATCAGAAAATCGAAATCGATCATAGAAAATCCGAGGGGTCGGAAAAGGCTCGGAAATCAGGTCCAGAAAATCGAAGGTCAGAAAATCGGAAGGCTTCGAAAGTCGGAAATCGCGAAAAGTCGACTAAGAAAGAAAATCGAAAATCGGAAGTAGAAAATCGGAGGTCGAAAGGAATCTAGGATCATCGGGCTCGAGAAAATCCCGAAAACGAAAATCAGGGAGGTCGAAGTAATCGAGGTCGAAAATCCGAGGTCAGGAAAATCGGGAGATCAGGAAAATCAGAGGTCGGCGTCGGTCGGCATCAGGGCTCCAGAAATCTCGGAAGTCGGAAATCGGGCTCGAAAAAGTCGAAATCAGAAAATCGAAAGGTCGAAAATCGAAGTCGAAAATCGAGGGTCGGCGTCGAAAGATCAGAAAATCAAAGATTCGATCAAATCTCGAAAGGAAAGTCGAAGTCCAGAAAATCGGAGGTCATAAAATCGGAAGGTCCGGCATCGGATCCGGGCGAAAATCGGGAAGTCGGCGTCACGGGGTCGGCATCGGCTCAGAAAATCGGTCGAAAATCCGGTCATCGGAGGTCCGAAAATCAGGCTCGAGAAAATCGACTCGAAAATCCGGATCGGCATCGAAGGTCGAAAATCAGGCTCGAAAATAAAGGTCGGGAAAATCGAACTCGGAAATCGGGAGATCGGCGAAAACTCATCAGAGGATCATCGGAAGTCGAAAATCGAAATCGGCATCAGAGGTCCGGAAAATCGAGGTCGATCTCGAGGTCGGCGTCAGAAACTCGAAAATCAGAAGTCGATGAAATCGAAAAGTAGTCCGAAAGTCGAAAGTCGAAAGGTCGAAAACGCATCCGAGTCAGCGAAATCCGGGATCGAAAACAAGGGTCCGGAGAGGTCGAAATCCGAAAATCCCGAAAAATCGGAGGATCGGCATCAGGCTCAGAAAATCATCAGGTCGAAATCGGGTCATCGAAAGGTCGAAAATCAGGCTCGAAAAATCGAGGTCGGAAAATCGAAGCTCGAGAAAGTCGAAAATCCGGAGTCAAAATTCGAAAGTCAGGCTCGAAAATCGAAAAGGTCGAAAGTCGAAGGGTCGAAAATCAGAAGTCGAAATCCGAAGTCGGAAAATCAGAGGTCAGAAGTCGGAAGTCGGCGTCGGCGGATCGGCATCGAAGCTCAGAAAATCCGAAGTCCGAAAGTCATCAAGAAAATCGAAAAATCGAAAATCGGGGGTCGAAAATCGAAGTCAAGCATCGGAGGTCCGGCATCAGAGGTCAGAAAAATCCGGAGATATCAAGCTTCAAATCCAGGCTCGAAAGTCGAAGATCAGAAAAATAAAAGTCTCAATCGAAGTCGAAAATGTCCAGGCTCGAAAATCGAGTCGAAGAGCTCGGGATCGAAATCGAAGAAATCAGAAAATCCGAGGTCCGGTCGAAAATCAGAAGATCGAAATCGAAGTCGAAAGTCGGTCGGCATCGAAGCGATCGGAAATCGGAAGTCAGAAAATCGAAAGATCGGGTCATCGAAGGTCAGAAATCCGAAGGTCGAAAAATCGGCGTCAGGATCCGGAAAATCAGAAGTCGAAATCAGTCAGAAAATCGAAGATCAGAAAATCGAAGGTCGAAAATCGAAGGTCGAAAGCTCGAAGTCATCGGCATCGAAATTCAATCAGGGGTCTCGTCAGGCTCGAAATCAAAGGTCGGGGTCAAGGAATCAGAGGTCGGCGTCGAAGTCGAAATCGAGGGTCGGAAAGTCGAAGGTCGAAATCAGGCGTCGGAAAGATCGAAGGTCGAAAGAAGCTCGGAAATCGAAAGGTCAGGAAATCGGAAATCAGGATCGAAAATCGAAGAAATCGGCAGTCGAAGTCGAAAATCGAAGGTCCGGAAAATCGAAGTCCGGAAGTCGAAGAAGGTCGAAATCAAAGGATCGAAATCATCGTCAGGTCGAAATCGGGGAATGAAGTCGAGAAACGAAAGGATCAAGGTCGAGCAAAGGTCCGGAAAGTCGAGCGTCCGGTCGAAGAGTCGGAAATCAGGTCGAAATCCGAGGGTCGGAAATCATCGTCAAAGACGAAATCAGGTCCGAAGATCATCTTTCGAAAGTCGAAGTCCAGAGAAATCAGAGAGGTCAGAAGGATCAGAGATCGAAATCGGATCAGAGAAAGTCGAAAGTCGAAAATCAGAAATCGAAGATCGAAATCGAAAGGTCGTCGAAGTCGAGTCCGGAAAGTCGGAAAGTCGAAGGTCGAAATCGGATCAAATCGGAAACAGAAATCAAAGGTCCGGAAGTCGAGAAAATCGAAGTCCGGAATCGGAGGTCGGCGTCGGTCGGCGTCGAAACCGAAAAATCCGAGGTCATCAGAACTCGAAATCGAAAGATCCGGAAAATCGAAGGTCAGAAAGTCGAAGGATCGGAAAAGAGGTCGGCATCCGGAGGTCGAAATCAAAGGTCGGAAGTCGGAATCAGGCTCGAGAAAGTCGAGGTCGAAATCGAAAGGGTCGAAATCGAGGGTCAGGCGGAAAATCAGAGTCCAGGATTGGAAGTCGAAAGGTGGGAGTTGGGAATGGGGCTGGGAAGTGGGGGTTGGGAGTTGGGAAGTGGGAGTTGGGAAGTGGGAGTTGGGAAGTGGGAGTTGGAAAGTTGGAGTTGGAAAGTGGAAGTTGGGAAGTGGGAGTTGGGAATGGGAGCTGGGAAGTGGGGGTTGGGAGTTGGGAAGTGGGAGTTGGAAAGTGGGAGTTGGAAAGTGGGAGTTGGGAAGTGGAAGTTGGGAAGTGGGAGTTGGGAAGTGGGGGTTGGGAAGTGGGAGCTGGGAAGTGGTAGTTGGGAAGTGGGGGGTTGGGAATGGGAGCTGGGAAGTGGGGGTTGGGAAGTGGGAGTTTTAAAGTTGGAGTTGGAGAAAGTGGGAGGTGGGAAGTGGAAGTTGGGAATGGGAGGTGGAAAGTGGGAGCTAGGAAGTGGGATTTTGGAATGGGAGCTGGGAAGTGGGAGTTGGAAAGTGGGAGCTGGTATGTGGGGGTTGGAAAGTGGGAGTTGGGAAATGGGAGGTGAGAGTTGGGAAGTGGAAGTTGGGAAGTGGGAGCTGGGAAGTTGGGGTTGGGAATGAGAGCTGGGAATTCGGAGGTGGTAAGTGGAGCTGGGAAGTGAGAGTTGGGAAGTGGGAGCTGGGAATGGGAGCTGGGAAGTGGGAGGTGGAAAGTATGGTGGCTGATTAGGGCCATCGCTTTCTCGCCATAAAATTCGGAGGCGAGAAGGCGATATCACGAGACGAGAAAGCGATAACACGAGACGAGAAAGCGATAACACGAGACGAGAAAGCGATACCACGAGACGAGAAAGCGATATCATTGCGCGAGAAAGCGATAGAGCGAGAAAGCGATAGAGCGAGAAAGCGATAGAGCCAGAAAGCGATAGAGCGAGAAAGCAATATTACCCATAATTCAGTGCTGTCTGCGCATGATCGACTACAAACGGGAGCTCAGTCGCCATTCGTAATTTCTGGATAGTATTAAATGTTTTCAGTAATGTTTTTGACCATGCATGGCGTTGTATGACTTGACGTTTAGAGAATATCTAATACAGATTTAGACTTTCCTTTGACATGCAATTTGCACGTATGCGATAGTCATATCGTGAAATAACGGAAACGTTCATTTTGTGATGTGACTAAGGGAATTACATATTTTATGACATGACTGGATTCGAATTGTCTGAACCAACTTAATCACACCAACCAATTGAATTATTTCTTTGATGGGCATTTTAGAAGTTGAGTTGATGAAGAATAAAGACAATTATTATGGATATACAACTTCTTTTATTATGTGGAGGCGACGTTTCGACATAGATTCTAATGTCGTTGTCAAGCAAGTGATACATGAGTAACAAATTGAGAGAATATATACATGAGTTGTTATTACAGTAGATAGGGAATCACTTGTTCATACAATAAATGAGGTTGTTTTTTTTTTGTGTTTTTTAAAATCTTTTTATTTGTTCCCATAATTGAGTACAAGCATATAAAGTAAAGCAATAAATGCATAAATACATGATCAAAGTTCATTGGGTTCAACACAAATGTTAGGTCAACTGATAGCATAGAGAGAATATACTCCAGTAACAATTATTCCCCTTTCATTAAAGATTACGTCAGAAATTAAATATTGAGAATAAAGGAAACCATTTGTCTGAAAATTGATCAGATTTATTGTTCCTTCTGGATATGAAATTTTGAACCGTATAAATGTCTTTCAATTTTTTTTAAAAATTATTAACTTTTGGAATTATTTTCTTCAAAGTGCAAGTATATATATATTTTTTAGCAGATAAGATTATATGATTTAGTAATGGCTTATTACCCAAAATTCCAAACCAAACCAAGGTCTTTGTTATTTCAAATTTCTGTATATTTTGGATTATCCAGTTTTCAAGTTCCTTCCAGAAGGTTTGGGCTACAACACATTCCCAATATACATGACATAAAGTTTCACTATCAACATTACAAAGGCTACATACTGCATTGTCAACCAGTTTCATTTTCATAAGTTCTTTTTTTCTATAAATAATTCTGTGCAAAAATTTAAATTGAAAGTCTAAAAGTTTTACATCTTTCACATTCCTTCTGCAAATATTAAAAATCATAAGCCAATCAAAATCAGTATCGTAAAATAAGTTTTCCCATTTTAGGCAAATATGAGGTTTAATATTGTCAGATAAGAGTTTATCATAAAATAATCTTGAACCTTTTTTCAAATCCATAAAATCTTTATAGAGAAAGTTATCATCCAGATCATTGTTATGTATATTTCTGTATTGTTTTATGGTCAATTTCCATGATTCAGGTATGATATAGAAAACATATCGAAGATCCATATATGTACCTCTAATATCAAATTTGAACTTCAGATCTTCAAGAGACATAAAACCATCTTCATTACAAAGGTCCTTAATTGTTAAAATTCCATTTTTAGCCCAATGCCTGATAAAGAGATTTGGGTTTTTGAAATTATTATTCAGCCATAAAGGTTGTGCTAAAATTCCTTTAATGTTGACTGCTTCTATGGTATTCTTATTACAGTATAATTTCCATGCCAATAAAACATCTTTCCAAAAAGGATTATCAATTTCAACAATATTCTGAAAATTTGCTCCATATTTTAGTATATCATTTAATGGAAACTTGCATGGATTACTCATATTTGTTTTTCTCAAATAGAGTCTGAGTGTGGATAATTTCATGGCATTAACAAAGGTTTTAATATCTATCATGCGTAAACCCCCTTCTGTATAATCCTTTTTCAAAGTGCTCCGTTTAATTTTATCATTTTTGTCGTTCCAAATGAATCTGAAAAATAGTCTCTCAAGGGAAGTGATAAATGCATCAGGTGGATTAGGTAAAGAATTGAAAATATGAACCAGTTTTGAAAGAGCCAATGTTTTAATTACAGTGATTTTGCCAATCAGTGTGAGATGTCTTTTTCTCCATGTTGCCAATAATCTATTAATTTCTTCAAGTCTTTTTTTTGCGTTGATTACCCATAAGTCATTCAAATCAGGTGTGAATTTAATACCCAAAACTTCAAATTCCTTTTTTTGCCATTCTATATTCAAATCTTCACAAATCATATCTCTTCTACCTGCATTTGAGCCTATCCAGATTGCTTTAGTCTTATCGATATTTATCCTTAATCCTGACATATTGTAAAAAGTATTAATGATATCAATAGCAGCATACAAACTTTCATCTGAACCATCCAAAAATAATTCAGTATCATCAGCATATTGTCCTAATTTATATTCCTGAACATATACAATACCCTTTATATCATCATTTTGTCTTATCATACATCCAAGGATTTCAGCTACAAAAAGAAACAAATATGGCGATATTGGGTCACCTTGCCTGCAACCCCGCTCATTAGGGAAGAAATCAGAGAGATGTCCATTCTGAATAACACATGATGTTGTATCATAAGTTAATAAATTAATCCAGCGTATAATCTGTGGCCCAAAACCAAATTTTAGTAAAACAGAGTTGATAAATTCTTTAGAAACTGTGTCAAAAGCTTTTTCGAAGTCAATTAAGATCAGAAGACCAGGAATATCTCTTTTCTTTGTTTCAAATATAAGATCATATAATAACCGTGTATTTTCACTAAGAATTCTACCCGGTATGAATCCAGTCTGGTTATTATGTATCAAAGAGTCTAAGGTGATTTTTAACCGGTTAGAGATACATGCACTAATTATTTTATACAAAGCATTTAATAAAGTAATTGGTCTCCAGTTCTTTAATAAGGCTCTATCTTGATTAGCTTTAGGTATACAAGTGATAACTCCTCTCTTCATGGTAAGAGACATCTTATTTCTTTTTGAAACATCATTGATAAATCTAAAAATCCAAATTTTGAGTTCTTTCCAAAAGTACTTGTAGAAATCTATAGGAAATCCATCAATTCCAGGGCTTTTGTTATTCTTCATACTTTTACTGCAAATGATATTTCATTCATATCTATTTCTTTTTCCAAATTGTCTCTAAATTGGTCACTCAAGATTGGAATTATTACATTGTCTAAGTGGTCATCATTTTTATAATTCTTGTCTGAAGAATAAAGTATTTTATAAAATTCTTTCAGTTCATTTAATATTGATTTACTGTCAGTAATTTCCTCATTCTTATCTGTAATAACTCTATTTATTGCTTTGCTGACATAATTTCTATTTTCTAAATGGCAGAAGTATTTTGTTGCTGTTTCTCCTTCCTCATACCATAAGATTCTGTTTCTAAGTTGAATTCCTCTTATCTCCTCTTCTTTAATTTGTTGTAGTTCCAATTTTAATTTTGTAAGGTCAGATAGTAGGGCTTCATTAATATTTTGGAAATCTTTTCTAATATCATCTTCACAGTCTTTGATTTTAATTTCCAATTCACTGGTCTTATTTATTGTTTTCTTTTTGAGAAAAGATGAAAAAGAGATTGATTTTCCTCTTACTTTCATCAGAAAAGTTTCCAAGAATAAGCTATCATCAATCTTCAATTTAATATCCGAATCATCAACATTTTCACCATTATGTTCAGTATCTAAATATTCTTCAATTGTATCCCTCACGATTGATCTTACTAAATCAGCATATTCAGGATGTAAGAGTAAGGAAGTGTTAAATTTCCAATAACCCCTTCCTCTTTCTTGGTTGATAATGTTTGAAAAAGTAAAGCTAATGGCTGAATGATCTGTTTTATAACCAGGTATGATATCAGAATCAAGTGAAATATTAACCAAGTCTTGTGAAATTAAGAAAAAGTCCAACCTTGCTTGTTGTCTAGGCTTTTTTCTCCACCAGGTATACTTTCTTAAATCAGGATTCAGTTCTCTCCAAATGACTATAAGATCAAGGGATTCAATTTTGTCTAATACAATATTAATGCCTGAGGATTGTTGATATTTTTATAATTTTCCAAATCAACTGAAGGATCAATGACCAAATTCCAATCCCCTACAATAGCTATGGATTCATTATCAAAATTACAAATATTGTTGAAAAGTTTTAGATAAAGATTTGGGTCATCATTGTTAGGTCCATATAGATTTGTAAGGGTGAATCTTTTATCGTCAACAGTTATATCAGCAATAACATAATTACCATTTTCATCCTCTAATGTTCTGTGTATGGTAAGATCAATGTCATTATTAAAGAGTATAGCCACCCCTCTAGAGTTAGATCTAAAGGGTGCAATTATACTTTGCAAACCCCATTCATTTTTAATTTTATTTACATCTTCTTTAGCCTCATGGATGTCCTGCAAACAAATTATTGAATATGATTTTTTCCTGTATAGATTCATAACTTCTTTCCTTTTATTAGTGTCAGCTAGGCCTGTACAGTTAGCTGAAACCATTCTAATTTTCTTAATTTTATCCACAGTCAGATGCAAAAAAAACATATTTTTTTTAAATTAAGATGATTTAGAGTAAGATAGTTCATACAGGATATAAAGGGAAAAGCTGGTTGTGAATGATATGTTGGTTCAACTTTCAAACAGTTGGAACAGATTTTTTCTTTTAACATAACTGTAAAGTGGTACAGAACAGACATGTAAAGGAAAGTAAAGTAGTGAACATGCAGGCGGTGCATGTGTTTGGTAGAAAACACAAGAGATAAAAGCCAAAAATATGTACAGAAATAAAAGCCAAAATAGAGGCATTGATGCTCTATTCTCAAACCCAATGTAGAAACTTACAGCAGTCAGTGTGCCAGCTGATAAGAGCATAAACATGACCTCAAGGTCGATGTCGGACATGATTGACAAGAGTCGCATTGCCAGTCTGACTGAGTTAACCTCAAGCAGATGCGTGTCCGCTTAACAAATGACATAGGTTGTACAATAAATGAGGTTGATGTACAACGCTTGTATAAGAGACTGAGTAAGTTGATTGGAAGCCAGAAGGGTGATATACAAGGACTGAATTAGAACTTATAGGAAGCCAGGTGGATGTATATACAATGGATTGGGTTGATGTACATAGTTGAATTGAAACAGATAATGTACGCAAGAAATATTATTGATAACTTTATCAAGTGATGGTAGGCATTGGGAATATAGTATCCTTCATCTCTGTTGAAGGGCGGATCGTATCTTCTTGATGTGTACTGCTTCCAGACTTTTGTAGTCTGACTGGTTCTTTTGTACAGTTTTCTTTGAATTATGATATTGTGTGACAAATGTGTCGGAAGTGCCAGATGAAAGGGAGGGACCTATGACAAATAAGGCACTTTGACGAGTATAGTTTCATGGTGATTTCCACCATGAGTGGCCAGCACTAAGACAATCAACCACATCCAAACCATCATCCTAAAATAAAATCACTGAGTGAGTGTGTGAATTGAAATATATGTCGCCTAAGAGCAATATTCATGTTTTAGGTTCATTGTTGATGGTTTTGTGACGCCATATTGTACGCCATCAGTTCAATTCCTACTTAATTTCAAACAAATTGGAACTTGCGTTTCTTTTGCAGCTTAGTTTATTACATATCCATCACATTCAGAGAGTTTTGAAGTATGTGACACTATAAATGAGCCGTATGTAGACAATTCTATAATAATTATCATTTCTCGCTGTTTGGTTATAGGTGAAGGAATTAGAAATGAGGTATGGGAACTTAACCATTTATGTTTATGTCACTTTATTGTATTTCAGGGTGATCAAAATACAGCTGTAGTTTCTTTGAATTAATATAGACGATGAAATTTATTAACTGAAGAGCTTTACCTACATGAACCTAAATCGCTCCTACCCAAAGATAGAGGAGACGCACGTGACAGTAAAGCTCCTTGGTACCTCAATGTAGTAACAGAACCATTCCACAGTCAATGGTGTAATCTAAGCAAATAAAAGGATGCTGTCAAACGTTCGTCTAATCAAAGCTGAAAATAGTACGCAGTTAAACGCTGGTCTAGCCACATATAGTGAACTTCTTTGGATGGCATTTAGAAGTTGGTGTGCTGAACAACGGGGAAAGTTACATGGATATACAACTTCTTTATTATAATGTTAGCGACATTTTGGTCCGCCAATTTCAAACCCGTTCTGCCATCAAAATATCTATCAAAATCCATCTTTTCCCCCAAGTTGTCTTCTAACAAAAGTTAGATAATAGACATGTTATACCAACAACTGATCATGATTTTCTACAATATATTAATACACTCCGCCGCCATTTTGACTGCATGTAGTAATTGATGTGTGTGATATGTACTCTTATAGCACCATTGGTGGTCTATCAAGAATAAAAGTAAAGTAAAGGCTACAGCTGGACGTGATCGCATAGGTTTGAAAAGCTGATTGGTGTATCCAATTAACCTTTCGTAACATTTTCGTTTCCAGAGGAGGACGTGAAACTCGTTCAATATATGGAACTATCTACCTGTATCATCTTGTTTATAATTTGGTCAACTCATGTCAAAACGATTCAAATCGAATGAGAGCAATAGGTGACATTCACTGGGATGCAGACAAATAAACCCTCCTACACATCTACAAAACATTTATCATGTACACACTGGAGTGAGTCGCTACCGTCCTTCTCTATCCCCAACTAAACTCCTTACAATATATAAAAAAAGCCATAGGTGCAAAGAATAGTACCTACTAGCTAGTAGTTACTAGAAGAAACCAAATTACTCAATAACTACCAGACTGGGTCTGAAAACAAAATATCAAAACACCAAACAAAAAAAGCCCTACTTTTTAACATTTAACCCATATTCATCTATTTAGTAGACTCCTTATTAGCTTATCAGCAACAGTTTAACTGTTCTGCACAATAAGTCACAATATACTTTACACCACTTACTTAGTCGGACTTATACGTAATCAACTTCCCAACCCTCTTACGTCCAACTTCTCAACTCCCAATCTAAGGTAAATTATTTTCAATATACAGGTGTTTTATGATATAGTGCTTTATTCCCCAAGTAATAATTTTATTACGTTTTTGTTAAACACACCTACCACGTCGGCCGATGAATTGTGGCACTGTCTCAAGTCGATAGTTGGGATATGGGGACAGACAGACATATACGTATGTACACAAGCAATTCTTGTAGAAATATGAGAGACTATGGCACATACATTTAGAACAATACCTTTTTCACATAATAGTAGAAATATATATGTGTTAAATATGCACACATAAGAAGACCAGATGAAAGGCACAGGGTGTATAAAATTCCATCACTGATACAATAAAGCCCGACGGGAAGTTGGTTTGGTTGGTCTGTTGTTTAACACCGCACCCGGTAATATTACAGCTATATGGCGGCGGTCTGTAAATAATCGAGTCTGGACCAGACAATACAGTGATCAACATCATGAGCATCGATCTACGCAGTTGGGTTACGATGACATTGTCAACCAAGTCAGCGAGCCTGACCACCCGATCCCGTTAGTCACCTTTTACGACAAGCATGAGTTGCTGAAGACCAAGCTAACCCGGTTTTCACGGGTGACATGGGGAGTAAGCAAATGTGTAGCTTAGCCCAGTGAAAAACAGGGCTCATAAAAGAGGACTCATAAAATACCTAAAGGTATTTAAGAGAATGTATGGATGTCAACTTCTGTATTTGTGGAACTGGAACACGATGTTACGGAGTATATTCTTCGGGTGAATGAAGAGACTAGAAACTAGGAAACAGAAAGCTAAAGACGTACATTTGAAACAACAGTGATAAGATAACAAGGGAAGCCAGTACTAATTAATTAGCGCTTAATTGGTAGGGTGGATGGACAAATGGAAGCCAGGCATTGTTAATCCCGGCATGAATAATGAAATAACAATGGTGGCATTTAACAAGGGAAATGACAATAAAGAAATGTAAGCCAGGAATTAATCCAAGCCTAATTAGTGATGTAACAA
Source organism: Haliotis rubra (assembly GCF_003918875.1). Taxonomy (NCBI): domain Eukaryota; kingdom Metazoa; phylum Mollusca; class Gastropoda; order Lepetellida; family Haliotidae; genus Haliotis; species Haliotis rubra. Next base: position 858,470 of record NW_025767037.1, on the reverse strand, counting down.
TAAATTAAATTATTGTTATCCAGCCCTTTTTACAGACTTTTTAAGAGCACTCATTTATTTCAACGAAAACACACTCGGTTTCTGGAGTTATTGTTGGATTATTGTTTGGACAAGTTAAAGGATTAATTACAAAAATGCCACAGAATTTGAAAGCATGTTCATTTTGTTTCTATACGACTAAACCAAATGACTATAAAGCCTCCTATTATACGCAGGCAAGACGTCATGTGCAGACAGGGCAGAATTATGTGAGTTATCGCTTTCTCGCTCTATCGCTTTCTCGCTTTCTCGCTCTATTGCTTTCTCGCTTTCTCGTTCTATCGCTTTCTCGCCTTTGTATATCGCTTTTTCGCTCTATCGCTTTCTCGCCTTGGTATATCGCTTTCTCGCTCTATCACTCTATCGCTTTATCGCTTTCTCGTCTCGTGTTATCGCTTTCTCGTCTCGTGTTATCGCTTTCTCGTCTTGTGTTATCGTTTCTCGTCTCGTGATATCGCTTTCTCGTCTCGTGTTATCGCTTTCTCGTCTCGCGTTATCGCTTTCTCGTCTCGTGTTATCGCTTTCTCGTCTCGTGTTATCGCTTTCTCGTCTCGTGTTATCGCTTTCTCGTCTTGTGTTATCGTTTCTCGTCTCGTGATATCGCTTTCTCGGCTCCGAATTTTAAAGTCCATAAATATTAGGATAGCTACCGGGCTGAGGCATTAAGAAGCTGGATGTACCATCATAATTAAATATAAATAATACATATAATGAAGGTTTGTTATCCTCTGGTGAATGTTTTTTTTCTACTTTTTCTACTTTTTCTCTTTTAGTATTTTTTGTGTTGTTCTTGTGGTGGATGTGGTGTTTGCTGTTGTGTTCGTAATGTCGTGCTGGGTCACCGTGTCCTGCAGCCTGTGTCTGCTAAGTAGATACCATTTCCTCTATAGACGACGGAAGCAGTCACAATGAGCTGACTTTATTCGTTCGGTATTCAACATGGCCATGTCGCCCCAGTAACGTGTTTCATTGAAGGTGGTTAACGTCCACTAAGCTTTGTTCTGTGCATACACACTCGAATCTTTGTGCATGTTCCAATTACAAACTTGCATAATATTGCAACTAGTTTATAGTATCTGCCTGTATCTAGAGTGTCATTAATTCTGCATAAACACAATCAGTCGATTGGTTTAATGTCTCGTCAACTGTTGGTGCCAGACTACTACTTGTGTGGCGACGTTAACGCCCAGACCGGTTAGGCAGCAACACCCTCTGATTGTTCAAGTTGGATGCCAATATAATTATACATACATTCTGTCAGAGCCGTCACGGGGATAACTGTGGGAACTACAATAAAAGCAGTCCGAGGTGACTGTGGGTGAACAAATGTCCACATACATTATAGACGTGGTAGTGTTCTGTTTATCGTACAACATTCTCTACTGGTTGACAATGCCTTTTGACTGCTTTTCTCAATATGCCTCACAGTAGGTAAAAACGACACAGCAATGTTCTAGGTGTGCTTTCGTCACACTCGTTAGGGTCAGATTTCTAAAAAAAACCTATGCACACTGTCGGTATATCTGCATTACATACATTGCCTTGTTATAAACTGATGCCTGTGTGTTAATAGAGGGGACAAAAACCTAGTTGTATATGGTCAGGCAACACTCTCTTTGAGTGCAGGGTATTAACGCCCATCGAACAGAATAATGGATTTCGATTACCGAAAGAAGTTTAGAATTCAGTATTGACGCTTACGTCAAGTCAATCCTCTAACATATGAATATGTGTACAGCACTAAAATAGAACTTCATATCAACAACCCAAAACCACTTTATACCTGGCAAAAAACATAACCAATGGCGGTAAGTTTTTCAATATAATGTAATATCGACTTCAAGCCTACTGGCCCTTCAATTAATCGTGAATAAATACCTTAGATTCGTCATATATCATGCGTTTAGTTCTCCATTATTCATTACCTCCTACGAAAGAGCTCATGATATTAAGAAAAAATGAATAAATTGCGACAGAATAGGGTAAGTTAAGCATCAACTGAACGGGGTATTTGGGGTGAGGCATAATCGTGGTGAGTACATGCAGTCACGGCGCAATAAATAAACTTGAAAGCAAAGATACGTAGCTAGAGATTTAATGGATATGTTGAGTTCATTTACTTCATTTAGACTTAAATGTATTTTTTTATATCTGAGAAATGAGGACTTATACACCTCAACCAAACTGTTACAACTGGCTGTAGTTTTACTGTAAAACACGGACGCCGCAGCACTGTACACAGCGTATTTATTCTACAGCATTCAACTATCAGCACACTCGTGCACGTTCTATGTGGATGCCAGCGTCAGGGTATGTGTATCAGGTATTAATCGTTAAGGACAACTCTCAAGTGGAATGTTTTCAGAGAGTGTCATTCCGGGTATTGCACCAGCTACGTATACAATACTGACCTGGGTGCCGTTGTACAAAACAACCTTAGCGCTAACACTACCTTAAGTCTATGTTAAGGTATGGGAGTTACGGTCACCCTAGCGCTAACATTGCTTTGTACAACGGACTCCAGGGCCTCCTTTCACAAAGCACTAAGGTGATCGTAAGTCACTAAGGTAACCTTAGTGGAAAGAATGGGAGTTAAGGTTAACCTTAGTAAAGTTGCTTTGTGAAAGGAGCCCCAGGGCAACAATTCCAGCAGTGATTGTTATACAAGTTATACATATTGGCCCAACTGCCTCCGTGGTGTAGTGGTTAGAGCGTCCGCCCGGAGAGCGGAAGGTCGTGGGTTCTATCCCCGACCGCATCATACCAAAAGACGCTAAAATATGGTACTTGTTGGTCCCTGCCTGCCGCTCGGCATTAATGGGTACAACAAGGACTGGTCGCCTCGGAGTCAGTATAATGTGTCTGAGTGGGGTATTCATGCTCCACTGCGGCATGGTATCTCAGTGGGCTAGCACTATAAAATCAGCTTTAGTCTGGGCTAGTACAAGCAGCCGCACATACACATACACACGCAAGCACGTCGTCATATGAGCGAAATATTCTCAAGCACGACGTTAAACCCATTTTCACCTCACCTCACATACTGACCCAGGCTGATCCCCGACGTAATTAAATATAGTGACCTTATGTTATCTGGCAGTATAAATTGTTGTCGTTCAAGTCGTAGTGATTGTCAGTGACGGCATGGCTGAATAAGAGCAACTGCCCTTGACGGTTACTCACAAACATGACAGGTTTTATCGTGCGAGAATGTTCTGTGTGGTTCACGTTCTGGAAGGCTGGCTGTACTAATACATGATCTAGTGGTGGGAAGCAGTAGGCCTTTTTCGACCGGAGCTTTGCCTGATCGACTTGCAAAGAAAATAGCCCCGTCTGCTTCTAACGCTATTCGGGGCGGTGGGGTAACCTAGTGGTTATAGCGTTCGCTCGTCACGCCGAAGACCCGGATTCGATTCCCCACATGGGTACAATATGTGAAGCCCATTTCTAGTGTCCCCCACCGTGATATTGCTGGAATATTGATAAAAGCGGCGTAAAACCCAACTCACTCACTCACTCTAACACCATTCCCGATTCAAGAAAGCCGAGGGACGTATTCAAAACATTCGACAGTGACAAAATTGTGGCCAATCAACTTACATTACTTCTATAGCCGGTTACTTCATGTACTTATGTCTGCTGACCCGTTGCATTACCTTGTTACTGTACAACTGAAACTGTATGTCAGAATATAGGTTGTTGATATTCAGCCATCGTGTATTGGCATTTACTGATTTCACATTTTCAGTGCGTACATATTTTCTGACTTCCTTCTTCAATTTGGAAATCACCTTATAACACCTATCCTATATTCAATTCTTAATTCATTTCAAATTCTTTAGAAGGATAATGTGTATTGCCAAGTCTGTGAGAGAAGCAATCAGACAAGATCAATATCGATACTGATATACAGTGAGAGCTGTGTCGCCTACCCGCTGAGCACACGCAGGCAGGAACACTACTAATCAATTAGTGATTTCCACTGACTGCGTAATACAGATTGGACAACACGAACTCCTGCTCTAGTATTTGCTGCCAACTCCCTGAATTCCTGCACAGATGGTAATAAGTAGAAAGGTTTCTCGCCTATGTGACTGGCAGGTTTGAAGTAAATACCAAGTACAGGTAAGGCGTGTTGTTCTAAACTTAACGTTATGTCGCTAATCAGTTCCCACTGAATCAAATATTCTTATTCATATTCTCACTAATTTTAAATGTAAAGACCTTACTAGTATCGAGGAATGGTAAGTGGGATCATGGCGTACTTGATCCCCGTAAGCTAACATGACTTGCACAAATGAGGGTTGACTGATTTGTACTGAGAAAATATTAAACCTCAAAGCCAGAGAATAACCAGTCTCTATTACTGCAACATACTCGATTTGTCGTAAAAGTCTAAATAGCGGCGATAATGATATGAATGAAACAAAGGAAATATTTGATGAAGCTATCGATGATGATGAAGCTATCGATGATGCTGAAGCTATCGATCATGATGAAGCTATCGATCATGATACATCATTAGGGAAGGATTTCCCTTCCAATGCGAAATATTGCTGGTTCAGGGGTCATTTACAAAGAGAGAGTATACTTTTGGAAACTACAACATAAATAGAGGATATTATATGAGTGCCCATGTCATACTATGTTTACGACACGAGTGCCTAAATGTAGGTATTTCCCGAGCGACGGCGAGGGATATACCGATATTTAGGCACGAGTGTCGTAAACACAGTATGATATGGGCACGAATATAATATTCTATTTATTACCGAAGTCGTCAAATTGAGGAAAATAACCCAACTCTACTTTCACACATAGGCTCTCTACCCGCCGTCGCGGCATGTAGAACACAACGTCACAGAAGAAACGTGACGTCATAGCATTGTTCATGACATCACGTCACCATGGCAAAGTTATATTTTGCCCTAGGGCATCGTATGAAAATATGAAGCCCGATATGTTCGCCCTCGTAGGTAATAAATTCTTGATACTAACATCCGCATGGGCAGGTCTAGTGTTCACCTTAAATAATACACAGAAACGCGTGTGCAAATCAAAATAGGGAATTATTTTTGTCACTGATATGTCAACTCAGAAATGTGTGGTATAAACTACAACGGCTTTCGGTTAGAAAGTAGCATTTCTTCTAAGCAAGAATCTATATAGAAGAGAAAAAGTGGTATTCTTATGTCAGGTGAGAAACTAGGACTTTTACTTGTAACATGCAGAAGTACCCAAAACCACTGTCGATAATAAACCAGGTGAAAAAATACATTTTTCGAATTAGTTCCTGAAACCATGTGGTGTAGCCGATATCAAACACATTACGGCACCATGCGCCACCATGTTGTACTACCTGACAATGCCAACATCCCTGCTGCCATTCTTTCTACAGCTAGCGTGGTGGAACAGTGCATGATATATCGACACTATACTGGATTACACACTGCCCACATTAGCACCACAAGCACACGGGTCTGTATAAACCACGGTATTGCAGCGGGTTGGATAGCATGTCACACAACATAAGATAACATAACAATAGAATCTAAAGACGATTATTATATCAGTCATCACTGTCTCACTGTGTATTTTAAGTAAATACCATGCATAACTCCAAATAGGTGAGGTAGTGTTCACCATGAAAAGACCTTGTACTCATACGGGGAATAGAACCCCTGCCGCCTTGTCGTGACGAGCAAGTGCTCCAATCCCCGTAATTCCAGACTTCAATAATATGTGCTTCTAGACACAGCGTTGGCGACTGGTGATTATCCAACGTTGAAGGGCCCACTTGTGGCTGTTCATCCGTCACCAGATATAGTGGGTCGATGATGAGGGTTTAGTTATTATGTCTGTTCTTGGCCAGTGAAATATGTCAAATGCGAGTGATTCTACGAAGACTTACTGCGTGTCGTACATACATACAGGTCCGGGTTAGAGTGAACCTTCAGTAACCCATGCTGTCGTAAGAGGTAACTAACGGGATCGGGTGGTCAGGCTCGCTGGCTTGGTTGACACATGTCATCAGTTCCCAGTCGCGCAGATCGATGCTCATGCTGTTGATCACTGGATTGTCTGGTCCAGACTCGATTATTTACAGACCGCCGCCATATAGCTGGAATATTGCTGAATGCGGCGTAAAACTAAACTCACTCACTCACACAGCTGACTTTATACAGATGGAATGTCTCTTTAACGTGGTGTTAAACCTGAGCAAACGTAGTTTGAAATGAAAACACTTGTATCATGTATAGTGTCATAGAAGTCTCCTACCAGCTCCCATCTCCCTCATTGATAACAAGTGATCGTCTTCATCAGTATTGTTTGCTGGACAACGAATGACCACCTTTATCAGATTTGTAACGGAGAGAACGGTAGAAGTGATCGTCTTTATCAGTATTGTAGGCTGGACAACGAATGACCACCTTTATCAGATTTGTAACGGAGAGAGCGGTGGAAGTGATCGTCTTTATCAGTATTGATTGCTGGACAACGAATGACCACCTTTATCAGATTTGTAACGGAGAAAACGGTAGAAGTGATCGTCTTTATCAGTATTGTAGGCTGGACAACGAATGACCACCTTTATAAGATTTGTAACGGAGAGAACGGTGGAAGTGATCGTCTTCATCAGCAGTGCTGTCAGGAGAATATTGGCTCGTTATCTTCAATGTTGTACTTGTTAGAGGAAGGGTTCGTCTTTTTTAGTATTGTTGCAGATTTTTCTTACAAATGCCCGTGATCTTACGAACAGTTCTGCATTTCTCTAGACTCCATGGGATAACCACTAATTCATAAAGTAAAAGTATTCACACTGACCTCAGGCATGTTGTGACGCCACTGGTAGGCTTTGATGGACATTATCCAAAGTACTTTGTTGTACGGAAAGCTCTTATACAGTCGAACCCCAATGTCTCGAACTCGGTTGATACGAATTCACGGATGTGTCAGGAGATCGTTGTATGTACGTGAACCTGGTAAGGAGATAGTTATATGTATGTGGATGCATGTGGACCTGGAAATGAGATATGTATGCGCGCCTTGAAAGGAGATCGTCATACCTGTGTGATCCTGTGAAATGTTTCTGTTTATGGACCTGGTAGGAAGAATGTATGCGAGCCTGGATGGGGTTTTGCACAGACGCCTGGTAGGAAGGAAGTCAGAAAGTGGATCTGATTAAGCGATTGTGAGGCAGCTACAAGGTTGCTGTTTTAAGTGGGCCTTATAATAATATGGCAGTCATGTTAGAAAATGTTGCCATTGATTACATGTCAGTACAAGACAGAGATTTATGTGTCAGAACACATGGATCAGATATTGATCATGAATCATCTTTCGTAGGTCTGAATATGTTGGGAAATGAAGCATTAGCCCAAGTCGGTCTCGGTTGGTTTGATTCGCTTGGTGCATACATGTCATGAATACTGGCGACATCAATATAATATGCATCGTGGTACCATGAAATGATTAAGTCCAATGTAAAGAAATACAGGCTTTTGTTTCACGCTTCCGACAGGTATCCAAATTCGGTATTATACTGCCAACAAAACAGTGGTGATGAATCGGTTATCAGTGGAAAATTATCAAACATGATTTGTAACAGAGAAATCAGTGCGTTTAAGGTCTACGAGAAGTCTGGAACTACAATACTTCAGCTGTAACCCATATGACAGTCCTTCCTTCAATATTTTAATCACTATTTTTTAAATTTTTATTCATTACATCAGGCACCTATTTTAAATATCTGTGCGCTACGGCCACCGATTACAGACGCTGTCAAAGGAATTTCCAGGCATATTTAAGATCAAATTTAAGCTTCATAATGTCTGCCGCCTAAACATAAATGTGGCATCATGCAGCGTAGACACTACTCATTTCATAATTAACAGACAATTTGTACTGAATGAGAATTCGATAAAATGACGATTGTTGTTCACGTGCGAGATTGTATTTCTGCAGGCCACATTTGATAACACGCCTCCAACTGCACGTCTCACGATTCTCCTACGAAGAGTGTGCTTTGACCTGTATGTTGAGCGCATCATACACGGTGTAATTATGCAGAGTGTCCAAATCGGCCTTCAGGAAGTCATTCTTTATATGGTGTCACTCCCAAAATAGGGCATTGTCGTGTTTGCGCTGTGGTAGAATTATGTATGACAGGAAATCTCTTACTGTTCATTGTTTATTTTTCCTCGGGCCCATAAAGCACGCCTCCAGTACAGACACCTTCCTGTGATACCAATCTCGCCTCAACGTCAACATCTTCAACGACCTCGTCAGTTTCACCATAATTCTGATATTAATTTCAAAACTGCAGAAACAACATGCATTCGCACAATAGCACATACCTGCTCCCAGCGGTTGTCAACTAAACAAACCAAGAATCAATTTCTCTGTGTATGGAATACAATACTACCACCAGGTTGTCCATGACATGAAGGGTATAACACTGCTGGCAACACATCTCAAGTGTTGTGTAATCACCACGAGAAAATATGTCCGCTCTTGTAATAGCATGTGAACGTCGCTGATAAACTGAAGTTACAGTACAACCTGGTTACAGTGCCACCCTTCTGCTGTAACTCCATGTCCACGTCGCTGATAAACTGAAGTTACAATACAACCTGGTTACAGTGCCACCATTCTGGTATAATTGCATGTCCACGTCACTGATAAACTGAAGTTACAGTACAACCTGATAACAGTGCCACCCTTCTGCTGTAACTCCATGTCCACGTCGCTGATAAACTGAAGTTACAGTACAACCTGGTTACAGTGCCACCATTCTGGTATAATTGCATGTCAACGTCACTGATAAACTGAAGTTACAGTACAACCTGGTTACAGTGCCCCCATTCTGGTGTAATTGCATGTGAACGATAGACTGAAGTTACAGTACGTCACTGATAGACTGAAGTTACAGTACAACCTGGTTACAGTGCCACCATTTTGGTGTAATTGCATGTCCACGTCACTGATAAACTGGAGTTACGGTACAACCTGGTTACAGTGCCACCATTTTGGTGGTGTAATTGCGTCACTGATAAACGACGTCACTGATAAACTGAAGTTACTGATAAACTGAAGTACAACCCTGGTTACAGTGCCACCATTTTGGTGTAATTGCATGTGAACGTCACTGATAAACTGAAGTGTACAGTACAACCTGGTTACAGTGCCACCATTTTGGTGTAATTGCATGTCCACGTCACTGATAAACTGAAGTGTACAGTACAACCTGGTTACAGTGCCACCATTTTGGTGTAATTGCATGTCCACGTCACTGATAAACTGAAGTTACAGTACAACCTGGTTACAGTGCCACCATTTTGGTGTAATTGCATGTCCACGTCACTGATAAACTGAAGTTACAGTACAACCTGGTTACAGTGCCACCATTTTGGTGTAATTGCATGTCAACGTCACTGATAAACTGAAGTTACAGTACAACCTGGTTACAGTGCCACCATTCTGGTGTAATTGCATGTCCACGTCACTGATAAACTGAAGATACAGTACAACCTGGTTACAGTGCCACCATTTTGGTGTAATTGCATGTGAACGTCACTGATAAACTGAAGTTACAGTACAACCTGGTTACAGTGCCACCATTTTGGTGTAATTGCATGTCCACGTCACTGATAAACTGAAGATACAGTACAACCTGGTTACAGTGCCACCATTTTGGTGTAATTGCATGTCGACGTCACTGATAAACTGAAGTTACATAAACTACAACCTGGTTACAGTGCCACCATTTTGGTGTAATTGCATGTCAACGTCACTGATAAACTGAAGTTACAGTACAACCTGGTTACAGTGCCACCATTTTGGTGTAATTGCATGTCCACGTCACTGATAAACTGAAGTTACAGTACAACCTGGTTACAGTGCCACCATTCTGGTGTAATTGCATGTCGACGTCACTGATAAACTGAAGTGTACAGTACAACCTGGTTACAGTGCCACCATTCTGGTGTAATTGCATGTGAACGTCACTGATAAACTGAAGTTACAGTACAACCTGGTTACAGTGCCACCATTCTGGTGTAATTGCATGTCGACGTCACTGATAAACTGAAGTTACAGTACAACCTGGTTACAGTGCCACCACTGTGGTGTAATTGCATGTGAACGTCACTGATAAACTGAAGTTACAGTACAACCTGGTTACAGTGCCACCCTTCTGCTGTATCTCCATGTCAACGTCACTGATAAACTGAAGTTACTGTACAACCTGGTTGCACCTTTTGTACATCGATAAAAGCAAATGTAAACAAGTAGGGAGAGAGACTTCAAGGACATAATGTAAAATGGTATCAGTAATGCCATCAGTAATGTCTGACCATTGCTCTGAAGTCCAAGATTGTTCTGAAGACTGAGGCATCCCGTGACCTCAAGCAGACATACACTGACACGACCTTTATGTCAAATTATAAGTCTTATCAATCAAATCAAATTCAACTAAGCATATGAACAAGATATTGTAATCAACTTCAAACTAATGAGTTTGTGATTTAGGAAAGTGAGTGCAAAGGAAAGTGTCGCATGAGAAATACTAAAAGAGAATTAGCTCTAGAAACTGCACGGAAGAAAAGACACTGCCACTGGCATTTTATGGGCGGCATTCTAACCAGGTTTTACTGTATAAACAAAACAGCAATAGTATATTGAATACAAGAAGCATATCAGGGTTGGGCTTGCAGCTCAGAGCTACACATACGTACAAAGTGGAAGAAAGGCAGACCAAAGGACGGTTCGGAAGTTATGTCGCAAGTGCAACCAATCCCCATGTAAACAAACTTGTTGGTTTTAGGCCAACACTGAGAACCGTCCTATGGTAGCAAATCGTAACTCGAGCTCGGTTCAGGAAACACTAACTGATAGGTTACACCATTTCTATACCTTAAATTAACCAGTACAAATTCAGGAAATACTGTTGTGACGGTTCATAACTGTTTATTCCATATTGTGTTCTGTTGTTCCGATTGATCAGAGGGGTTTTGCATTAGGTGCGACTCATTCCACGCCAAGACAAACAGAATATTGATCAGCTTCTGTAAACAACATGACCGCCAAACATCAATACACGGGGACAAATTGCTCCTGTTTTAAATAAATGATGGTATCACACGATACAGTAGACAGTATAACGACCACTGGTGATGGATGAAGGGTTTTTCAATACTAACTAGCTCCTTCACGCTGGTGAAATATACGTTTGAATTTCTCGCTGCTGCTGTCGTATTGGAGAAAATATATGTTTCATGAACACAACTCAAAAAATAACTTTAAAGTGGTTTTAAATCCATATCTTCCAAAATATCTGCCCTTTTCACATTAGCACTTTTATTCTCTCTCATACAGCAATTCTATATAATGCAACTTTTGTTCATCATCCTTGTAGTTTTCCTTAAGCATCAAGTTTGTCACTGCTAGTGCACGTAGACGGTATACCCAGAACTTTGTGCTTGTTTTGCAGTGCAATATTCGATTAGGTGCGTGTCTGTATAACGCAATATGTGATTATATGCGTGTCTGTATAACGCAATATGTGATTAGATGCATATTGTACAGTAGTATATGCTATGATAGGCGTGACTGTTCAACGCAGTATACGACGAATTGAATTTTACGGCAGAACCTGTGACTATCAATCAGTCATCAATTTGAATGATTGATTGATTGATGGAAATATGCTATTTAAAATAGTGTGCTCAGTCAAATCAGTCTTCACTACAGAAAAAAATCCCCAGAAATATTCATGACGAACATTTTTGTTCAGTACATGACAAGCTGAGCGGGAACACAGAAACTACATTTCAGATAAACACATGTACCTTGAGATGATAGCCCCTGTCAAAATCAACCTGGGCAGTACCTAAAACGATTGCGGAAGGGGTTGCGGAGACTTAAATGTTTTACGTTTCACAGAAATATTTCCATTTATTCAAAATTGTGAAGTTACAGAATATGTTGCAGTACGAGTTACATATTAAGACTTTCATAATGTATATGTGCGTGTTTGTTTAACGTCCTCAGCAATATTCCAGCTATGCTACGATTGGTCGAATTTAAATCGTGGGCAATGGCTGTGTATTGTAGTGGCTTAAAGATTGCACTTACATCAGTGACTAAAGTCTACTTCTGTTAGATATATGAAGAACGCGCTTAGCGACATGGAAGTTCCCCTTGGTGTACACAGAGAAACAGTGCTATATAGCGACATGGCAGTTCCCCTTGGTGTACACAGTTAAACAGTGCTATATAGCGACATGACAATTCCCTTGGTGTACACAGAGAAACAGTGCTATATAGCGACATGGCAGTTCCCTTGGTGTACACAGTTAAACAGTGCTGTATAGAGTGACATGGCCATTCCCTTGGTGTACATAGATAAACAGTGTTGCACAATGTTGTGCTCGAATAACACATAAAGGACGAGTGGCTTCAGTAGTTTATTGAGTATTCAGGTCTCATGGTCTTCTTTCACGCGATAGCATGGAAGTTACTTAATATATGCAAGATTGTTTCAACATTAGCTATGGTGACACGTTATATACTATCCCCAAAAAGAAACGCATAGGCGTTTTGTATTTTTACAAATCTATTAAATCCCTTTTGTGTTAAAACAATCATCAAAATATGTGACAAGGGTGTTGATAACATGATTTTACACAATTACACAAGTAAAAAATAGAATTTACCTGAAAATCTTGAATTTGATGAGACTTCTTACAAGGATTAAAAGGCCATCGCCACAACGCAACAGAAATTACCTTGAAATTGTGCAGCAAAGAGCATGCACTGTCTGGCTATACAAATCCAGATTACTTTCGGAAATGTGCATTCGTTTTGAAGATTTTCAAGGTCAAATGACTACGCCACGTCTTGACGCTGCGACGCGGAACATCGCCATTGAAAGAATGCACGCTGGAGATTAGCAACCTTCTGTTGCCAGGCGTCTCAATGTTAGTCTGAGCACGATATCACGGCTTGCAGCTCGTTACAACCAAACAGGTATAACAAATGACCGCCCCCGTAATGGCAGACCTCGAGTCACCACTGCAGCCCAAGATCGGTACATCCGGGTACTGCATTTGCGTGATCGTACTGCCACAGGTGAGAGCACAGCAGCCAGGGTACCTGGACTTCGGAGGATATCCGGTCAAACTGTACGGAACAAGTTGAGAGAGATTGGACTGAGAGACAGGAGACCCGACGTCGGGACCGTGCTACGTCGTCACCATTGTGCTCTAAAATTATTCACTTGGTTGCATAGACATTTCCTTCTTCTAAACTGATGTACTAAAGTCTATTTGTGGACGAGTTATACATGTTTGAAAATACAACAATTTCGCAACAGATTTCTTGGTTATTCGTTTGTTTGTTTTGAATAGTATACATTACTGAATCTTGCCAATCACATTGCTGTCTAAAGGGACAGAAAATTCACTGATATAAATAAATTCATTGACTTTATCAAACAGGACAAGATCAGGTTTGTTGGCAGGAATTCTTCTGAGGCTGCATATTGGCCTATTCCACAAAAGTTTAAAAGCCTCATTTTCCATGACGCCCTGGACATGTTCAGGGTCGTACCATGGATGGACCTCGGAATCAAAGCCACAGGCATGGCGAAGACGATAGTAAAAGCAACGGGCCATGTTATCATGTCGTTTAAGAAATGCTGTTTGTGCCAAGGAAGGGCATCCACTGATACGGTGTTGGACAGTCTCTATATTCATTACACAGTCGGCATTTGATATTGATATTTTGTTTAAGAATCACATTTTGGCGATTACGAGTGGGAAGTGACTGGTCCTGAGCAGCAAAAAGGAAGCCCTCAGTTTCACATTTAACGGACTGACTGAATGGGTTTGGTTTTACGCCGCTTTTAGCAATATTCCAGTAACATCACGGCTGGGGACACCAGAAATGGGCTTCACACATTTTACCGATGTGGGGATTCGAACTCGGGTCTTCGGCGTGACGAGCCAAAGCTTTAACCACTAGGCTACCCCACCGCCCCTGTTTCACAGTTAAGACCAGCCGACTTCATCCAGGCGAAGGAGTAGGTGGGATTGCTATTCCGTTCCACACACTGCATGTACACACGATGCAATGGCTTCTCAGAAAGCTTCTCCACAAAAGACCGACTCTGGGCAGACTTGGTGAATAACTTTACTTGGTTTACTCCCATCGCTGTAGCGTCCATCAACCTCAAATTTCAGATTCTGTCCAACAACCTGTGGAATTCCTTGCTTTCATCATGATTCTTGACATACATCACCAGAGGATTATCCGATGAATAAATATGTGCAAAAGTACACAATAAAATTCTATCATGAAGAGCCTCCACATTAATCAAACCCTCCAGAATTGATTGGCATGTATAAATGGTTAAGAGAGGAACGAGGGTGGTGGGCTCTGTTATCAGACATGATCCTTCTGGTCAGGCGGTCAAGACTCTGGATGTCTTGTTTTGTCCATAAAACTACTCCAAAGGAACAGGAAAGGACTGGCACAGCCAAAGTATTGGTGGCTTTGACCTTGTTTCGAGCATTTAGCTCTGAGCTCCAGATTTTCTTTAAGCGAGATTTGTACTCGGCCCGAAGTTTATCTTGATTTTGGGCACTCTGGAGCTTGTCTCTAACTTGCATTCCAAGATAGGTGTAGGCCCGATCTTCCACAAGATGCTCAATAACTCCTCCCCCTGTATCTTGACCGATCCACTATTAACTACCTTGCCACGTTTCAAATGAATAGTATTACATTTGTCGAGCCCAAATGTCATGCCAATATCATTAGAAAAAGACTCGACAAGGATAACATGTTCTTTCAAATTGGTATTTCCTTTGGCAAGGAGCTCGATGTCATCCATGTAAAGAAGATGATTAAGCGTTGTTGGGGATCTGTGCTGAGGAGGTCCGGGATGGTAACGCTCCTCTCTATTAAGCAGAAAGCTCAAAGGATATAGAGACAAACAAAAAGCAAAGGACTGAAGGAGTCCCCCTGGAAAATTGCCCTTCTGATTGGAATAGATTCCGAAGTCTGCACCTGCCCTTGCGAGTACATCTCAAGTTGAGTCGACCAGCAACTCATTAAAGACTTCAGTAAATCAAGTAGTCGCTCCGGCTGGTTAATACAACGAAGAGACTTCAGAATCCATTCGTGAGGGACAGAGTCGTGTGCCTTTTTGTGATCAATCCAGCACATGGAGAGGTTGCGATGATATGTTTTAGCCTCTTCCAAAATCATTTTTTTGTACAAGAAGTTGATCCTTGCACCCCCAACATCCCTTTCCTCCAACGTTCGAGCGGCAGCATAGACACAACAATTAACTTCATGTAACGAACAGTCCGCGGAAAGTGTCATAGAAATAATATCATTTAATAAATTAATTTCATTTTTCAATTAATTTCAGTTGTTTGTTTAACTGGCCTCCGTTTTACTAAAGGTAAATCAGATATTTCATCATAAATAGAATGAAACAAAATACACACAGCATTTTTCCGAATTTTTTTTCTTCTTATTATTATTATCATTATTAAAGAAACCTTCAAGATTTGGCTATCATATAATCAATAAGGTTAAGTATATACCTGGATATATGGATCTCTGCTAACCATCTCATTATGCTATGCAGCCTTTGGTGAGTAAAGTTATGTGTAGACAACTTAGATGTGCCATCGTTTAGTGACTTGTTTGAGTACACTTCATTAAATCAATCAATAAATCATAAAAGGATCAGGATTCCTAAAGCACATTGTTTCTAGCATTATTTACTTACTTTGATCGTAAAGGGGGCAAGTAAAACCGGTCCAGAAGTTGTAAGTGGGAATAGAAATCAATGTAGACCGCCATAATCCAATAATTAACAACAATAAAGTATTTAGCGAGGTCATGCTACCGTCCATGGCCACAGGAAAACAATACCCAATACCCAATACCCCGTAGCAGCACCAATTTCAAATGTGCTGATTCTTAAACAACACATATACAATAATACAATAATACAAAAATAGAACTAAATACCAACCAAGCATACTATGAAATATTGCAATTACTGCACGATGCTATTGTCACTAGTGAATGTCTGGTATTGCATGGAATTAACCAGCACTGGTTGAAAATACAGAGATTGCAGCTGCAATCTGTCCCAGTGATGGTTATATCAATATGTATATGGGTGTATTGATAAACAAATGACCAAAGTTTGCAATAAAGCTACAAATGACACTTTTGGATAGTTAGAGCCATATATCAGTGCAGCTGAAAATGTGGTATTTAAGCGTGTTGGTGGTTTTGGTGAATGATTTGATCAAACCCATTAGTCACCCGTAGGATTTTTATCAAGAGGTAAATTATGAGATATTCAGCCGGTGTTATCAGGACAATCTGTGTCACGTAGTTCTCTATCCCGCTAGGTGGGACCATTGACAAAGTTTACCGATTTTTTTCACGCTTGAAAAGCTTTCAGTGGCAAAATCAATAACCCCTTCTCCTAAGCCGCCGCATCGAATATTTGATATCCGTCGGTGATGGCTTCTGTTAACACTGGACGCATCTATGATTGATACCTCTGTTTATTGCTTCGCCGCACCAAGAAGGATTTATTGTGGAAAACTTGACAGAAGTTTACAACTTTGAATCCACTGGGCCGCAGGGTGGTGAGGTGCGATGCGTCGCGTACTCTCCGAGTCTCATATCCGTCACGGCGATTGAAAACATACTGGACAGTTTAAGGAAGAGATAGCGTCTGTTATAAAGCCAATCCATATTGTTCCTGACAAGTTTCTTGTGGAGAAGGCTGTGAGAAGTATTTCTGTACCACCACATCTTCAGCTGGGAGGTAAGCAACCCTTCATACATGAGTGTCTCTCTCTTGGGTGCACTCAATGACTTTCATAACTTCATATCAAAATTGTATTGAGAAATTACTATGTGGGGCAAATTATACCCAAAACATCTTTTAACAGATTCGGTTTCTTAAAACATGGATTCCAGGCAAGTCATCACGTTTTCGTAAATGGCGTCACTAAGTCGTCATCAAAATTAATGACTGCATTATTTCATTCATTCAAACATTTTATACGAGTGGTGAAATACAAGTTCAGAATCTATTTATTACCAAAACATTGATGTAGTTAATCCAAACTAATGCCGACCGCGTGACGAGAACACTTACTGAACAGGGTTGTGGAACAAAGCGTCCGTGGATTAACACCACGACCCGCTCCACCGGTAGTCATAAAATCAACACACTTTGATGTCGAGTTGTTAGGATTAGTGACGTCATAGATCAACCGATATGTATAATGAGATAATGCCTTAATGTATAGCTGATTGTAAATCACTTTGTATGAAGAATGACTGTTTTAAACAATTTACTGGATCGAGTTTTTCATGTTGAGTTTTTTAAACAAATAAAAAAGACCATGATAATTTTAATTTGAGGGAGGAATCTTTACTGAACTTAATACGTAATGTCACATGTTTAGATTCTGGCTACGAGTTGAGAACAGTGATATTTTCCGTCTACTGACCATGGGCTGTAGCTTGTAATGCCATTGGTCGAATATAATGTGTTTGATGCAGTAAGATTGCATCGTATCAAAGTATTGTTCAAGGAAACCTGAAAGAAAAGATGTGGTATTAAAGATCCATGAGCATTTGTACTGCCTTGAAGCCAACCCCTAGATATGATTCCAAGTGTAAGATTTTACGTGATCGTTCTTGTCGACTACATCGAAATTTAAGGGATGAAGGAAATTTGCGCCACATCCTGAACTCACTTGCAGCTTTGAGTTAAATAATCTCTCTGTACAGATGGTAAAACTTCTGTCTGGTATGAAGGACAATAACAACAGTGTAGTGACTCCTTCAATGACATACCAAACATCCAATTTAATTTTCGTGAGAGAGCATGGCACATGTTGTACACAAGTAGAGTACCCAGAACACTAGTGTATATGTTAATGTGCATGTATACCACTCTGTAAAAAAGGTAAGTTGGCAAATGTGTACACGATGTTTGTTATGTTTGTTCATCCCTCCATCCGAGAACAATGAAGCTTCAGCGGCTGGACCTGTGTCCGCCTGCCTCCCACGTACAGCTGAAGCCTCGTATCAAATGGCTACACCTGCATCGCGTACAGTTACAAATAATACAACCGCCGTAGGACAGAGGAAAACAGTGCCGGACACCGAATATTTGTTTCCAAGTCGGATGAAATCGTTTATAGATTTTGTGTCAGTGTGCTCTGAACACTCAATACTCAGCAAGACGCTGGTCTGTAAATACTGCAGTTGTTTAAAACATGCACGGGTGGCCATCGCTGGTTATTGAAACGACTTTCGATAAATAACTGATCAATATGAATGCATATATTCCGGAATATGTCCAGGGCAAGAGTAACCACAGGACGTTACACAGTGTCAGTCCTATATGGACATTGATCCGGATCTAGGGAGAACCTTCAGCAGTTAATCGAAATTATATGAAATGTTTAAACCAACTTTTGATTCTACCATGTTTGGTATGTTCTTCTACTCACAAAATGATAATTTATACTGTTTCAAGCCTGTAGAATGATAATTTATACTGTTTCAAGTCTGTAGAAATATGGTCAACTCCCTTGTGCGTAAGTCCAAATTGTCTCATTAAACGAAACAGATAGTCGACAACAAAAAAGACACTAAAAAGCTGTACAGGATTGTTAAGTCTCTCACAGAAACAAAGGCTGATACACACAAACATGCAACTAAGGTTGTGTCTATGAAGCGGGCGAATGATATAGCTACCTTCTTTATAGACAAAGTGGACAGGATTGTGGACAACATTACTTCTTCCGGTCCCGGCCACAATGCCTTGAAATACGACACCGGATTCCATGGCATAGTACTCTCCACTGCTCCTGCAACTGAGTGTAGTGTGAGCAAGGTGATTCAGGCAGCACCAAACAAGACAACTTCACAAGATCCCATCCCAACATGGATACTTAAGCATTGTCTCCCAGCGGTCGCCTCTCCAGCATCCTCAGTGATCAACTCGACTTTAGAATCTTGCGTTTTCCCGCAATGCTTCAAGGAAGCAATTGTGACTCCCATTCTAAAGAAACAATCACTGGATTCGGATGTTTTTAAGAACCTACGCCCAGTTTCCAACCTCAGTTTCCTTTAAAAAATCATGGAAAAGGTTGTTCTCTCCCAACTGCAATCACACATCAATGATCACGGACTAACTGAAATATTTCAGTCGGCCTATAAGCGATCACACAGCACTGAATCATCACTGAAAGCATTTGTTGATGTGTATGATTTAAATCCAGAATGTCAAGCTGGATTCCGCTCAGGCTATTCAACTGTTGATAATGTTTTTACTTTACAGGCTTTAATTCAAAAATACTTGTCCAAGTCTAAGGGTCGATTTTATTGTTTATTTGTTGATTTTCATAAAGCATTTGATTGTGTAAACAGAGATCTATTATGGTATGTTCTTTCTCAAAACAATATCCGTGGTAAAATGCTTTCAATAGTGCGTGATATGAACAATAAATCAATTTCAGCTGTAAAACTATCAAATTCTAGCATTTCAGAATATTTCAATTCCTTGAGTGGTGTACGACAAGGATGTATACTCAGTCCATTAATATTTAGTATGTTTGTAAAACAACTTGAAGAGGATCTTACATCGTATGACGAAAGACGTATTTTTGTTGGAGCAGAATTTCTAGAGCTCTTTTTATTATTCTATGCTGATGATTTATGTACATTTTATGACACAGTTATAGGTTTACAAAGAAAGATTAATATTTTATCCAAATTTTGCACAAAATGGGGCTTAAAGGTTAATTTTACAAAAACAGAGATAATTGCTTTTCGCAACGGAGGTATAGTGAAGAAGACCGAAAAGTGGATGTTTAACCATGTGAAGTTGAAAACTACATGCTATTACAGCTATCTGGATATTTTATTTTCCAGCAGACTATCTTGGTCAAAAGCAGTCCAGACTCTCGTTCAGAAAGCTAATAAAGCCCTTTTTCCAATTAAACAGCTTCATCATAAATGAAAAATCTTTCTCCTACTGTCTTATTTCAAATGTTTGATACACAAATTAAGCCTATCTTATTATATTGCTCAGAAATATGGGGTTTTCAAGAGCGGCTAATTCTAGAAAGATTTCATGTAAAATACTGTAAATATGTTCTTGGTGTTGGTATTACCACAACAAATGCAGCTGTTTTATCTGAATGCGGTCGTCATCATATATGTTGTGATTCTATAATAAGATGTGTTAAGAACTGGTGTAAATTATTAATTATGGAAGAGACTAGATATCCAAAACAAACCTATATTATGTTAAAAAGAATGGACGATATTTACCGCAAGTCATGGGTAACTGAAGCGAGGAAATTAATTTATATTTATGGTTTCAGCTATGCGTGGGAGTTTCAAAATATTGTTAACACTGATTTATTTTTTAAACAGTTCTCTCAACGAGTTAAATATTGTAGCATCCAGTGTATATTTTCTATGTTAAATGAATATTCTAATTTAGAGTTCTATTCATGTGTGAAAAGTACGTTTAATATGGAATCATACTTGTCAACATTATATAACAAAGATTTAAGAAGATTTTTATCACTTTTAAGATTCGGTGAATTAAATATTATGAAGAATACAGGCCGAAGAAATAATATCCCAAGAGAATTAAGATTTTGTCCATTTTGTAAGAACATTTTAGAAGATGAAGTTCATTTTATGTTTATTTGCCCACAATATGATGATTTAAGAACAGGATACATGTTAAATATTGACTGTAAAGATAGAAACTCTCTCATTCGCCTTCTTCAAAATGAAAATAGCAATTATTTATATATGTATGCAAATTATATTTAGGAAGCGTTTATGCGACGTAGCGCATTATTATTGTGAATATATAAAATATGTTCTAGTTATTGTGCACATCATACCTTTTGTATTGTAATATATATTGTACATGGGCCTGTGGCCTTTCTGCTGAATAAAGTTATATATAATCATCCCTTATGAGAATACAAAATGATGTACTCCGAGCCATGGACCTCAAGGAGATTGTTCTTCTCGTCCTCTTAGACCTCTCCGCGGCCTTTGACTCCATATGTCACAACATCCTTCTGTCAAGGCTGAAACACACTCGACATCTCTGGCAAGGTGTTTGCCTGGATCGAGGCTTACTTGCGAAACCGATCCATGGATGTGCAAGTGGACGGTGTAACATCGGCCGCGAAAATCACCAAACACGGTGTCCCGCAAGGATCCGTGTTAGGTCCTGTTTCATTCACGTGCTATATCCAGCCACTGGGGAACACCATCAAAGGTCACGCATTGGACTTCCATGGATACGCCGACGATCAGCAGTTGTATGTGGCGGTTAGACCATCGAATGTTAGCACAAGAATCCATAGCATACAAGACTGCATCAGCGACGTTCATGATTGGATGTCTGCTAATTACCTGCAACTTAACAGAATTTATTATGTTTGGTACTCTACAACAGCTCGTCAAAATTCCAGATACCATCAGTGGACAAGGTCTGTGTTGCTCCAGCTACAACTGTCAAGAACCTGGGCGTTGTCATGGCTAGAACTATGTCAGGTAAACATCAGGCACTCAACTCAGCCAAAGCAGCAAACTTTCAAATCGCTAACACCGGAAACCTTGTTAACGAAACTTGCAAAGTTCTGATTCAGTCTCAAGTAACAAACAGACTTGATTACTGTAACTCTCTAGTGTTTGGATCTGGCGTAATCTCTCACTTACAGAGAGTTTAGAACAAGGCTGCTAGTGTTGTCACCCGCACCAGAAAGGATTCTTACATTACGCCATTTCTCAGAGATATTCACTGGTTGCCCATTAAACATCGGGCCAGTTTCAATGTACTCGTCACGCGTGAAGGTCCGGGTTAGAATTGACCTTCAGTAACCCATGCTTGTCGTAAGAGGCGACTAACGGGATCGGGTGGTCCGGCTCGCTGACTGGGTTGACACATGTCATCGTATCCCAATTGCGTAGATTGATGTTCATGCTGTTGATCCCTGGACTGTCTGGTCCAGACTCGATTATTTACAGACCGCCGCCATATAGCTGGAATATTGCTGAGTGCAGCGTAACACTAAACTCACTCACTCACTCCCTCAAGTTACTCGTCTTGACGTACAATGCTCTCTATGTTGAGTCATCGCCTGTTTATTTAATGGACCTGCTATCGGTCTACCACCCATCTAGAACCTTACGTTCTGCCCAGGAGCAACTTTTTGTTCCATCAACATCAAAAACGGCTGGAGATAGTGCCTTCTCAGTGGCAGCTCCCGCCCTGTGGAACGCGGTCCCCCTTGACATCCGGAACAGTGACTCACTCCCAACTTTTAAGAGAAAACTCAAAACATTTTTTTCTCATCTACTGGTTGAGCTGTAATAAAGTGACTTCTAACATGTAAAGCACCATTGATCTGCTGCATATAGCTGGAAATAGGGGCCATGCAAAGCACTTATTATTATGTTTTACAGATTAAAGATGAAAATGCAGCAGAGAGGGTTCGGGTGATCCTGGTACAGTCAGGATGGTAACACTCGTCATCAGCTCAGGGCCCTTGCCCCCACTACACGCCGCCCAGACAGCGAATGGGACTTCTCCCAGTAAACACTGCCTAGTCGAACCCACCAAGAACTTTCCGGAGAATATGTAGACTCCCCAACACTGCAGCCTTCTGTATTACCCAGAGTGTCAGAAGGGCTGTACTCCCGGTGGAGAACCCGGACACTCTCCTAATCTGCGCCAAGAGATCAGGAGGTACCAAACCAAGGGCACCGAGAACAATGGGGAGCCTGACGACAGTGTACTTTGGATGCAAGTGAGACATTTCAAAGGCGAGGTCCACATACTTAGCATGCTTTTCCTGAATCTTGCCAATCACATTGCTGTCAAAAGGGACAAAAACTTCAATGACATAAATAAATTCATTGGCTTTATCAAAAAGGACAAGATCAGGTTTGTTGGCAGGAATTCTTCTGAGGCTGTATATGGGCCTATTCCACAAAAGTTTAAAAGCCTCATTTTCCATGACGCCCTGAACATGTTCAGGGTCGTACCATGGATGGACCTCGGAATCAAAGCCACAGGCATGGCGAAGACGGTAATAAAAGCAGCGAACCATGCCATCATGTCTCTTAAGATATGCTGTTTGTGCCAAGGAAGGGCATCCACTGACACGGTGTTGGACAGTCTCTGTAAATTCATTACACAGTCGGCATTTCATGTTAATATTTTCTTTAAGAATCACATTTTGGCGATTACGAGTGGGAAGTGACTGGTCCTGAGCAGCAAAAAGGAAGCCCTCAGTTTCACATTTAAGCCCAGCCGACTTCATCCAGGCGAAGGAGTCGGAGGGATTGCTATTCTGTTCCACACACTGCATGTACACACGATGCAATGGTTTCTCAGAAAGTTTCTCCACAAATGACCGACTCTGGGTAGACTTGGTGAAGGACTTCACCTGGTTTACTCCCATCGCTGTACCGTCCAGCAGTACATCGCCATCAACAAAATCAACCTCAAATTTCAGATTCTGTCCAACAACCTTAGCACGCCTAAAATAGCTGTGGAATTGCTTGCTTTCTATTATTATTATTTTTATTATTATTATAAAGTATTTTATGTAATTTTTTTTCCTTCATGACACTATATTTCAGTTGAGAATATTCTTCAATTCCTGTTTCTGGTCTGTAGTGACGATATAGGTTTGATTCTGGAGATCCAGCTTTTGCGGGTGAATCAACCACATATGCATCCGGGTGAGTCAAAAGTGCGTTTGGTGCATATGAAACTGCAAATAAATATACATTAGAAAGCAACAAATTGTGTTAAATGGAAAGAGAGCTAATCATTTGTTCCTACCAAATCGTCACTATAATTTCAGACATTGGCATGAAGAAAGAGAAATGTTGTCTAACAAACGATCATGTAAATGTTGGTGGAAATGTATGTTTACTTTTAAGCGGCGGTACAATAGCTGGAATATTGCTGAGTTCACAGCCTTCATTTAATCGCTCTTGTTATTGAAACTTACGCATCCAATGATGCACGGCTTTGCTTCCTGCAACTCAATATGTTGCAGTGATAGTTGTGTCACGTCAGTTGCAATAATTTCCTTATTTCAATGCATTATTCTTTTTCGAAAATGCAAATTCCTTTTTACGATATTTTCAGATTTAATATAAATGTAAACCAGCGCTTATAATTAACTTGCACTGTTTCCAATACCACATACTGAGCTTGTAATAAACCGAAGGGACAAGCACGTTAATGAATCTAGTTATGTGATTGATCAGTCGCATTCTTGCAGAAACCTCTCATGGTATGTTGCAATAGACTGTTTGATCGTCACCACGAGAACTGTTTCGAGATATACCAGTCAGCGTACAAAACAAATCCGTGAGAAAGCACATTGTTTGTGCGCCTGGACCCAACAGGAGCTGATAATTCCATCGACCGCACACAACTCGGAGGACTACGGTTAACATGAACTCGTCTCACGGAAACTGCACTCCACTGGATGCTGTCATACCTCACCAACTGAACACACTCAGTCGATATAGTCCACAGTGTCTTCATCAGATCAATATGGGGTATTAGATTCACGTCTCGGTTCACTGATGTTCAGTCTCTATATTTCGCCTATCGGAAGCACTGCGAGGAATCATTACTTACCGTTCCACCTCTACACTGATGTATGCCTCCATTGTACCTTCAGAAACAACATACGGCGTGAAACGAAATCGAATTTTACATCAAAGAAATCAAGGTGTTAATAGCAGTCAACTGGATGAAGCCAAACGGAAACAGGATTAAATTCCTCACAACAAAACAACAGCTGCCGAAGACTGCATCAGGAGATTTATAAACAATAGTAACAACAACATTAAAGAATCTGCCTCAGCATTACTCTAAGATGTTACCTCTATTCAACGTGTCACTTGAGAAATACGCCAAATATGTTTGCAAATCATTTTGTAATCAGTCACCTGCTGAACAACCAACCAAGCTATTGACGCCAACATTCCTAACATCAAGATTTTGCTTCAACACTTGTAGATCACGATTCAACGTCCAGAGAAACACCAGTTGTTTTCAGCAAAACCGTCTAAACTGTTATAGAACGTCTCTCTAGAGGCCACCCAACAGTAACTACCCAGTGTCGGGCGATGGATTCGAACCACACACATCCGACACAGGTTCCAGTGAGCAACCCTTACAGCCTGTACAATACCTTGCAACAGGGATGGATCTGCATGAACAGTTAGACGACGTCTACGTGTATACGGCATCCTGACATGGGAGAGGAGAAGAGTTCTCTTCACCAATGAGTCACGTTTCCTTCTTCACCGACGGCAGGACAAGTGTCAACAGGTGTCTACGTCAGGCCATGCGTTCTGGAATAGGGATCTTTTTGGAGGTTGGTGCATTACGATCTGTGGTGGGATAATAGCTGCAGCAAGGACGTCAATGATGGTGACTGGGTGGAACTGAATGCTATGAGGTACACAGACGAAATTTTGCAAATGGCCCTGGAGTGACATTTCAATACAATTACGAAACCTCAAAGGACATAAGTTCCATCCTACCATGGCCAGTCTTGCCACCCATCGAACATGTCTGACACACACCAACCACCCTCAACGAATGTGTGGCTGCCCTTCAGGACGAATGAGATGGGATGAACCGAGTTGACATTGGACGTTTGATTAGAAGTATACCTTGTCGAATCCGCTCGTGTCATTAGAGTAGAGGCGGATTCAGGTGATATTAATTACCTTTACCTTTCATTGTGAATGGTGCGATGGACAACAGGGCGGTTTGGTCAATCATTTAAGAAAAGTTATTCTCATCTGACGCTCAATAAAATATATCTGATTCAGATGTCCCCTTTAAACTCTTTATCTCATGAAAGATACGTTTAGTGAAAATTTTATAAACTTGTAGTTGTTGGGATGGCAGTCTGATACTATGGCTACCTAGGAGTGTTAACCTTCAAAAGTGTCAATGTGGTTGACGTTCACCACCTTCCACCCACGTTCTATCATATCGCCAGCGATTTATCACACGTTGGTGCTCTCGTGCAGTGTCCTCATCATCACAGTCCGTCAAGTGGAACAGCAACAGCACGGTGCAAGAAGAGTCTAAAAGGCAGCTTGGAGATGGCATGCTTGAACGTTCTTCCACATGGATTGGATATTGAATTGGTAACTTTTCTGAAGCTCTGAAATACAATAGGAGTGGCATGCAGCAGTCTCATAAATAAAAACAGTAATGTTTGCAAGTTGATCTCAGAAATTGTCTGAAGAAATCCATGTATGACGTCTGCTTCTTCTCGGGTAGTAAAGCATAGAGGGAACATCTTTCAATAGCCAAATGCATGGATTGTACAAATCTGGTAAAACAGTACAAGTCACGTGTTGAAGGTACCATCTCCAAAAGAGGAAGAGTCAAGATTGTGGAGGCTCCTCATTAGTTACAGATATCAGGAACTTGCTGTCGTCGGCAGCATGCAGCATGTCTTTGGTAGGCATCCTGGTATATATTTGTCGATTACTTGCCGATTGGCGGGTTACTGGTGAAATATCTGTCAGACGTACAGAGGTCGGAGTGGACAGAATGTAAGAACTAGACGGGAAGCAGACTCAGAAATATCTGATGAGAGCTGTGTAAGTAAAACACACAAAAGAGCAACCTGTTAAAAGATTAACAATTAGACCATCCATACGGAAATCTATGTTGATATGATAGCAAAAACATGAATTTAAACAGATGTATAACATGGTATGAATAGATTATATAGTATATGGTTGAGTTATAAATAATCAATCTCTTAAGTTCTTCAAGGTATCTGTCAGTATTAGTATTTATGGTCAAACAATCTGAGTTCATTAACTCTCACATATTCTCATCCATTATATTCTCATGTTTTCAGTTGATTGTTTTGTGAGTAAGATCTGAATTAATTATATTTATTCACGTCATGATAATACCATTCAAAAGCTATTTTATTGCAGTCTACGCACTGACTCCGTTAAAACAACCTACAACAGGGCATTTACTGTAACATTTAATGTTTTCAGTAGCAAGGTGGGAAGCCAAGCGCTGTCTACTACTAGCTCCAGCTATCTCAGGAGTACAGTGGTGGGTCGGCCTCAGCGCCCAATCACACCAATCAGTGTAGACAGGGCTGGGCATCCTAGCATGTTGCACAGTGTGGCAGTATGATTGAGCTTATTTTCTACCTGATAATGTCGTTTACTTCAGCTTACAGCAAAGTTCTGTTGCGAGGTTTTAAATTATTAATGTCGTTAGGGTTTATGTTGAAAGAACAGTGGAATAATGTACAAACCAGAAGCCCTATTGCAACCTATGCTTGTAGGAGGCTAGCAACGATCTGTGGTGGGGATCGGGGATTGAGTTGTTTGCCTGACACAGATCGTTGCTCACAATGTCGATCATGGGATTGCTAATGAAGCCGTTATGCACAGGCCCCGGTCATATATATGGATTATTGCTGAGTGCGAACACAGTCAATTTGGAAAACACTTTAAACATGGTTATCAGATCCTGGATTACTTCTGTACTATGGATACAAAAACATTATGAAAAGCAGAACCATACTTTGCACTTTCTGTTAATAAGATTACGTTTACAAATCCTCTCGCTTTGTGAGTACTTCTGCTTGAGCAGGTGAGGTTTTAATGGTAAACATGAGCGGGTTGTCGGAACCAGAAACCTGGCTCTGCTTAACTATGACCAGATTCGTCCCTGGATATTCTTCATGACACAAAACAGGAACGTATTGATCACAGCTGTTGTCGTTGTATGGTGGGACGGTAAATTACCATTATTCGACGATTGATTGAATAAAAAGGACCCTGTGTCAATCGACAATGTATTCACGGCAAATTAATCAAGATTGGTTTTATGAGGTTTGATTCGATTAAAGGTCACAAAAATATGGACTACAAATATACACACGACCGGAAACCTATTATAATCCGCATGAAGCCCTTATCACGCATAATTAAACCTTGTTCTTGTTTCAACACGGGGAAATCTCTCTCTGAATTGGATCCATCATTAGAGTGACAGTGTACCCACCCTAACATGACTGTCACACGGGGTCTGTGTGGTAATGTGGTAATAGGAACCACGAATAGAGTTATCTGTCCTTGTGTGCATGAACCTGACAGGCTAATTCCTTCTAGAGGCCCCTGGAATTGACAGTTTCTAAAAGGCTGATTCAAGACAAGAAAGGCGTTCCCATGTCTTTTAGAACCGGGGTAGAGGTTGTGTGCAGCAACCTAAATGTATGGTTGTCGTATAGGGGTGACTAAGGTCTGGACCGAAAGTTCTGGCTCGCAGACTTTGTTGATGCATGTAATGGTATCACAGTTATGTCAGCCACTGAACTGACCATACGAGACAGGGGCGGTGGGATATCCTAGTGGCCAAAGCGCTCACTCGTCACGCCGAAGGCCCTGGTTCGATTCTCCACATGGGTACAATGTGTGAAGCCCATTTCTGGTGTCCCCCGCCGTGATATTGCTGGACTATTGCTAAAAGCGGCGTAAAACCCAACTCACTCACTCACTCCCAACGAGACCTCAACAATCACATGCTGCCGTCTCATTGCTGTAATAATGCTGAGTGCAGCGTTAAACAACAAACAAAACCCATTTTCAAGACACTCAACAGTGAGAATATTCTGTGAGTGCATTAACATTTAGCCCAAGACCTCTTACCTATTGCTGCTGCAACATTTGACCAGTAGAATTGTCTTGTCATTGTAAACCTGAACCGATGATTCAGTATAACCTAGGGATTACTTATGTGTCGTCATTTACAAGTATCACAATTTAGTTCTGTGCGAATAGATGTCTGTGTAAACCACTGAGTTTCAGTTTAGAAATCAGCTCTCAACAGTATTATTTACACGGTAACAACGTTTTTCCAGTGTTAAAACACTACTGACAGGAACCGATGATTTTAGAGGGGATAATGTTGAGTTGTACATGAACAATAGTGTGGCGTTACAGAGAACCCAGAGGCTTATCTCAATGATATTTCTCGTCATGCACGAATAGCACGTGATGTACGTGCACACAGGGGCCAAGTGTAAAGCACTTTTGGAATGAGTGAGTGAGTGAGTGAGTTTAGTTTTACGCCGCACTCAGCAATAGTCCAGCTATATGGCGACGGTCTGTAAATAATCGAGTCTGGACCAGACATTCCAGTGATCAACAGCATGGGCATCGATCTGCGCAATTGGAAACCGATGACCCTGTGTCAACCAAGTCAGCGAGCCTGACCACCCGATCCCGTTAGTCGCCTCTTACGACAAGAATAGTGTCGCCTTTTGTGGCAAGCATGGGTTGCTGAAGACCTATTCTACCCCGGATCTTCACGGGTCACTTTTGGAATGACGTTAGAAAGCATAACAAGCCCAACTTATGTTGATAATAGCAATTGTGGAGATTACTTTAAACATTTGTCCAAATGGTTGTGGAATTTGGGGCTTTATTGCCAATTCTATTAAAAGGGCACATTTAAATTTATGAAACATGTTATACGTGAAAATGACAACCCCTTCACCCTTTGTTTGTGGTAAATTGCGTCCCTATCCTTTGATAATTGTACGACTTCTAAGGAAAGTATATTTGATTAACATTTTGAGAAGTAAACCGAATAGATATATGGGTTTAATATAGCATTCTTTATTAGTTAGTTTTTTAAACAAACTGATTTATCAACAAGTTTATTAAGAGATAAAAGGTTTGGCTTTGAATGTGGTTGGGTTTCACAGTATGTTGCTAATGGCACTAGTTTTGTGAGAGCATTTACCATCAACTTTCTTCCTGAAGTGAGCCTAGATTACATCTTCAAATAAAGGAAACGCTAGGTTTAGAAACATATTTAGGTTTAGAAATATTCAGATGCAGTCACTTCAGCACATATGTACCCAACTAATACCTGTGACGCTATGTCAGATGCAGTCACTTCAACAGGTGTGTTCCAAACTACTTCCTGTGACGCGATGTCAGATGCAGTCACTTCAACAGGTGTGCTCCAAACTACTTCCTGGGACGCGATGTCAGATGCAGTCACTTTTACTATTTACTTTGTTAGTTGTTGCTGATCATAGACGGTAGATGACCAGGTTTGTTGCTGTTTCAGAACATGTCCACAATGGGAGCGATTCTACATCTTGTATTTCTTCTACCTCTGCTACGATTAGGTAAGTTGCCAAACAGAGATGTTAAACTTGTACATTCAGAATTATTGAAACCCTGATCAACAATCATGGATGCAGTGAATTATACTCACAGTTAGGATTCATATTGTTAATCCGGTGCCATGGCTTGTGTGGAACTTTTCTTCTCTGGTAAAAATGTGGTTAATATAGTAAAATATAATCAGTTGGTAGAAGGTCTTACTTTTCTGAAATGGAAGCGGATATGTATTCTCTTGAATATTACCATCTCCTTTTTATAACTGATTTCCTTAAACACAGATACACAAACATACGTCTATGTTACAGAGGCTATATTGACAGAACTGCCATAGATAGTAAATATCAAACAGGGACACTACCTATACCAATTATTTCTATTATTAACTATATCCGTACGGTATGTTTCAGGTGCCACCTCCAGTGTCGGCAAGGAGTTTGTGCTGATCTATCCTGAAATGAAAGGATATAACGGTTCTTTGTCCCTGAGCCCCTACGTGGTTGGCCCTGGGTCCATGACATTGACAGTGTACGAGTCAGGGTCAGCTGGCACGTCCAAACTGCTGATGATGAATGATGAAATATTATTAGGGAATACCAATATCATATACGGAAGTGGTACTAGTTTTAAAATGGCTCGCCTGACTTCGGATAAAAATGTCAATATATTTGGACGGTACACTGGTAGTGACAGAGGGGAACTGTACCAGGCTCTCCCCACCACGTCCTTAGGAAGCGAGTATTATGTGGTTACGTACTGTGAGACGGCGGGGCAGTTTTGTTACCTGCAGATAGCTACTTTGGACATTGGCACGACTGCTGAAGTTGTTTTGGCAAATGGTGGAAGCAGTGGTGTGACCGTTGAGTTCCTGGGAGTCACCTACTACGGCGGAGATACGATAAGCATTACCTTGAACCAGTACCAGGTGATTCACTTGGAGAGCACTGGTGATCTTACAGGAACACGAATCTCAGCCAACACTAACATCGCCGTGTACAGCGGAAGTAGTGCTACGACGATTCAGGGTGTTGGGGACGGTTTCCTCCTGAAGCCTATGCCCCCGGTCTCCACGTGGGGAAAACAATATGTTGCTGTCAGGACTCCAGGAAGGATTACAACTGGAGATTATTTTCGACTTATTACCTGTGAGTCCAATACCATTGTAACGATATCTGGCGAGAGTCCAATAATTCTACCTAACAAAGGACAGTGGGTTCAGAGGAACTTCAGCGGCAGTGACGTGAGAATCCTAAGTTCCAACAAGCCGGTAATGGTGGTGAGATTATCGCCGGGACAGAGGGAGGCCACGGAGCCTGGACTTCCTACAATGGTGGTGCTAGTACCAAATGAACAGTTCGTGACTGAAACCAACATGATTGTGCCTAAAGTGCCCGGACTGACAAACAACACAGTAACGGTTGTAACTAAAGAACAGTACACCAGCAACGTGATGGTTGAATCTAGTCGCGTCACCAACTGGGCTACAGTTGGCAATTCTAACTACATGGTAGCAGATGTTGCTGTCACGTTCGACTTCATCACTGTATCGTCTGTTCCTCAAGCCAGATTTGCTGTCTATGTTCACGGTCATGGATCTCTCTCGCTCGCATATTCTGGCGAAAGAAACTTCGCGAATATCAATCCGGTAATTGTAAATTACAAATGCATGTGGTATCGTACGCCTGTTCTCGTTTTTATGTTGATGTTGGTCAAAACGTTAGGTTGTATAAACACGCCATAATATATTTGTTTCAGATTACTCACTCACATCGTTAAAAACGGTATATAAAATGACACCGTAATTGTTATCAGCCATAATACACCTGATCATAATTAAGCACCAGTCACTTGTTTATAGCATACATACGAAAACGCTACTTCTTGTTGTTTATGCTTTGAAAACCACATTGCGGGTATCAATATGGTAAATGTAACATATGGATTATTCTCTGATTAAACTAAAACTGAAACTGAAATTTTGTGACAATTTGCTTGCAATCTCAGTTGAATACACTAAAACGTGAATATCAACACTGCTGGAAAATAGGGCCACCATGACAATTTGCTTGCAATCTCAGTTGAATACACTAAAACGTGAATATCAACACTGCTGGAAAATAGGGCCACCATGACAATTTGCTTGCAATCTCAGTTGAATACACTAAAACGTGAATATCAACACTGCTGGAAAATAGGGCCACCATGACAAAGCACACTTCAATAGTAATGACTGTTGAGATTGTTTGAACCACTATTTGAGACTACATCACTACCTTCTTTAGCCACCCCTTGCACGGATAACTTCTAGTCTGCTAGTCTGGTCCTCATACTGCCAATAAAGCGTCGAATCCTTAGCATCTGCCTGCACTAATCCCTGCTGGTTTTCAACAGGGGGATGTCTAGGTCGAAATTGACGTCCAAGATGTTCCATGAGATTCATACCTGGGCTCCTTGCGGGACGCGGTTATGTTTCGGTGGCGTTGTTCTGAAAATGGGTGATGACGACTCAAGAACTGTGAGCCAGCCATGAATATCGGACGATGGGAGGGGATGGTTATCAAAACGTGGGTTGACGACGGTGTCCAGGACGTCCTGTTGATAGCAGTGGCCAATTTACAGTGTAATGAGATCCAACTTGCCCTACAGCTGTACGACGTGTCCCCACACCAGCAGTCCTCCTCCTGATGGTACTGGTGGAGAGTTGGACGACGTGTCCCCACACCAGCAGTCCTCCTCCTGATGGTACTGGTGGAGAGTTGGACAACGTGTCCCCACACCAGCAGTCCTCCTCCTGATGGTACTGGTGGAGAGTTGGACGACGTGTCCCCACACCAGCAGTCCTCCTCCTGATGGTACTGGTGGAGAGTTGGATGACGTGTCCCCACACCAGCAGTCCTCCTCCTGATGGTGCTGGTGGAGAGTTGGACAATGTGTCCCCACACCAGCAGTCCTCCTCCTGATGGTAGTGGTGGAGAGTTGGACAACGTGTCCTCACACTAGCAGTCCACAGTCCTCCTCCTGATGGTACTGGTGGAGAGTTGGACAACGTGTCCTCACACTAGCAGACCACAGTCCTCCTCCTGATGGTACTGGTGGAGAGTTGGACGACGTATCCCCAGGCTAGCAGTCCGCAGCCCTCCTCCTGATGGTCCTGGTGGAGAGTTGGACAACGTGTCCTCACACCAGCAGTCCACAGTCCTCCTCCTGATGGTACTGTTGGAGAGTTGGACGACGTATCCCCAGGCCAGCAGTCCGCAGCCCTCCTCCTGATGGTTCTGGTGGAGAGTTGGACAACGTGTCCTCACACCAGCAGTCCGCAGCCCTCCTCCTGATTGTCCTGGTGGAGAGTTGGACAACGTGTCCTCACACCAGCAGTCCGCAGTCCTCCTCCTGATGGTACTGGTGGAGAGTTGAACGACGTATCCCCAGGCCAGCAGTCCGCAGCCCTCCTCCTGATGGTATTGGTGGAGAGTTGGACAACGTGTCCCCAGGCCAGCAGTCCGCAGCCCTCCTCCTGATGGTACTGGTGGAGAGTTGGACGACGTGTCCCCAGGCCAGCAGTCCGCAGCCCTCCTCCTGATGGTACTGGTGGAGAGTTGGACGACGTGTCCCCAGGCCAGCAGTCCGCAGCCCTCCTCCTGATGGTACTGGTGGAGAGTTGGACGACGTATCCCCAGGCTAGCAGTCCGCAGCCCTCCTCCTGATGGTACTGGTGGGGAGTTGGACAACGTGTTCCAACACCAGCAGTCCTCCTCCTGATGGTACTGGTGGAGAGTTGGAATCCCACTCTTCACTGCAGGCACAATACTTCTGGGTTGTGAGATTGCATCTTGCCAGACGAATTAGGAGTCGGTCCCCCAGATCATGGATGATCCTTTGCTCCACAAATTAAAGTGCACACACTGCAGTTATGAAAAACATATCCCAAATGTGGTTAGCGCATCAAGTGGACTTGTGGCCATAGCTTTAGAGACACTGTGTGAAGCACATGCTTTACATGTGTATTACAGTATGTCATCATGTGATTGCCTGTTTGGACTAAATGTTTAAAAAATGCTATTGTGCTCAGATGGTGCTTAATAATGCTCATGTCTATGTATAGTTGATACATAATTTTCCATACCAAGAGGAAATCATCAACGATAAGTTGACAAATAGAGACACGGCCTGTTGGGTACATTTACGTTATAAAGTGATTCACTGAATCAGTATTGCCTCCTCACCCTGCCTATATTCCACAGCCGTGCACCCCGACAGTGATGTCAATAGGAGACGAGGTAGATAATGACTGCGACGGTCAGGCCGACGAAGACAGCTGCACGCTGACGGGTGCGTGGTAAACTGCTGTTTACTGTTTTTTACTGCTTTGTATGAAAACCCCACACTGCATATTATATATGTACGTCCCATTAGATCTGTATCGCACACTGTGTCTGTATCCCGCATTAGCTATGTATATATATTGACTACTATGTTTATATACCGGCCGACAAGTTACGACTGTATCTATCACTTACCTTACAGATTATGCTGGGAAAGATTGTTCTGTCATTGTGTCAGGTAAGTGAGTTTGTATACATATATCTTGGATGATATATTCTTGGAAAGGTTTATGCTTAATCGTAAATATTTGAAACGATGGCCAGGTCTGTCTTCCAAATGATCTTGTTGTAACGTTGTGTTTGTGCAGGTGAGAGAGATGTCCATGGAACCAGGTTTGTGTTCGTGTTTCCCTACCACACCCCTGATCCTGCTCTGACTGTGGCAGTGTACTTCTCTCAACCCAGTGTCGTCGTCACGTTGCAGACACCCAATCTACCAGGACAAATCAACATCACACAGACTCTATCAGGTTCGTTGTCATACACTCCCGGGTAAAGTGAGCTTGAGTCGGCAGCATATGACGCTTAATATGTTGGTGAACAACTGTGTAGATTGTTATGTGTTTAAATAGAGAGTTTTAACTATTTAAACCTCATATAATAGTTATTATATAAGTTTGCTTGTATTGACTCTACTTACCTCGTTTTTCAATGATGACCTGATGAAAGGCACAACGCTATCGTCAGAGTTAATGGTGGTTTTCAGCATTTCAGTTACTCTGCATTCGTTGTCAATATCCATCAAACCATGGCGTTGTGTTGCAGGGAACACCCGCAGCTTTGACGTCCCTTACTCCTTGCAAGTGAATGAATCAAGTGCATCCAATAACACCATGCTACTGGAAGCATCGGAAGAAGTATCACTGATGATTCTGTCGGCAGACCCATCTCCAGATTTGTCTGGGGGTGCCTTCAGAGCTCTGCCCACCGACGGGCTTGGTAGAGAGTACATTGCTGTAACTTATTGCGAAGACAACATGTGCTTCATTGACATCTCTGCAGTTCATCCAGACACTACCGTTACAGTTCGACTAAAGCTTGTGAACGTCAGTCACGCTATTATGTATGGTGGAGCGGAATATAGACATGGGGATACTATTGTTATCGGTCTGGCTCTATACGAATCCGCTCAAGTTCTCAGTACAGTCGACATGACTGGAACGAAGATTACAGCAAGCAAGCCAGTAGCCATTATAACAGGGGGCCAGTTTACCAAGGTGATGGGACCTTCAAATAAAGACATGGTCGTGGAGCAACTGATGCCTCTTCAAGCTCTTGGGAAGTCAGTGGCGGTTGTCCAAACGCCTGGTCGGCTGACTGTATGTCCCAAGTGTAGAGATAACATTAGAATCATTGCGTCACAAGACGATACGCTGGTTACTGTAGACATGGATGGGGCCTCCACTCCTTATGGCTTTACATTTGAAGGGATGTTCCAGGACATTCAGCTGCTGGATAAAGGCACTATACAAAGTGACAAACCAATCATGGTCATACAATTTATGGTTGAAAATAGCATTACGATCGACGGAGGGATGGTGCTAGTCGTCCCAGTGGAGCAATACTCGAATGGCGACCATCTGTTCATACCTTCAACGAATGTTGACACTGTAAACATCCTGGTGATCACCAACCAGTCACATACTTCTACTGTCACATACAACGACAATGCCTTTACAAGCTGGGAAAACCTTCCCGGAACTATAATGTTAGCCACTTCCTCTGCGGAGTTTGTCAAAGGAGATACATATAATATTACTGGGTCAACTAATTCCACCATAGGCGGTCATATTGGTACCAGAATGGCTAAATTTGCACCCGGGACCTTCTCATTCCCCCTGGCCTTCAGACTTGATGCAATCAATCAGGTATTTGCTTAGTGTTTCTCATACACAGCTTGCAACCATCGCTGTACTACAGAACTAGTCTACAAACCAGTTACTTGTAACACATATGTTCCATTTACAGGGGTCGAATATAGAACGTATCCAACAGCATCTAGGATGAACCTGGGTTTGGATCTAATCCAATCCAATTTCAGCAAGGCATTATTGAGTGACCACCTTAACAGATATAATCTAAACTGGGCACATCTGAACTACACTTGTACCGCTTCAAATAGGTTCTATAGTTATACACACTCTGTTATGTTTTAGCCGTGTGTATTGACGCAGTCGGTTCCTGGAGACAGCATCGACAACGACTGTGACGGATTAGTTGACGAAGAGAACTGCACAGTTGGCATCTCAGAGGGTATGTTGCCATAGTAACAATAGGGGCATATGTGTATTATAACATCCACATGTTTACATGCTGGCCTGTGTGAGGAACAGGGATTATGACTTGATGTAGCATCAAACACTGATGATGTAACAACACTGATGAGTTGATGTAGCATCAAACAATGATAATATAACAACACTGATGACTTAACAACACTGATGTAACATGATGAGTAAACACTGATGATGTAACAACACTGATGAGTTGATGTAGCATCAAACACTGATGATGTAACAACACTGATGAGTTGATGTAGCATCAAACACTGATGATGTAACAACACTGATGAGTTGATGTAGCATCAAACACTGATGATGTAACAACACTGATGAGTTGATGTAGCATCAAACACTGATGATGTAACAACACTGATGAGTTGATGTAGCATCAAACACTGATGAGTTGTAGCATCAACACACTGATGAGTTGATGTAGCATCAAACACTGATGATATAACAACACTGATGAGTTGATGTAGCATCAAACACTGATGATGATGTAACAACACCGATGAGTTGATGTAGCATCAAACACTGATGACGTAACAACACCGATGAGCTGATGTAGCATCAAACACTGATGACGTAACAACACTGATGAGTTGATGTAGCATCAAACACTGATGATGTAACAACACTGATGAGTTGATGTAGCATCAAACACTGATGATGTAACAACACTGATGAGTTGATGTAGCATCAAACACTGATGACGTAACAACACTGATGAGTTGATGTAGCATCAAACACTGATGACGTAACAACACTGATGAGCTGATGTAGCATCAAACACTGATGATGTAACAACACTGATGAGCTGATGTAGCATCAAACACTGATGATGTAACAACACCGATGAGTTGATGTAGCATCAAACACTGATGATGTAACAACACTGATGAGTTGATGTAGCATCAAACACTGATGATGTAACAACACTGATGAGTTGATGTAGCATCAAACACTGATATAACAACACTGATGAGTTGATGTAGCATCAAACACTGATGATGTAACAACACCGATGAGTTGATGTAGCATCAAACACTGATGATGTAACAACACTGATGAGTTGATGTAGCATCAAACACTGATGATGTAACAACACTGATGACTTGATGTAGCATCAAACACTGATGACGTAACAACACTGATGATTGATGTAGCATCAAACACTGATGACGTAACAACACCGATCAGTTGATATAGCATCAAACACTGATGACGTAACAACACCGATCAGTTGATATAGCATCAAACACTGATGACGTAACAACACCGATGAGTTGATGATAGCATCAAACACTGATGACGTAACAACACCGATGAGTTGATGTAGCATCAAACACTGATGACGTAACAACACTGATGAGTTGATGTAGCATCAAACACTGATGACGTAACAACACCGATCAGTTGATATAGCATCAAACACTGATGACGTAACAACACCGATGAGTTGATGAGTTGAGCATCAAACACTGATGACGTAACAACACACTGATGATGAGTTGATGTAGCATCAAACACTGATGACGTAACAACACCGATCAGTTGATATAGCATCAAACACTGATGACGTAACAACACCGATCAGTTGATATAGCATCAAACACTGATGATGTAACAACACTGATGACTTGATGTAGCATCAAACATTGATGATGTAACAACACTGATGATTGATGTAGCATCAAACACTGATGATGTAACAACACCGATGAGTTGATGTAGCATCAAACACTGAAGATGTAACAACACTGATGAGTTGATGTAACATCGACTATCTGGTACATCAGGAAAACAACTATAAGTGTGACATACTATCATTTATTACCCACGTGGTCAACGTATGGGTAGATGCATACTAATCTCGTACGTCACACGAGTGTCGTATCGCGTTGACCTGTGTCGTAACGACTTGACCTGAGATTATAACAATTTGATTGGATAACCGATGACCTCTCAATTAGGTCACATTCTGACGTAACTATTTTTTCATTCTTAACAAACACGTGAATTTATTCATTCTACAATTTAAATGAATTGTGGGAATGTAAACATTGCGAGCGTTGCCGTGTCGCTGTTTAATTGTGAGTCGAACTGAGACATTATATCCGTCGAAAAACATAAACGCAATGTTTCCACCTGTGATGTTAGCCGAATGATGCCATTGCAAACCAAGAAACGGGGTGCTACGGAGTAGTTTACTGTAGAAGATGGTACGAGGCGATGACAACTGACGTGCATCGTGACGTCGGTTGCCAAGACAGTGACGTCATTACAACGTGACGTCATGCAAATATTGTACTACAGTACAAAATTCTTCCACAACCTCTTTATGAAACCGGTTTCGGTTTGAAACCAAAAAATAACGAAATTACGCTATTTTGTCAATTTAATGCATCTAAGAAGTGGGTAATAAATAAAATACCACACTCGGTCTCATTACATGCGAATTATACGAAACTCGTGACCTTCCTATGTTATCTGACCTCGCTTTCGCTCGGTCAGATACCATAGGAAGGACACTCGCTTTCGCTCGGTCAGATACCATAGGAAGGACACTCGTTTCGTATAATTCGTATGTAATGTAGTAGTATTCTCTATTTATCTATCCATACACGTGATACATCTTACATCATAAAGCGTTATAAATGTATACTTGATATTTCCATATGAATTATCCCTTTAACCCACAGTTAAGGGTAATGGTTCAGCAAAGGTTAGTGTATGTACGTTTACCTGCAGATGGAGACTATGATGGGATGTTTGACGAGGACTGTAAGGAGGCTGCTGTCGGTACGTGAAGTGTGTCTGTCTATGTCAATGTCTCTCTACAAAACTGCATGCTGTATTTACATATCCAGAACCAGTAAGAGTCGAAAAGTAATGACGTGAATAGACTTGCATCATCATAAAAGAAGCAATAGTTTCTACAGCCGTACAGATAAAACGTGACTGTTAACTGTCTTATCTGTGTTGTTGTGTGACTCGTCGGTGATATGAACCCCACAATAACAAGACACTTTAGTAGAAAACGGTTTTCATGTAATGTTTGTCTCTGTATATCTAGAAGCATTTAGAGGAATGAAAGTTAAAATAACAGTGTTTCCAATAATTACGTTGTAGCATCATCATCGATAATGCCAACGTCCGTCATAGCTGGGGCATCTGTGGATCTCCCAGTGACAAGTCTGGAAGGTGGGTAGGGCGGACCTTCAGTGACTTTGCGGCCATAGGTTTCGCTGACCATTGGTTAGAATCACAGCATCGTACACATATATATGTCAACTGGTTTGTCAGAATCACCGTCACGATGAACGTCCTGCTTCATCATTGCTGGACTAATTCAGATTGCGTAAAACAGTTGATTTATTCCTGCTAACAATATAATTGATGAGGTTTCATCAAAGTAAAACAAATGTGACAAACTATTCAGTATCGTTCAGTGCAGTTCATGTTGTCAAGGTACATGGCGTATCTAGCAAGGGAACCGTAGTGCATGTATGTTATCAAGATACAGGGAGTACCTAACCAGGAAATCTATACAGTAGGCACATGTTGTCAAGGCACACGAAGTATCTAACTAGGGATCTAAATTGCTTATATGCTTCCAATGTATAGATATGGAAGAAGAGAAGAGTTGGCACACAGGGACAACTGTTAGGAAGTAGCATCAGTTGCGAGCATATACTTGGGATTGTTACGTAATAAACTCAACATACGGAATGTAACATGCTCAGTGCTGGATGGAGAACCGTGATGATGCCAATCTTGGGATGTTAAGCACTTCTGGTGAAACCCACGAGCACGGGCGTGGTGCTGACAAACCTAGAAACATGATCACCAGGGATTCAAACCCACCACCATAGGTTCCCGG
This sequence comes from Haliotis rubra, assembly GCF_003918875.1. NCBI lineage: Eukaryota > Metazoa > Mollusca > Gastropoda > Lepetellida > Haliotidae > Haliotis > Haliotis rubra. The sequence goes on along the minus strand of NW_025767037.1, from coordinate 817,557 downwards.
CGTCCCAGGGGTAGCACCGTGGCACAACAACATTACACGAGATAATGTAGAAACATTGTCATCCCGGGGAGAATAAACAAAGTTTGGTAGTCATGTGAATTGCCTCACTTCTAAAATAGATTCATCGTTGCACACATACTACACTAGTTATTTGTTTGGTGAACTGTGAACAAGTATCAAGTTGATGTGTGTAGTCTGTGTACTGAAAACCTTACATGTTTTGTAAGTGACACTCTTCTGCCTAGGTAAATGAAACATACCTTATACTATTTATATTTTTCTTTCAGAGTACTCATCTCAACTCGTAATACAATCCACCTCAGAAGATATAATCACATCAACCTTCATGAACCCGTCTGCTTCCTCTGTAGACCATTTGGTGCCCTCCGTCTCCTCCGCAGATATTGCCACATCAATTGTCATGAACCCGTCTGCTTCTTTTGTAACCCCTATTTCCACCGAAGGTATTGCCACATCTACCCTAACGAACCCATCTGTTTCCTCTGAGGAGCAATTTGTTTTATCCACCTTCACAGATCCGCCTACATCCTCTGTCGATATAATGCCGCCCACCTCCTCTCTTGGTAGTTCTCCCAGCGAGTCTCCTGTATCCCCTAACTCTTCAAGTGTAGAAGTATCCATGTTAACATCGCCGTCAACGTTTCTTCCCTATGCTTCAGCACAACTAGAGACGTCGAGCACCCTCTACTGGTCTACAGAAACACCCGAGTCATCTCATGCTAATGTTGCAGTTGCACCATCTACCCCTGTTATAAGTCATTCCGAGCAAACGATAGAGGAGCGTTGTACATGTAAGTGTTCTCCGTGGAAGACTGACATCGCCTCGGAGAGCCTGACACAGGTCGTTGAGAGCATCAAGAAAGAACTGACTGTGGACAAGGACACAGTTTCACAAGCCATCAGGAAGAAAACCAGTGCGCCCGACCATCGGCAGTCGGCAGTCAGTATGGGTTATGTTGGTATAGCGGTCATCTCAAGCCTGTTTGTCGGGATATTTGTGTTAGATGCGGGATCTTTGTATAGAGATCTCCTGTCTCTATTTAAGACACTGAAGGACAATTGTAAAAGCAAACAAGCAATGTGAAGACAGCGCCGACAGTAGGTAACACACTCTATCTTCATTCCACCTGCATGGACAGTCACCCATCATTGTTCATTATATTGCAAATCTTACATCACAAACATATGCGAACTATTGGATACAGAGATGCGAAACATCAGTCCAACATTTAGAATGTTAATGATTACAATGAAACTCACCCCAAGCATACCCTTCTGTCCGTCACTCCGAGTGTAGTCCTGGTGGGTGTTTTATTATCAGTACAAGTTTCATCCCAGACATGTTCTGTGGGAGAAGGTCTGGAAAGGCATGCAGCCATGATGAGTCTCCTACAGCACCCTACCAAATACCGTTCCAGTCTTGTCTGAATCCCAGATGCGGTGCATACAAAGATGGGCGTGTCTGATAGTGACTTGGAAACAAAACCGTTGGGAACGCATGCTCTCTCACGCAGTTGCGTACGGTTCTGCCACAAATTCGTCTCCGCCCCAGAGCTGATGGAGCAGTCAATGCCGTAGTTTGGTATATGCACCAACCAGTTACAGTTGTCTTGCCGTAACGTGGCTCTGGACGACCGGCCTGAGACAAGTCATCAGTGCTGCCTTGCTGTAAATATATGGTAAACGTATAAGTTTTTATGAGCATTACTCGGCTAAAATATAATTATGTACCGACCACATTAAATGATTATTAGTATCATCCTCCTTGAAAATACCGCTAACAAATCACATTGTTCGCCGTGAAGGTAGACTACGTATGGTGAATCACGACCTTAAAGTCAAGAGATGACTTTATAAGTATGCATTGAAACTTGCATGATTCAAATTCATGATAACTATATTTATTTTGAAGTTCATATGAAAAACATTTACGTTTTTCTGTTATATATATCGCATTTATATGTAAATTGAATAAATAGTGTTTAAATAAATACATATAGTTAGAATGGAGTACGTTTTGGTTCTTATAACCATTTTACAGTTTGTCATTGGGGTCTATCTTCCTACCTACATTTTTCGATGTACAAAAGGTGACATTGTAACCAGGTTGTACTGTACACTTCAGTTATCAGTGACGTTGACATGCAGTTACACCACAATGGTGGCACTGTAACCAGGTTGTACTGTACACTTCACTTTATCACCGACGTTCACATGCAATTACACCAGAATGGTGGCACTGTAACCGGGTTGTACTATACACTTCAATTTATCACCGACGTTCACATGCTATTACACCAGCGGACATATTATCTCGTTGTGATTACACAACACTTGAGACGTGTTGCCAGCAGTGTTATACCCTTCATGTCATGGACAACCTGGTGGTATAGTATTGTATTCCATACACAGAGAAATTGATTCTTGGTTTGTTTAGTTGACAACCGCTGGGAGCAGGTATGTGCTATTGTGCGAATGCATGTTGTTTCTGCAGTTTTGAAATTAATATCAGAATTATGGTGAAACTGACGAGGTCGTTGAAGATGTTGACGTTGAGGCGAGATTTGTATCACAGGAAGGTGTCTGTACTGGAGGCGTGCTTTATGGGCCCGAGGAAAAATAGACAATGAACAGTAAGAGATTTCCTGTCATACATAATTCTACCACAGCGCAAACACGACAATGCCCTATTTTGGGAGTGACACCATATAAAGAATGACTTCCTGAAGGCGAATGTTGACACTCTGCATAATTACACCGTGTATGATGCGCATTATGACATTTTGACATTTATTTGTTTGTTTGCTGGTGATCGACTTAATCGACGAAATTAAAATTACAGCAGCCATTCACTTATTTATAACCATGGTAAACGTGTTTTTTTCAATTGTTTTTGCGTCTGTGTTAGTTTGTTTTTAAAGTCTTAAACAGCAATATGACCGCGACCTGTAAACAATCACTGATAGTATCAGACGTGGAATCTCACACTGAGGCATTGCGTGCCAGTCTTGATGGAAGGCTTGTTCCAGGCAGTAGCATATTGTTATTGGAGGATGTCTCTGGCGTAATCTGCGACCCATAATGTCCCAAACGTCTCTATGGAATTGAGATCTGGACTTCTGGGGGGCAAGGTAGTGTTGCTCGGGGTCTTGACATAAGAAATCACCAACGGCACGTGAACGATATGGTCTAGAATTATCGTCCGTGAAGACGAGCTTTAAGTTCTGAAAATGGTCATTGAAATGTGGAACAACAACCCTGTCTAGGATGTCAGTGTTGTTTCGTTGTCCATTGAGATTTATTTCTGTAGTCACAAGGGAAAGATTACAAGATTATAATAAACTAGATGAAACGATAAATCGATCCACTACGGACAAATGTTGGTGGAAATTAGTCAATGATTACGTGAAGAGAAATAAAAACAACTATATTTTTCCGCCGTTGATTTTCAATGATTTCGTAAGCGATGATTTACAAGATATAACTGATTCTCTAAATGATTATTTCACTCTGCAGTCGCGAGTAGAAAATCCGGATTCAACACCCACCAATACCAATATAAAGACAATCAATAGTCTATCAGAAATTAATCTTATTAACAGTGAAGTATATGATATCTTAATGAGTGTTAATGCTGTGAAAGCAACCAGCCCCGACGGCATTGGAAATAGAATTCTTAAATTAATCGCTGTCAGTATTTCACCCCCTTTTAACGGGACTTTTTAATCTATCACTTCAACAACGAGTATTCCCGGCAGTTTGGAAAGAAGCAAGCGTTATACCGATTCACAAAAAGGGAAGTGTAAATGATTGTACAAATTACAGACAAGTAGCCTTAACTAGTTGTGTATCTAAAATATTTGAGCGATGTATATTCAAACATGTTTTCAACTATCTTAGAGGCAATAACATCTTATCCAATTTACAGTCAGGTTTCATCCCAGGGGGACTCTTGCGTGAATCAGTTGACATATTTGTATTATTTCATAGCCAAGGCAATGGACGAAGGTAAGGAAATACGTGAAGTATTTTGCGATATCAGCAAAGCTTTTGATCGAGTATGGCACAAAGGTCTCGTGCAAAAGCTAAAATCATGTGGAATCGATGGTTCACTATTACAATGGTTTAAAAGTTATTTAGAATATCGATCCCAGCGTGTAGTCATAAATGGTTATAGTTCTAATATTAAACCGGTAAAAGCTGGCGTCCCGCAGGGTTCTGTTCTAGGACCACTTCTGTTTTTGGTCTACATAAATGATATTGCTGAAGGCAGTGACAGTAATATACGATTATTTGCAGATGATACTTCTATCTATGTAATAATAGATGACCCTTACGTAGAGGCGTTTAGTCTCAATAATGATCTACTAAAAATAGCAAACTGGGCAAAAACCTGGAAAATCGATTTCAACCCATCTAAAACTAAAACAGTCTTATTCAGTAGGAAATCAAATTCAAATCCTCACCCAAGCTTGTTTTTCAACGACGTTCGAATTGAAGAAACTTTGAGCCATAAACATTTAGGTATAACTCTTCAAAACGATTGTACATGGGATATACATATAAACGATATCGTTAAGAGAGTCAGCCCCATGATATATTGCTTAAGAAGCCTTAAATATCAACTAACGACAAACACCCAGAATCGTATGTATTCGTCGTTTATACTTCCGATCTTTGACTACTAAAGCCATATTTATGACAATTGCACTTAGACGCGTTACGTACGATATGTGGAGCTGTTCGCGGCACCAGTCACGATAAAATCTACGCTAAAACATCCTCTGTTTCTCTTCGCGAAAGAAGAAGAATAGCTAAACTAATCACATTTTTCAAAATGTATCGTAACAGATTACCCCACTATCTAAACGAACTCGTCCCTCCCTTCGTCTCTCAAGTCAGTAACTATCCCTTACGTAACGCATCGCATTTGCTCTATATGACAATTCATTTCTACCGGACGCTGTAAGTTTATGGAATGCTTTACCGCAAAATATTAAACCTCTTACAGACATCAATGATTTTAAATCTACTTTAAGTCATAGAGCTAAAGACATTCATTTCGATCCAAATATAGGTTCAAGAGTTTGTCAAATCCTCCACTGTACCTTAAGGTTAGGATGTAGCGATCTCAACGCTGACAAACACAACAGACATATATCAGAGAGAGCAGATTGTTTGTGTGGCCACCCTACTGAAGATGCACGTCATTATTTCTTTGTATGTCCAAGATTTGATGCTGAAAGAATAAATAAATTTTATTATACCAATGGCTTTTCATTAGAAACAATCTTATACGGAACGTCTTCCATGGACCCACAAATTCAATCACATATCTTAAAATCAGTCCATCTATTTATGATTGAAACTAGGCGCTTTAACTGAGCAAGTCATACACTAAAACCTATAATTCTCAAAGCTATACTACTATGGATCCCGACTGCAGATGCCATGAATGCATACAACCATCATGATTTTAAGTTTCCGACTACTTGTCATACCATCTACTTTCATTTTAGATAGCATCTTTTCTTGTCATGATACTGTTTCATATATCTATGTATATTGGAGCGGTCTTCATATAAGTTCTTTCGAGCTTGTTGACCAATCCAGATCATGAAAATTCTGTCTTTGCTTTTTCATGAAATAAATATTTTTAAACCACAAGATTACAGTGATTTGAGAGATACCACCACACCATCAATGAAACCTTGCCAACGCTACTTGCTCAAAGATAGTCAGTTGTGCATTTTCCTGTTTTAACATGGTACTTGAAATGAACAGATGAAGTCTGAGTCTTATTCTGAGAAGGGTTGTATCCTGTTTGGGAAGTGTCGACCTCAAGGCTGGCGGCCCTTAATGCCAATAGTGAGGTGATGTGTTGTGGCCTGCTGGCGCTTTCTGGTGTCAGGCAATAACCCTCAATGACATGCCAGTATTCCGCATACCATTAGTGTGCCATCTTTGATCAGTTGTCAGTTGAGGAGACCTCATCTTTGCTTGTCAAGCATGAAATCAATTTATTTTCAAAGTTATCAAACTGTAAGAACAGTTTACTGAAACTTGGTGTTTGCTTAATAACGGCCACACCTATTGAACGTGGCTATATGGGAGTTAAAAATCATAGGCGTTGCGATACTTCTTTCCATGTGTATATTTGTTAATAATTATTCTGTAAACATATGTAGCTCTCTACACTAGGGATAGTGTTTGCTAACATAAGTAGTCAGTTATAGGCATAGAATGACGAATTCTCCACGATACGCCATGACCTGAACTTGTCTTCATGCAGATCCAAATGGGACAAGAAAACTCATAACGTTATCGACATATCCCTGGACGGCCAAAATGTTTTCGGCCATCTTTGAATCGGATATAATAACTGAATGCTATCTCGACAAATTACTATTTTGTTTTACCAAATATTGTGCAACTACGGCTATTGATGTTCATCGCACCCACAATTCAACAGTCTGTTCATTAAGATACTGTCTTGGGCGTTAGCATGAGCTTACCTCCAGCACCCTATGTCGTGTCATACAGTTGGGACGCAGGTCAAGCGTCCAGAGGGAAGGGCGTTCTGACTCCGGTACTGTATTCATTACAGTCAGTCCTTCAGAACTCTCATTCCATCTTAATAAACTGCCTTAATTCCGAGGAGATGACGTCAACATTTATTCCATGAATTAAGCTTGAAAGTCTTGTGTGAAGAATAATCAGATAACATGTGATACCTTCGCTAAATGACTGACACATTTCTGATATTTTTACAAATGATGTCTATATTCTAGTCAATGTTCTCATAGAAAACTCTCTATACTAATACCGGTATCTGCCTACACATTTTCTGTTACTTTGACTTACGTCACTGCCTATGATGCAAAGAAGCCAGATTTTTGCATTTCGTTCTCAGTAATTTCCAGGCAGTGAAGTATAGGTTCGTGGCATTTTCGAAAACTAGATCCGGACTAGGTTGATGTACAAGGTCACAAAGAAGTGGTCATTTTAGCAGTTCTTCCAAAAGTCGGGATAGGAGTCTGGGAAGTTATTATGGGGATTTCTTCATTTCTACCAAAGTACAGATTTCTTGTGTCTGGTGTTCCTTCACATGAGCTCCCAAACCCTGGACTGTAGCTTCAGTAAAGAGGCCAATGAGGATGGTCCAGGGGAAAACCTGACCACACATGTTCCCGATTTGAGTCTATCTACTGTTTTGAACAGTAGCCTTGTTCAATATGTCATATCTTGAAGGGGACACCGCCCTCTTGGAGATATCCACCATGTGAATGACTGTTTCGTTTGGAATAAAGGTTTAACATCTGGAGTAACTGTTGCGGTCCCGAATAGAGATCCCATACATATCTCAAATCAAGGCCTGATATATACAATGCACTGTGTTGGCGTGAGTTCTGGCTTATCTAAGTGAATCAGAAATCACAGGTGTGTCATACCTCGTTAGGATGAGAAAGCCACTATAACTCGGTGCGCCTAGTGGCAGCAAGAGTTGTATACTCCCCAGGGAGTTGAGATTGCTAATACGATCTGCAGTTGATATTGACATCCAATGGTCGAGGGGAAAAAATACCAGCGCCTTGAGCATGCACTAGTGCGTGGATATGTGCGCTATATAAATATCCTATAATAATATAATAATACCTTGAGACAGGAGTGCTGGTCTCTAACTAGTAGATTCTTGATTGACAGAGAGAAGATATCGTGTGTTGATCGAAAAGAACATTTTGATTGGTTAATAGCATAGATATACAGGATGCCTGTCTCCCTGACGACAAGCTGAGCCAAGGTTTTTGACATATTCCATCTTAAACTTTGGTGGAGGTATTAGAAATCTACAAGTTGGAAAATGACACTTTTTATGGATGACAACTTCCAACCGGACCACCTCAACCTGCAACACCAAGCAGTACAGCTCACCATGGAAACAGAAAGCCACCGCCAATTACCCTTCCTCGATGTTCAACTCGACCATAGTTCATGACATCATCCACACTACCGTCTACCACAAACCCCCTCACACGGACCAGTACGTCCCTTACATGATAAACTACCATCATCAGGCCAAACAAGCCAGCATTGCCACCCTCACCCGAGGAGTCATGGCCATCTGCATTTCGGACAGTCTCAGCGATAATATTCAGTATCTCAACCCTTATCACCCTCAGTGGATATCTCAAAATCCCTCGCTAACCAGCAAAAGGTTCCCGTTTCCAAACCAGCCCAGACATCAATGCTCATCAGCATCCCACACCAAGGCCTCACCAGTCACCAGATCAGCAGACAGCTGTCCACAATAGCCAACATAGACGTCACTTTAACTTCCGATAGAACACTGGAAAACATGTTAAATGCCAACAGTAAAGGTCACACACTCCCCACCAAACCCCAGGATATGTGTGCATGAAATATCATGCAACTGTAACGACAATTACATTGGAGAGATTTAACCGACCACATCCACCAGAATAAAAGAAAACAATACCTGTGTTGAAACATGTCATGAAATCTGCCCTTTCGGAAATCTCAAAAAGATTCCGGATTTCCATGTTTCCTGGCCACAAAGAAAGATGAACAGAGACCAAGGCATCTACCTTCCATTGTGTCCTGTGTCACATCATCCTCCACTATGCGCCTGTTGAATGCTAGTGTCACAATAGCCAGCTCCTTGTCATCCCCTCACCTTCAGTAAATCAAACTCCTGTTAACACTCTTCATCATTATATTATTATCTTAAAGCATTATTCCTATCCCATTAGCTTCTTTGGCATTCTAGAAGTAGAGGAGATGAAGAAATGAGAATTTTTTATGGATATACAGCTTGTCTTGCTTGACAATGACATTAGAATCTTTGTCGAAACGTCGCATATGCAGAATAAAGAAGTTTGCTATCCAGAAAATTGTCCTCATTCTTCGTTCCCATTGGCTTTGTCGTTATATTGTTAGCTCTGTACATTAATCATATCCCGTTGGCTTAGAGTCGTTATAGTGTTAACTTTGTACATCAGTCACATCCCATTGGCTTTGTCGTTATAGTGTAAGTTTTGTACATTAATCTCACGTTGTTTCGTGTAAACATATCATGATATGAATATATATTCACACACTTAACATCCTACTGATGAAAAAAGAAGGTCTGAAACGTCATGATAAAGAATAAAAGATGTTGCTATCCCTGAAAAAGGTATCCTGTATTTATGATCAATCTCATTTCGGAAGAAATAATGGAGAACAAAACCTGTTTGCATCAACCCGAGAAGGTCGTAGACAGTAAAACATTGGTGAAACCCTGTTCGGCAGCGTTTTCTGTCTCCTCGAGCACCTGATCTATAACCTCAGCAATAGACCGATCCAGTCTGTCAATCAAAACTGGCGCATGCGTCAAATTTGGCCAATCAGCAGGCCAGGCGCGCTGTGTGGATTTGTCGGACTTATTTCCGGGGGTCAAACGGTGCCTCCGAAGCGATGTGCTTCGAATTATGCCATTTACACTCGCTATATTTATTACATATTGCTGCGATTTGATGTGTACCTTTAACAAACCATTACGGTCAAGACAACACAAATGGAGGCGGATCAAGAAACGCGATAGGCCTAACGATCAGTTAAATGTCTGCACCGTCGTTCAGGAAACCTACATCTGCCTGCTGATGAGAATTTGCACGAATTTCCACACTTTTGCACATGTGCAAAATCATTACCAACTGATGACAACAAATAGCAGTTTCAGAAGTTGCAAGTGTTATAAACACGGACAATTATCGTAACTACAATTTTGTTTTTGCTTAACGTGTTTAGTCACTACTAGGCATTGAGTTGGTACGCCATAAAGCTCAAATGAGACAGGCGAGAAAGCCGTGACACAATGTAAACAAATCTCCATTTCGGTTACGGTCAACCGAAATAGCAAAACTTGTAACATGAAAGAACAATGTGGCGGATATTGTCCCCTTCGTTCTTAGATATTCTTCAATTTGTCATACATTTTAGGATGTTTTAAATTTCATAAGCACAATCTGAAGGCCTACAGTATCTTGTTAACAGAGCAAAATATTCCAGGAGTAATATTTTTTATTCAAACGGAAATATTGTCAGTGTCAGCAGTTGCCTATCATGCAATATCCAAGTATCAAACTTAATTCATATGAGTGCCTATAAAACCATCAAACTTAATTCATATGAGTGCCTATAAAACCATGCTTTAAATATTTCAGCTTTTTTATAAAGAGTTGCATGGGACTTTGAATTGAATTACCTTCCTCCATGTTGATCGAATACGAAAACTTTGTGAGAAGAATAGTGATCGACTTTCTGGAGTATTGAACGGAGTGAAATAAAGTGTATATCTTAATTATGAGAACATTATTAGAAGTTTTGTTACCACATAAATGATTCACATATAATGGTACATTTTAGGAGTAATATTACAACTGTAATTTTGATTAATTCACTGGAAATGATAGCAAGGTATGTTTTAAGAATCTTGCTTTTTTTTGGCAAACGTGGAAGGGTAATACAATTAATAATAATCTTATCAATAATAAATAATTATTTAATTGATTGACATATCAGATTATTATGATTTTAAGGCAGAACTAGGCAAACAAACACCATACATATCATGGCAGGACAATCACTTGGTATTAACTTAGTTTCTTGGCTCCTGCTTTTAGATGTTTTTTTCAAATACTACATTTACTAATAAGATAATTCTGAAAGTGATTGCTAGTATCATAACTCATTAAAGTTATTTCAACATCCAGAGAATTTGAAAAAGCAAAGGCTACGTTTTGGTCAAACCCTGGTCATGCATTATCCAGTCCTGCAGGGCCTAGATTTTCGAAGCTCTCTTAACGCGTAGATAGTCGGAAGTGCCATGCATTAACATTAACTTACGACTATCTAAGCGCTATTGTATTGACTAAAAGCTTTGAACATAGGATATATTCTTTGCACCTTATTTACACTAGTAGTTGGCAGTTAAACGTCTCTGATGAAAAAACAATAGATCTACATTTGTATTTTGTGTAACATTCTATTTCAATGCTAGTTAATTGTTCGGATAACTGTGGATCCTCTGTTCCAAGATTTTGCATCACATGTTTCCTATTTCTTGAAGATGGCGTAGCTAGTGTACAGGTGCAGACTGTATCTTGGATCTTTTTTGTGTTCTGATGCTGTGACATACCTGTACATAAACGCTGGCAGTTCATTAAGTCCAGTATTGTGGAAGTTTGTATGTAAATTAGGATTCAACAACAAAGTACATATAGAAAAGTAAAATAGAAATGATTAAAAAAATGATTTCCTTATATTCAGTGTCAGTTTATCATGGTGTAAAGATTTTGAAGAGAGAAACTTTACTGAGAATTGCTGCAGATCAGCTGTTAAATATTTGCGTCTGGGTATGTCCAGATCTAGATACATCCATGGAAACATACTGTTTACAAGCCCAATTACGTTTACAGATTTCCAAATGTGATTGATTTGTTTACATTAATTATATACAGACAAATAAGATGCATGAAATAGTACACGGGAAATATTTTCTGCTTTTTATTTACCATTCTCTTAATTCATTAAAAGATAAAAACCCATGTTTTCAGATTATTGAACTAAATTTGAACAACGCCAACGGATAAGTAAAGCGCCACGCGCAGTGTTGATTATCTATTTATAGATATCAAAACGATCTGCAACATGAACATGTGGTTGTGTTCACGAGTTTTATAAAATTATAAACTCAAACAACAAAATTTCAGTTACCCTTCCCCTGCTAATATCTGTGACGGAGGTGAATTGCCAGATAGATTAATTGATTCGAAAGAAACTACGCTTCCTACAGTCTCAGCAGCTAGTCGAGACGATTTTTCATCGGGCATTTAACTCATTTTCACTCGCCGGCTGCAATCTGCCAGCTATAATATATTAAAAATCACATACGTATAACTTGCCTCTTTAAATAACATTCACAAACGACGGATACCAAAGTATCACAAGCAGAATTCATCAACAACGTTCGCAATCGCGTAACGTTTCGCCGGCGGTGACGCCATTGTGATTAGTCAGTGGTTGTACCCCATAACGTCAAAAACGAAGTGGGCGGGGCTTATCGGCCGGGACTGGATCGGTCTATTAGATCCAAGATGGACTTATTCATAGTTTCCTTGATGCGATCTGGTGGAACGTCACCATTGCTAAGTCTCATTCAAGTAATCAATGGAGGTTGTTGTGGCTGTATATGAAGCTGAACAAAAGGGATCGCTATTGAGTACGTCGAAGCCATGGTAGATCGTAAGGTGGTCGAAGAGCCCATGCGGGAATGGTATGGCTGTCGGTTTGAACCCTCATAGAAGAAGATAAGTGCGAGCAGTTTGATCGGTCCGTGTGGTGGCACTTGTCTCAACGGAGACCGTTTAGGACCACTACGGGTAGAAGGATGGTGTGGTGATTCTGCACTGCGGCTGCCAGAGTCGTATATGTTGATGTGGAATGTTCCTGACACTTCTAGATTGTTTGATTGAGTGGTTGACATTGCTAGGAAATCATGGAGACGGGCCAGTTGAAGATGAGTGAGTGAGTATGGTTTTACGCCATTTTTAGCAATATTCCAGCAATATCAAGGCACCAGAAATGGGCTTCACCAAGACACAATATACCCATGTCGGAAATCAAACCCGGATCTTCGAGCGTCAAGGTGAAGTTCATCTGTTCTCAATATTTTGTATGGCCCCATGAGAGTCCAGAATTTCAGATTAACCAAACAGATTACGAATTGTGGACCTGGGAATGTCACACAGTCTTCCTGTAGTGCTTGTGCCAACTGTTGGAGGTTCTGGTGGTGTTGCTGACTTAATCGCGGACGTTGATCAGGAGCATGACATTAATGTTTGATTGGGGTTGGATATGGAGGCACAGAAGGCCATGTCATTACTCAAAAGGGCTGTTGTCAGTCTTGCCGTGCGAGGTTGTCGGATTGAAAACGTTTGCTTGATGCATAATGGGATGGGTGTGGGGCCGAAGAATTTCAACTGTGTAACATTGTGCCGTTAAATTGCCATGGGCGTGTACCAAGTCTCTTGAACTACCAGTATGGGAGATGACGGTCTACATCATTACACTCGTGCCACCAAACCTGTCCACTTCCTGTATGCATTAACGTTCCCAACGACGACTGTAAACACAACGTTTACCGTCTGTACGGAGAAGCAGATGCGGGGTATCTTTTTGTCTCAAAGACGCAAAGCAACCTGATTAGAATGGACACTTTACCATTACAAATACCTAGTACAGACACCCGTGAAGGTGCGGGTTAGAATTGATCTTCAGTAACCCATGCTTGTCGTACGAGGCGACTAACGGGTTCGGGTGGTCAGGCTCGCTGGCGGGGATGACACATTTCATCGTATCCCAATTGCGTAGATCGATGTTCATGCTGTTGATCCCTGGATTGTCTGGTCCAGACCCGATTATTAACAGACCGCCGCCATATAGCTGGACTATTGCTGAGTGCGGCGTAAAGCTAAACTCGCTCACTCACCTAGTACAGAGACTGTGAGACCTTTCCAGTGCCGACTTTTTGTGTTTCACAGTATCAGCATTATACCTCCTACTTATGTTGAGGTAATCTGACATGCGACAGAGATACACCTGGAAAAAGGTTAAGAACCTCGGTAATTTTGCAAAGTTGTACGTTTTGACCAACATCAGTAGTGTGCACGCGCAGTACGTTGGTAAAGCTGCATGGGTTTCTGTAAGATCATGTCCTGACTACAAGGCAAGAAAGTCGGTTTACTTCAACGTTTTAAGAATGGACATAGCACAACACACAACTCATCTGGTTTAGCTCAAAATGATATCTGTTACAAGTATGGAGCCAGAGAGATGAGGCAAGATGACGTGTATGTGATCTGACAAAAAACGTTTATTTGTAACTGGAAACGGTGTACAATCAATATTTAGTGTAACCTCCATGTGCGTGTAGAGTAGCTGCCTGTACCCTATGTCGCAAACACAAGTCAGTCATCGTATCCGTTGCACAGGAAACTGTCAAAAAGCTGCTTCCAGCTCACGCAGATTTTGAACAGGTGATACACGTGCTTGTATCCCTCTAGATAATGTCCCGAATATGCTTCAGGACATTCAGGTCTGGACTCATGTCGGGCCACGGAAGGTGAGGCACTACATTATTCTAAATGAAAGGTGTCACTGCGCGAGAAAGATGGGATTAGCGTTGGCATCCATAAATACAGATCTTAGCAAGAGGAAAATTATCAAAATAAGGGACAATAACTGGATCCAGCACTTCCTAGATATACTGATCCTCCGTCAAATTCCCACGCATTGTCAGCGTCCAGAAGGGTCCATTAGTTACACGAAGAAGGAATCGTCTTTCATCAGGCCAATTGATTCTCCTCAAAGTCCTCAAGTTTTCATCAAACTAAACGTGCTTGCTGGTGACGATCGCTCTAAAGAGGACGTTTGATTACCATTCTAGAATTTGTACTCGACTCACCTTAGGTGATTCCGGACTGTTCTCGAAGAGACCCGGCAGAATGGTAACCAGTGGTGCTTCAGTTAGTGCTTGTGGCGAATGGTTGTCGAGTGAGCCTCAATAGAGCCTTGTCTTCACGATCTGGGTCGTCCAGAACGTGGGCTATCCTTCACCTCAGTGGTCTCTGTGAATTTTCTGCCCCAACGACTGACAACAGTTACTGTCTTGTGGACATTCATTAACGAACCAATTGCCTTAAAGGACATACCGGAGTTACGCATTCCAATAGTTTGCCATCTCTGGCCATCTGATAATCTTCCAGAAATTGAACACAGTTCTGTTTGCGGTCTGTTATGGGTGCTTAACGTTTCCCCCAGGTGTATAGACCCGTGAAGATCCGTTTAGAATTGATCTTCAGTAACCCATGCTTGACGTAAGAGGCGACTAATAACTGGGTCAGGCTCGCTGAATCGTATCCCAGTTGCGTAGATCGATTGCTCATGCTGTTGATCACTGGATTGTCTGGCCCAGACTCGATTATTTACAGACCGCCGCCATATAGCTGGAATATTGCTGCGTAAAACTAAACTCACTCACTCACCCCGTGTGTACACTTGCAATAACAAACTCATTGAAGCACATGGTACCATGCAGTTTTGTATAAGTTTGTTGGGGTAATAATAGGATCTCATTCATTGTTGGGGTAATAATAGGATCTCATTCATTGTTGGGGTTATAATAGGATCTCATTCATTGTTGGGGTAATAATAGGATCTCATTCATTGTTGGGGTAATAATAGGATCTCAATCATTGTTGGGGTAATAATAGGATCTCATTGTTAATAATAGGGGTTATAATAGGATCTCATCATTGTTGGGGTAATAATAGGATCTCATTCATTGTTGGGGTAATAATAGGATCTCATTCATTGTTGGGGTAATAATAGGATCTCATTCATTGTTGGGGTAATAATAGGATCTCATTCATTGTTGGGGTAATAATAGGATCTCATTCATTGTTGGGGTAATAATAGGATCTCATTCATTGTTGGGGTAATAATAGGATCTCATTCATTGTTGGGGTAATAATAGGATCTCATTCATTGTTGGGGTAATAATAGGATCTCATTCATTGTTGGGGTAATAATAGGATCTCATTCATTGGATCTCATTCATTGTTGGGGTAATAATAGGATCTCATTCATTGTTGGGGTAATAATAGGATCTCATTCATTGTTGGGGTAATAATAGGATCCCATTCATTGTTGGGGTAATAATAGGATCTCATTCATTGTTTTATAATAGGATCTCATTCATTGTTTGGGTAATAATAGGATCTCATTCATTGTTGGGGTAATAATAGGATCTCATTCATTGTTGGGGTAATAATAGGATCTGATTCATTTTTGGATAGGTAATAATAGGATCTCACTTGTGAAAGAGGCATTCATGTTCCACTACGGACTACCAGTTCCTTATGCATTAGCTTATGTACCTATGGTGTAACCGGTGATAACAATGTCATAATTATTTATATTGATGGATAAACAGTTTGAATAGGTTATATCAAATACTTGTCAAAAAAACATGCGATCATATTCACCTGTGTAGAATTCAAAGGTAGTTAGTTGTTCATTTAAGTCCATGTAAGTTTTGGTTTTCACTCCTCTCACCTTAGCTAAGCCATATTTTATATTGATGCAAGGTCATTCCAGTCTTTTGTTTATGAGGCAAAAACAGTGAATGGACATCTTGTTGTATAAAAGTAATTATATACTGAACAAAAAAAGAAACCATGTTACTTTATGTCCCTAACATACCCATATGGAACAAAGTGGGTTGCAAGTGGATAAATCTGGTTTAGGGACGTGATGAGTGAGTGAGTGAGTGAGTTTAGTTTCCAGCTATATGGCTGTAAATAATCGAAGCAATATTCCAGCAATATCACGGGAACCGGGACACCAGAAATGGACTTCTTATCACAAGATAGTCGCTTGTGCCCATGTGGGGAATCGAACCGGGTTTGGTTTAGGGACGGATGAGTGAGTGAGAGTGAGTGAAGCTAAGTTTAGTTTTACGCGCTTTAACCAATATTCCAGCTAGGCTACCCTACGGAGGGGACACCAGAAATAGACTTAACACTTTGTGCCCATGTGGGGAATCGAACCCGGGTTTGTGATGAGCTTAAACTGAAACAGGATTGAGCTTACACTGAAACAGGTGTGCTTGGTGCACCCTCCAGTCAACAGGAGCGAGATGGGATCACTTTTTTATTTCACATGGACTTGTCATCTGTATTGGAGCTTGTTCAGTGCCATGTCAATACCTGCATTTTGCAGAAAATTCCATGTCAAAACAGCCGTGTGTGGAGTCGCACCGCCATGTTGGAACTGGAAGCCTGGACTATGAGCAGCCATGAGCAGCACCTGCTCCGGGACAACAACCGGTCATGATACCCGCTGCATTGAGGTTCCCACGAATTACGAGACGACGTGAGTGCACATTCCTGCAGAAAGCTCCCGAAGCCATTACATTATGGCCACTTAAATCGATCAACTTCTTCTACGTAACGCTGGGCACTCTTCCATTGCCAAATCAGTGTAAAATGTAATTCATCGCTAAACACAACCCTCTTCCATTGTCCCTGGTGCAATTGTGCCCAGAGTGGAGGTCCATAACAGTTTGCTGGTGTCACAATCAGCCCCAAGTCGGGTGCAAAAATGGGCAGCAAGGAAGCAACCGGTTTGTAAACGGTTCCAAGACCCCTAAACTGTGCGATACTGGTTGACAATGAGGTTGTAAAACAATTATGCAAATCACGTAGCTGAATTTGGTTGTTCTCAGCATCTTACGTCACGCATTGAGATGCTGTACCCATTTGATGCACAATTGATGCTAAGGTTGTGAATTGTCAACTGCTCTTCACAGCCAGTAGCATGCCATTTGTAAGGCATGGCATGATAATTGTTTATCTCTCACGGATAGTTAACATGTTGTGTGTGTTCGCCGTCCCACCACGATACCGCTCGTGAAATGAGCAGATGCGTCACGTCACCCATATTAACTACCTTGTACCAGCCATTTTCAAAATAATTCAATTCTTCAAATGTGAAGTTTCTTTACTGTTCATGAGGCTGCTGAGCTATTGATAAACAATACAAGTCCCATCATCATCATTATTTCTTTATTGCTGCATATGGTGATATCAGCATATATCCTCAGCTTGTACTGTGTACTGTGTGATACATGATTCTAAACGTTAGTGTTGTACATAACCAGCATGGCGAATATATAGGTGCACCTCAACACCAGCTACCATGTGACAATCTAGACTCTCCAAGTGTACCCCACATGCTAGACTCATGTCACCCTATAGGTCACCTCAACACCAGCTACCATGTGACAATCTAGACTCTCCAAGTGTACCCCACATGCTAGACTCATGTCACCCTATAGGTCACCTCAACACCAGCTACCATGTGACAATCCAGACGTGCGTCTTCACACAGGTGCACCTCAAAACTACCTAACTTGTCACTAAACTGTCAAATGGTTTAAACAACAAATTCGTAACAAATTCATAATGCATAATCCAATTAACTTTAAAAACTTTAAAAAGACAATTGCTCTTAAAAGCTATGTACATGAACAAATTATTGCATTTTCTGTATGTTTCAATATAGAGATAATATCCTCTGTAGCAGCGTTGTGGACTCCCTGGTAGGTGACACTCGCCTTCCTCTACTGGAGGCAGACTGAACACTTTGAGACAGCATCCTGACTCCTCCACAACCTCATCTAATTATCACACCCATCTTTACATCTTCAGTAAGTAGTATGGGTGTACATGTGAACTTTAAAATACATGCACCATGACACACTTTCTGCAGATCTATGTTCTTATAAATAATCCAAACTTAACCATTTAAAAATGTAATAAATTAACTTCATGGAATCCTTCAAAAGTACAAAAATCAATAAACAGATACCAGTTTTTGCTTTGACTGGAATGTGTAACTAGTCCAAGTTCACACTTGTTCCACCCTAACAAGAGTTACACTGTCTGCAGCTACGCAACTACAAAATATAATAGTGATTACCAACTGAGAAACTGAACAGTCCATCAGATTTAAGAACATGTTATTCTCCAGGAAGAAGGACAAGCAGCTTTTGAAATCCACTGCAACATGTTGATGGAGATGTGGAAAACCCCTAATCCTACACAATGTAGTTTGAGATTCACATCTCATCTGTTTGTTCATTTGGTTTATTACAGTTTGAACATATGAAAGAAATAGCACAAACAAGTCATGTTTATTACCCTTATACAAGCCAACCCAGCTGTCACAAAATATGGAACCTGCTTTTTTACTCAATCTAAGATCCAAGTGTATCTATTCTTTCCACCAGGTGAGGGTACAAGGACTTTGGTAACACACACAATGAATTAGGTTGGTGGGTACACTTCATTTATTAGCTGTCACTAGTTCTTAATCATATCTACTTTGGCCTGTTTCTGTAACTCTCCAACAAAAGCTTAGTCATCCATGATGGAGCTCCACACATGATAACTGTCAACATCAAAACATGATCAGTGATTTGTAACAAATGTCTCTGACTTGAGACCAATACAATGATATACTTAATCCTGTCATTTTGGTCCCCAAAATAAACAACAACGATCACAACCAATCAGTAAAACTGATCGCGAGGACGTGGCCCGTCACAACCAATTGGTAAAACTGACCATGACAATTGGATGGACCTCCACAAGAAGACATATACCAAGTCATGCCAGTTTGGCTTAAGACAAGTTCCTTAGGCAGATATTACTTAAAACATATTGACAATAACAATTGCAGCCTCACAAATCCTCGATCAGAAACAAAGCATTTTCAACCAGATGTTCCTTTGCTTTCATAACCTCCAAGAAGAATTTGTCTTTGCCAGATGTACTCAGCTCATTCCCTACCAGGGAAGGACGAGAAGCTGACCTTGTTCTTAGAAGGTAACGGTCGTTCCACCATGTGACCAAAACATATTGGGTACATATGACATACAGCAGTTAATAACCGAGTACACTGTATATACAGCTACATGCATAATAAGTACTGTATTCCTTTATATTTTTACACCAAAAAATATATTCTTAGGTATGAAAATACATGCCCAGCATAAATGACAATTCACTGAAAGTAAAATAAATCTGATTAATATGTACAGCAAAAGGCAACATGGTTTGCATACTCCAATCTACTGTCAGACTTGTATGAAGTAAAATATAATATGCATTCATTTATGATTGACAAAGAATTCCTGTGTCTTCCATCTTCAGAGTATCATTCTAAACTAGAAGCCAAATTCTTAAATGCACAATTGAAAGCCCAGTGTGTATGTATTGTTTGTATTATGGATGGTACATATATATGTATGTAGGTGCTGAGGTACAGGCAGTAATCTACAATATATACACAAAGGATCCATCCACAGACACCATTTCTGTATTCTCAAAGCCAATTGTAGGCACAAGTATCGCAATATCCTGTTATGCTCCCATTTCAACCAATATACTCCAGTTACACAAACAAATGTGCCACCAGACATTCTCCACTTAGACAATCCACACAGTGTAGCCTACATACTGACTGATACATGGACCAATGTGCCACCAGACTTCTCCACTCAGACACACAATCCACACAGTGTAGCCTACATACTGACTGATACATGGACCAATGTGCCACCAGACTTCTCCACTCAGACACACAATCCACAGTGTAGCCTACATACTGATACATGGACCAATGTGCCACCAGACATTCTCCACTCAGACAATCCACACAGTGTAGCCTACATACTGATACATGGACCAATGTGCCACCAGACATTCTCCACTCAGACACACAATCCACTCAGTGTAGCCTACATACTGATACATGGACCAATGTGCCACCAGACATTCTCCACTCAGACACACAATCCACACAGTGTAGCCTACATACTGATACATGGACCAATGTGCCACCAGACATTCTCCACTCAGACACACAATCCACACAGTGTAGCCTACATACTGATACATGGACCAATGTGCCACCAGACTTCTCCACTCAGACACACAATCCACTCAGTGTAGCCTACATACTGATACATGGACCAATGTGCCACCAGACTTCTCCACTCAGACACACAATCCACTCAGTGTAGCCTACATACTGATACATGGACCAATGTGCCACCAGACTTATAGACTAGTGAAACAAAGAAAACAAAAACTGTAATGTGGAGGGCAATAAAATAAATCTAGAAACAATATTTCAAAGCAATTGTTGCAAAATCATAGTGATGACGTATCTTCTATGCATTCTGACTGTTATTGAAATACATGGATACTGTAAATAAACAAATCATGCTCTATCATTATAGCATGTAGAATATTGCAAAATATGTACATCCTATTTTTTATACATGGGCATGCCAACCAGCCAACTCTAACTTCTGTACCACTTGGTGCATTAAGTACACCTCTGTATCATCTGGTCATCAGGTACATTCCTGTATGATCTAGTCATCAGGTACACTCCTGTATCTTCTAGTCATCAGGTACACTCCTGTATCATCTAGTCATCAGGTACACTCCTGTATCATCTAGTCATCAGGTACACTCCTGTATCATCTGGTCATCAGGTACATTCCTGTATCATCTAGTCATCAGGTACACTCCTGTATCATCTAGTCATCAGGTACACTCCTGTATCATCTAGTCATCAGGTACACTCCTGTATCATCTAGTCATCAGGTACACTCCTGTACCACCTGGTGCATCAGGTACTCTCCTGTATCATCTAGTCATCAGGTACACTCCTGTACCATCTAGTCATCAGGTACACTCCTGTACCACCTGGTGCATCAGGTACGCTCCTGTATCATCTAGTCATCAGGTACACCCCAGTATCATCTAGTCATCAGGTACACTCCTGTACCACCTGGTGCATCAGGTACACTCCTGTATCATCTAGTCATCAGGTACACTCCTGTATCATCTAGTCATCAGGTACACTCCTGTATCATCTAGTCATCAGGTACACTCCTGTATCATCTAGTCATTAGGTACACTCCTGTATCATCTAGTCATCAGGTACACTCCTGTACCATCTAGTCATCAGGTACACTCCTGTACCACCTGGTGCATCAGGTACACTCTTGTATCATCTAGTCATCAGGTACACTCCTGTATCATCTAGTCATCAGGTACACTCCTGTATCATCTAGTCATCAGGTACACTCCTGTATCATCTAGTCATTAGGTACACTCCTGTATCATCTAGTCATCAGGTACACTCCTGTATCATCTGGTGCATCAGATTAACCATACCATGTTTCCATTCAGGTAACTGATTCATCAGGTACACCAATGCAATGTACAGTATTTACAATACTGGTTATGACCACTCAAGCTCCAATGTTATTCTACAAAGTTTATAACAGGAACTTAAGAAACAGCCATGTTATTCTTTTAGAGATTTATGAACAAAGAATTGCAGTTTTTTTCTCTCTAATCCATCCAGATTTACTGCAGTTAAATTTGTGGACTTCTATATGCAACAGAGAAACATTACAAGTGACTAACTCCACCCTTACACCCAGAGATAAGGAACAATCCATGATTACATCATATACTATACCCATATGATCTGGTAGCCGGAGAAAGCTAGGACAAAGTCAGACCAGCCAAGCATGCTGCACCATTGACGGCAAATACAGGGATACCTAGGTGTCTTCTGATGTTATCTGATTACATACAGAGTGTGTGGAACATTATGAGGACTATAATTGATTGTGTAGAACTCAGTGTCTAAATGGTGATGATTAACAGCTGCAGTATTGTAACCTTGGGAAGGATCATGACCCTTGGATGCAGGGACTCTCCATCGGGGCAACAGTCGTTCAGGTACATAGACAACTTCCCAGTGAAGACACAGTTTCTCTCTGGGAGTTATCAAGATAGTTGAGTCAAACTGCAACAGTTAAACTTTGCTGAATTTCAGGCCAGCTGCAATAAATCAAGGAAAACACATTACTAACATACTCCAATGTTTAGTACGGTCAGCAGTCTGAATGATCGTTAATTGTGTTTATTTTGTAACTTTTAACTGTTAAACAAGCACGCAACATCATTGTATTATTACTTAAATAGAAACGAAACGTAAAAGCATACAGAACTACATACTTACACATATATAAGAGAAAATACAAAACTTCACTGACATAACACAAACAAAAAAGGTATGTGGTATCAAACATGCATTAAAGAATAACAACTAAAGTGAACTTCCAATTACAGATCAATACAAAACGTTTAATAGAGTGACAGAGTAAGAATGTTGGAGCTACATGCCCTGCTCTGCTAGCCAGTACACATGCCACAGTCAGCCAGAAGGGTTAGATGCTATGGACATTGTTGGCACCACTCTGGACACTCAATTCGTCAAGGTTAAGAGAGTATGGAACAATGTAGGAAACTTCACATTGCTAAACTACTCTCCTTGCAGGAAGAACTGAGTAAATATATTAGAAGTTAGCGGTATGAACACTAAAATCTGGCTACACAGCTTGCTTAATCATCGATAATAGTGACATTACACACTTGGTTATTGTACAGTTGATTAATTCATTACTGATACTGGTCATTGTTAAATATTAGATACACACAAGCACACATCTGCAGAACTCATTTAGTTACAAGAGACAAGCTCTTTACTGAAAAAGTCTAATGAAACAGAAAATATGAACTAAACCAGAGCACTGCAGATAAAACTGAACAGATGGATACAGAAAAGTATTCTGTTATTTATCCACCATCTGGACTGGGATAGGGATGAAGTGCTGGAGTTAAAGAGGACAGAGGATTAGCGGAGTGACACACAGGTATGAATGGCTACAGAGGATGGCCACATGATTTACCCTGCACTGACTGTGGTAATGCTCACGGCTTGCACACCAGGCTAAAACTTGCCCATGTATGCAATACCTTCATCGTTGCTGTAGCAGTTGGGGCAATGCAGCTTGTTGACACGGACCCGAACATCAGCACCTTCACTGCCGTTCCCCAGCGGCGTGTGACACACGCAGCATTTAAAACACTGCACATGGTACGACAGACCCAGGGACTCGATGATCATTGCTGCACCGAATCCTAAGTCAGGGAAAAGATACAAGAGTTGAGTGTCATGCTAACTCAGTGACTATTCAAGTAGTCCATGCATCTAGACCGACAAAATGAAAAAGACCTTCCAAAATAATCTGACTAGAGGATGGTAAACTAGACAAGATGACTAGATACCTATACTCATAATTGACACCTTGCACCAACTAAACCATTGATACCTTGAACCCTCTAAATGATTGACACCTTGAACCAACTAAACCATTGAAACCTTGAACCCTCTCAATGATTGACACCTTGAACCAACTAAACCATTGATACCTTGAACCCTCTTAAAGATCACATATACCCTCCGGGGTACAAATACATAAATCACTAACTGGCATCGTTATATATGAAACTCCGTCATTAAAACTACTCATTTCGACCTTTAATTGACTTAAATCGACCTTTTTGACAACAGTGCACAATTCCCACCCGCGAACGAAATTTCAACCAATCAGAGCGGCGCGTCTCTGTGACGTCATATGAGGAATAGCTTTGAGGGCCGATGCAAATTCATCTACATTTTAAGGGGTAAATTATCTTGTTTACAGGCTTGTATAAACCTGAAATCGTGACAATTGTTGTGGAAAATGAAAGCTATATGTTCTCACAATCTACTGTCATTTAATTTTGTCTCCTGCTTTGCCTAGTTTCTGAGTTACAACTTGTTTTCATAGACGATTCTGTCAAAATCGATTGGTGTCGTTAGGCCCTATTTGTATAATGACTGATCCAATTTGATCCCATTTCTGCGTTTTTTTACCTCGATATTTAATCATGTCATGTAAAAATATGTTTGTATTCTCAAAACAGTGTCGGCCCATAAGTTTTCACAAGCAATACAGCAATTAACACTCCCTTGTTGTAACCCGTATTAGGTAGTATAAACCTACACATGTTATTTGTCATCATTCACTTGATGGTCAGTTAATGAATTTATAACAGGTATAATTAGTGGTAACACACTTAGATTACCCGACAAAGGTTCCCATTTGGCATTTTCTTGTGTCTGGAGTAAATATTCAACATTATAAACATCGATCAAAGGATTAACTGATAACACACTGATTGATTAATTACTTTTATCTTACACAGCGGAATTGTCAAAAGGTAGTGTTTATGTATGTAGATTTACTAATCTATACTGAATACACTCTGCCGTGTCGGTGTCTGCGTAAAAACAACGTCCTTCTTTCAAAGGATTAACCGGCAGTACATTGATTGATTGCCCATTATTGGCTAACTAAATTACTGTTTTTAAAGAAAGGCGGACATTATGCCATGTGTGCTATCTTGGGTGACCAATGAGACTATACACCAATACCTGAAAAGATTTATCACTTTTTCGTATATTAAACTGTTAAAAGACACATCATTTGGAACAGTTTTGTGGATATTGATGGATACATTCCTCAAACAAGGTAATGGCCTGATATTGTTCCTATAACTTTAATCTGTTTTAATTTTAATATTTGCATTTTGTTTTTATTCATTTGTCGAGCATTCAACAGAATCATTGTTTTCGCCGCGAAGTATAATGAGACAGACAACATACACTAGGTGTGTGTGCGAATTATGATTCACATTGGCAAACTATAAAATGTCTAGATATTACAGTTCTGTTATAAATTCACTATAAGTATCAGCAGATCGCCTGCTTTTTATTTAGTTTCAAAATGCATACAAGTATGATAAAAACTAATTAGGATTATAAGCCAAATATAAAGACGCATTACTGACTAGTATCTACATACTGGTGAGTGCACGCTAACCACGAATGTAGCAAGAAATTTATCGTGGCAGTTTTGTGACTTCGACCCCCCACCTCGCCTCCGTGGAAGAAATCGTTATGTTATAAGTTGTGTCATGCAAAATCCATTTGGTTATGATTCCAATACATATTTAACTACGAGTAGAAAGTAGTTTTGATTTTGTAACTTGATGAAAACAAACTATAATCTCATTAATTCTAACAGACTTTACGATTTTCAAAAATGGCGGCGCCCTGTCGGGAACATCTGCCAGTCTGAGGATAAATGCTATTTAGGTTTGTTTCACCGAGTTACAAAATCAAAACTACTTTCTACTGGTAGTAAAATATGTATTTTATTGATGGCCAATTGGATTTTGCATGACATAGCGTATAACATAACAATTTCTCCTGGCAGCGAGGTGGGTGTCAATATAATACTACTTACAATATTATTGTTACTTCGACCACAATCTCACTTCCGAGGAACAAATCGTTATGTTACAAGTTGTGTCATGGAAAATCTTAATGATTGACACCTTGAACCAACTAAACCAGTGATACCTTGAACCCTCTTAATGATTGACACCTTGAACCAACTAAACCATTGATACCTTGAACCCTCTCAATGATTGACACCTTGAACCAACTAAACCATTGATACCTTGAACCCTCTCAATGACTGACACTTTGAACCAACTAAACCATTGATACCTTGAACCCTCTCAATGATTGACACCTTGCACCAACTTAACCATTGATACCTTGAACCCTCTTAATGATTGAAACCTTGAACCAACTGAACCATTGATACCTTGAACCCTCTTAATGATTGAAACCTTGAACCAACTGAACCATTGATACCTTGAACCCTCTTAATGACTGACACCTTGAACCAACTAAACCATTGATACCTTGAACCCTCTCAATCATTGACACCTTGAACCAATTGAACCATTGATACCTTGAACCCTCTTAATGACTGACACCTTGAACCAACTAAACCATTGATACCTTGAACCCTCTTAATGATTGACACCTTGAACCAACTAAACCACTGACACCTTGAACCAACTTTATGATGATATCCTGACACACGTTGAGGCTTTACACCTTCAACAATTCAATGTTTTTTACCTTGAACCTGCTGCTGAACGCTATCATTGACATAAATGTTCAGCTTTCTGACCACATACGGTAAATATTGTTTCATATCTTAATGTGTAAATTTTCTTTTCAAAATCAAACTATTTACAAAAACATGAAGCACAAACAGATCATGACACTGGTTACTGGTGCAGTAGGTCAAGGCGAGAAAAGCATATTGATCATTCAAGAAAAACAGATGTACCTAATTCCTGGTTACAGTGAGAGCACTGTTGTCTGCCACTCAGAGCTGTAGAGGAATCGGACTTCTGCGGGGGAGGTGGAGCTCGGCTCGATGGTGGTATCTGCATTTCTTGACCTTGTTGGTCCCTGTAACGTGGGCTGTTGTAGCCATATGATGTTGGCATGGTGTGTGACAATGATGGGCCTTGGTTAGGGTATTGATTGTAAGACCCGCCCAGATCCTGTGAGTAGTTGCTTCCAGTAGAACCACGGGCACCTGCAGTTTTCTGCAGCAGAGTCTGGCGAATAGCAGCTGGCATGCTTCCTTCAGAAGGATGTGGTTCAAAAGAGGTGTTTAAAATTGGAGACTGTCTCCTTTCCATAGATGGTTCACCTCTCCACCGATTATCTGTTGTGGGCTTGATGGGACCACTAAACTGTGTTTGTGGGGGTTGCCTGGTTTGAGATTTAGGATCCTGGTTGGCTAGTCTCCTCCTCTCTGCTTCCTCAAATAACCAATGTTCTTGTGGGGTAGAATATTGCTTTCTCATGATATCAGAATGTCTTGATGATGGAAAACTTCGGGTATTATGTTGCATATTTTGTTCACTGCCAATCCAATCATGTGATGATCTGAATTTTGGTTTGGGCACAGCATTGAGAGAACGCAATTGCTCCCTGGATGGAGTGGGACGTTTGATTGGCCCTGAGCCTGTGGGACTGTTTGGAGGAGTTGTATTTGGACGAGTCTGTAAAGGCGTTGGCTTCCTGTTCATGGCTAGCATATCTTCTCGTGAGAAGGTCGACTTGCCACTGACATCAGTTGCCATCTTGACATGGCCTTGCTGCCAAGGTTTGGGCTCGACCACCACAGTGGTGGAGTACTGAGGCGCTGTCTGGTTACGCATCTTCTCTGGGCGTTTCTGTGTGATTGTAGACTGATAGGAAGGGGAGGCCTCCCTCACCTGTGACACTGGTGCTTCGAATCGGATGACATCAGCAGCATGCTGCTCTGCAGAAGCCCTCATCAGCTGCAACTGCTCCTGCTCGTGGTGAAATCTCTCCTGCTCCTGTCTTAGATACTCCTCCTTTTGACGAAGCTGTTCCTGTAACCAAAATATTTAAAACTTCAAACATCTGCATTTCACTGGATATACCCTTATAAATGACTCATACCATTTGCTTCACTCTCCCTTAAAACGAGATACCATGGAAACATCCTGTGTAATGTTCCCCTTGGTCTATGTGAATCTTCTTACCTTAGCTTTTTGAATACTAGAGAAACAACTTCTAACTTGAGTTCTCTGCAACAACTGTTTGTACATGGAGCTCATCATTGGTACTGATGGAACCGGAATTTGATCTTTAGAATCTTCCCACAATGACTAGAACCATGAAATATGGAGCGGAACTAGTGTAATCTGATATGAACTTCTTCCATCTGTGCAACATTCTTTCCTGGTCCCTGGTAAAACCATTGGAGCCTTATGAAGGATATATCTTCAGTGTCCGTTGACATAATAATCTCCTCTAAGGACACAAATGACTGGGACGATGACCTAAAGTTTCCGGTCTCATCTTGTGCATCTTGATTGACTGTACTGCAAACATGCTGCAGTGTCCAGGGACAGACGAACATAAAGGGTTTAGGTCCCAGTCTCATACAATAAGATTACATATAGACCAGTTTTTCAAGTAAACCATGGATCATAATTAAGATGAAAAATAAATTTATTTAAGTGCCAACTTGGAAAAATATTCAGAACACATGATGCATAACAGGCTTAAAGTGGTA
Source organism: Haliotis rubra (assembly GCF_003918875.1). Taxonomy (NCBI): domain Eukaryota; kingdom Metazoa; phylum Mollusca; class Gastropoda; order Lepetellida; family Haliotidae; genus Haliotis; species Haliotis rubra. The sequence goes on along the minus strand of NW_025767037.1, from coordinate 788,945 downwards.
ATCCAAAGATAACTTTGTGCACAAACTTTCTCATATTTGCAGGATGGCTTGAATTAGAAAAGACAGAAAATTTTCCCCAACCATCCCATTTTGCTAAAATAGAGAGAGTGACAGTGGCTGGTCACGTGGGAAGCCGATGTCCAAGCACAGTAGTGGGGTGCACTCAGGGTGAGATGTTTTACTGTTATTGGAGAATATAACACAGCATGTTTCCACTGTATCTTGCGTTATGGGAGAGAGAAACAAATAGCATGAGTCAGGATGAGGAAGAATCTAATCCTTATATACATCAGTATTTCCACTCAGCAAATCTGTCATCATCAGCTGCCTGATGGTTCAGAATATGCTCACCTCCTGCTCTCTAAGTAATGCTTCTTTCTCTCTGAATCTTCTGTCTTCCTCTTCTTCTCTCATCCTTTCTTCTTCTCTTATTTTCCTCCTTTCTTCCTCTCGAATTGCATCCACATCGACCAATGCTGCATAAATCATCACAAATATCAGTTACATGCATGGATTACTTCCTACTTCTAATCCCCACACAGTGAGGACAACAAACCCACCCTAACTTCACACGGTATGTGCTTTGTTTGATGAAGTCCTCAACAAATGCTAAACACAATAATATTTACCTCAAAATATAAAAGTGGCACTTTCTGTTTCAAAGTATTGCCATGAATGTACGTGTAAAAGTTCATAATTCACCTAGTTTCTTAACCTTTTCCATTGTAATGAATTTCTGACCAGGAATGCATGGTGCTAGCAGGCAAAACAAGTGGTGTATCTTACGTGGCTCGTATAGGGCTGCCTGCTGGGTGGGGTGGACATACATGTCCCCCGACAACCCTGGCTGGTTCATGTTCACCTGGAAGCTGTAGGTGGGCTGGGACCTGGAACAGGGAATGTACAAACATACTGCTGATACTTTTACACAGCTACATAATCTTAGTCATCTTAAGGTTTGTATAAATAGTCATAGCCCATAAGTTCAGTTGGAGTAACAATGCCCACGGCATGATATCAGATGGTTTAGATGGTTTCATTAGTCCAATATTCCTCCAATACTGTTTTATCTTGGAAATACACAACCACAAGCAAAGCTGCAATGCACTATGGTGGCGTGTGGTCCTGTGCATAGAGCTCAGGTCACAAATCAGGTGAAGTTAAGCAACCTTGGACGCGGGGAGTCCTTGGATGGGTGACCATGTTTGGCAGCTTGACTTATGCAAGTTTCTAGGGCTTCAGTCCTGCCCCACAATGAAGCACATGCGAAAAAATGTGGTCTCACTTTAGACAAGTGAGTTTGTTCAAAATTGCCTCTGTACACCAAGCAGAATATGGATAGGTCATATGACTATAACCAGCTAGCGCCTAACAGGCAGCTTGGCTTATCCGTGGTTATAATGTGCTGTGCTATTCATTGTTAGCCCTATACCTTGTGTGGAGTTTGGCTCTATATAAATGGACACATTATTATTATTATTCCTTGCCATTACTGGTCCCATGATTTGGATAAGACACTCACTCTTCATCACCTCTGTTCCTAGGGTCAATCACTAAAACACCTGGATGACCTTGACCCTGGGATTGACCTTGACTTTGTATTTGGAATGACATGGTTGACCTAGTTTTTTCAGCAGGCACTGAGTCAGGAGTGTTGCTGTTCTGCTCATAGAGCTGCATGGTGTCCCCGGCATGTCGGGCTTCGTACTCTGGACCTGTCTCTGCTGCTGACTGCTGCAGGTGCTGTTGCCGTAGCCTGCGTTCCTGTCGCCGCTCCTCTGTCACTCGCATCCGCCGCATCTCTGGCTCTAACATCTGCTGCTCCTGGAACACAAACAAGAGGTTAACTCAGACTGGAATAAACGAGACAACAGAGTCCAAGGCCAACAAGTTGTCTGGTTTCACTAGAGACATGTCCACGTTGTTTAAAGTAAGTCATGCAGGATTTCCATTACATTAGAATGTGTCAAATAATTTGCAAGACAAACTGTAAGTGAAATATTTACAGGAGTGATAGTACCAGTTGGCATAGGTACCTGTTCTTCTCGTTGCTGAGCGATCTCCTGGGCTCGTCTGATGTCACTCTCATATTCCTGCCGCAGGAGAGTCTGAGAGGCAGTAAACATCTCCTGAAGGAAAGCACATCACCATGGCACCAGGAGGATAGTATCAATACATCTCTGCCCCTAAAATCCTTCCCTTCACAACCAGCAGTGGTCACATTTATTTTGAATAGTAACAAAATACTATTTCGGTATTAAGCCATTCTTCAGCATCATGCTATCAATTCCTGGCACATACAGTGTGGTCCCCTGGGCCCATCTCCTCACAGACAATTAACTCATTGTACTTGGGAACCCTTGCCTAACTGGGACCTTACACATAAGGGATTTATCAGTTCCATATCCAGAACATTAAAGATTGACCAGCATATATTCATAGTTTCATATTTATTAATGCTTGTATATATTTTGACTTTATGTGGTCAAATGTACAAGAGTTTACCTTTGGGACTTCCACCTCCCTCTGTTTGGAGTCAGGTTGCTGCAAAACAACAGGAGGTTAGTACAAACTCATTCCCGCAAGCCAGCCATTAGTAAAGACAACAGTCATCACAGTGCTACAACTGGCTAGTAACTCCAAACCTGGACCAACAGACTCAATGTTCTGTTGTATTTGTCAGTATTCATATTACACCAATAGGATCACAGTGCCACCCAGGTCAGAGTTCACAGCAGACAAATTAACAACAAGTTTGCATTGACCATTTAACCAGAACGAACGTCTTGTGTTCTGACTACTGTGAACAACTGCCTACAGTCAACATCCCGGTGGGCTACCAGCCAAGGGAAGTAACCCAACCTGCTACATGCACACATCAGGTCAGGTGTGGGGTTAGCTTGCAATGGTGACAAAGACTAAAATCAAGGCTACTGCAAACATGTGCATGCTTGAAACACAACAACATGGGGATGAGGGTAGGCGACTTTAGGGTCAATACACAAGTTCCAAGGAATACCTGTGGAACACTTTACTGGAAACAGCGACAATGACCACAAATGCTCTCACTAGTTGATTTGTATGCTTTCTGAGGGTATCGGGGTTTTTTGTTGGGTCAAGAAAGTGGGGAGAATAATGATATCAATGCCATAAGCTTTGGCACTTTGATGAGGCCAAATTTTGAACTTGCTATCTTTTGCCCAATCATCTACTGACATATTTATGTCAAGTTGACTATCATATTTTATAAATGATATTTTTTTTTAAAATGCAATGTGTAGTCCTCTCAAAATATGTTTGTCTGTACATATACAGTGTCTTGGCAGGAAACAAATATGAATAACTTTTGATATTTTTTTCCATTTTGAAGCATATAGGGTTGGCAAAATGGCTATCCAACAAGTAAAGAAATAATGGCCTGATTTTCAAACAATTAATGCAGGAATTCAACACATCATGCAAAGGAAGGATCAACCCAAGTGTCATGTATGTCCTACCTGTCTCAGGTCTTCCTGCATCTGACTCCACTCTTCTTGCTTTCTCTGGTCTTCAAATCGTCGCCGTGGTGATGGGACCGGTGGTTCTGGCTGTGAGGATGCAAAGTCCCTGGCTGTTCTCTCTAGAACCAGATCGTCCTTGGGTCTGGTATCATCTGCCGCCAACTTGCTGTCCATCCATGGCAGTGTTGAGCTGAGACGCTTGTCAGGTGACTTCTCTCTCTCAAAGGTATACTCTGACTGTGGTCTCTGTCTCTGCCACTTCCTCAAGATGGCTGGTGGACCAACATCATCTGTCCCAGAACCATCAGGTCCTGCCTGGCTTCGTCTCTCCACCTCGTACCCAGTATCAGCTGTCAAGGAAAAGCAACATCAGTACCTCATTCTTCTTGGCCAAATAGCACAAATACCACAACACTCCATTCTTGACAGAGCAATCCCTGAAATGAACCATACCTGATAGAATGCTAAACATAAAATGTTCTTTGAAAAAACCTGAAAAACTTTAACTGTCATATTCAAACACAAATAGCCCAGTTGTCAGTTACAAAGTCTTAGCCTTTGTCCATCAACATACTGTAAAACGTAACACTATATATTCATCGGGTTAAATGTAAGGAAAATTACAATTTTGTAATGTGGCATTTAATATGGCAAAAGGTAAAGTTATGCAATTATGGTGTTGCCATGGCTGTGGATTCAGTCCACATAAAAATATGTTATATGCTTATAGAAATCCAAGAATTAATAGTCACAATAAACATGTGTGGAAAGATGAGCTAAGTTGTTTCCCAGCTGTGAGTGCTTTTGCACCATGTATGGTTTACCCAACAACTGGTTAGAATTGCTGACAGCAAAGAGGACATCTGATGAATATCTAAAGGTACATTTACACTTCAAGTATACAAGTTCCATGAAATTCAGACCTCACAAGATCTCTGATCTACAGTTTGGTACTCCTTATATTACCTCTGGACTCATTATATTACCCACATGGTGTAAAATTAAAGGCAAGTTTGAAAAGCCAAAAGTTGTGAACATTGTCCAAGTTTCTGTTTGGCTAAAAAAAAACATCCAAAATGTAGCCATATTCAATTCTATGTTGATAAAGTGCCGCAAAGACAAAAGTTATATTTCAAAGTTCAATATAAGGTAAAAGAAATAATGTGAAACATTTTAAATGAAAAGTTACTTGTGTTGTGTGGCAAAAAGAAATTTTCCACCTTGACCACAAAATACCAATGAGAGGTTAACATGTAGACAAAGGGGCATAACTCTGCTTTGCTTCACTGTAAACAACTCCGTCATCTCTGCGGTGAGCGAGTACCATGACTCATGACAATACAATCTACTATATTCTTGTTCATGTGTACCAACCAGTGAAGGGTTAGAATGAACCTCCAGTAACCCATGCTTGTCATGAGAGGCGACTAACTGGATCGGGTGGTCAGGCTCGCTGGCTTGGTTGACACATGTCATCGTATCCCAATTGCGCAGATCGATGCTCATGCTGTTGATCACTGGATTGTCTGGTCCAGACTGGATTATTTACAGACAGCCGCCATACAGCTGGAATATTGCTGAGTGCGGCATAAAACTAAATTCAATCTCTCACTTACTTATGTGTACCAAAAATGTTCCCCAACAGTTATCCACACATAAAACTAGGCTTTCACATCCTTCCTTTCCCGGACACTGACTGAATGTCAATCAAAATATCTGAAATATACTTCAACTTTGGTAAATAGTAACGAAGAATGTTTCATAAAACACATCCTAATGTATAGAAAACGGTATAACAACTAACAACAATTCATATTTCTTGGCATTGAAATTTTGATTAAAAGAAGAAAATGTTCTTTTGACCCACCCTGATCCCATCACCCCTCCCCCGACTCCCCAAACAAAAGCAGATCACGACCCACCATACCTAAGTAAACAAAAGTAGATCACGATCGACACCAAACCACCCAAACAAAAGCATATCACAACCCACCCCAACCCACACCCAAACACAAGCAGATCACTTAACCACCCCGACCCACCAACACACACCTAAACAAACACAAAGCAGATCACGAACCACCCCCACCCGCCAACACACACCCAAACACAAGCAGATCACGAACCACCACACCCACCTACACACACAAAACACAAGCAGATCACGAAACCACCCCACCCACCAACACACATCCAAACACAAGCAGATCATGAACCAACCCGACCCACCAACACACACCCAAACACAAGCAGATCATGACCCACCCACGACCCACCAACACACACCCAAAACACAAGCAGATCATGAACCACCCCGACCCACCAACACACACCCAAACACAAGCAGATCATGACCCACACTCCACCTTACCCACCAACACACACCCAAACACAAGCAGATCATGAACCACCCCCAACCAATACCACAAAAACCAAACACAAGCAGATCATGAACCACCCCGACCCAACACACACCCAAACACAAGCAGATCATGACCCACCAACACACACCCAAACACAAGCAGATCACGATCAATATCGACCCACCAACACACACCCAAACACAAGCAGATCATGATCAATATCGACCCACCAACACACACCCAAACACAAGCAGATCATGAACCACCCCGACCCACCAACACACACCCAAACACAAGCAGATCACAATCAATATCGACCCACCAACACACACCCAAACACAAGCAGATCACGATCAATATCGACCCACCAACACACACCCAAACACAAGCAGATCATGACCCACCCCGACCCACCAACACACACCCAAACACAAGCAGATCACGATCAACATCGACCCACCAACACACACCCAAACACAAGCAGATCATGAACCACCCGACCCACCAACACACACCCAAACACAAGCAGATCACGATCAACATCGACCCACCAACACACACCCAAACACAAGCAGATCATGAACCACCCCGACCCACCAACACACACCCAAACACAAGCAGATCACGATCCACATCGACCCACCAATACCCATCTCAAATGGCGTAGGAATCTACAAAAAGTGACATCATGCAATAAAGAAGATGTTATGGATCCATAAAGTTGTGTGGTTCGTTAAACACTTAAAAGTTCAATAATGTGGCCTTATTTCAACATATGTCCATGTTTTGACTTGCTTACCTGCTGCTGCTGGCTTGGTGTCCGTCGCTGTGTTTCCACTCCCCTGCACCCCCCTCTCTCGTCTCATGGTGATGGTTGGTCGCGTCAGGACCTCCTTGTCTGTTCGGTGGCTGGTGTATGGCTCAGCGGCCAGCTGACTTGGGCTGGGGGACTCCTGATGGATGGGTTCAAAACTCTCAGACTCCTAAGAAACACAATACTCTATCTTGAAAATTTATACAGTATTATTCTGAAATGTCTTTGCTCAATGGCAGCAATCTGTGATCATTTCCACAAGCTTAGCTTCAAAGCAAAACTGACTGAAGCAAAACTGAACTATTGCTAGAAAATAATTTTGTCACATATGAAACATTTCACTGACATATGCTTACTGCATTTAAATTAAATCTCTCTGAATACTACAACAATAAAATATTTGTAAAGGGTCAAAGGGCATAGAAGTGGAAGTGACATGATGTAGAGATGACAGCATTATTTATCTGATGGGTTACCTCATCTTAATAGAACATGTCTAATGTATAGACATGTATAGTCTTTATCAATAAGCCTTGACAGATAGGGGGGTCAGATGTCACTGACCCCCCCTTTCTCCACCTTGAACAGGTGTCTGGCTCCTCAACCTCCCCCATGTTTGGATGTCTTGCCCCCCTATCTCCACCTTGAACAGGTGTCTGGCTCCTCAACCTCCCCCATGTTTAGATGTCTGGCCCCCCAATCTCCACCTTGAACAGGTGTCTGGCTCCGCAATCTCCCCATGTTGAGATATCTGTCTTCTTCATCTCCACCTTGAACAGGTGTCTGCCCCCTCTATCTCCCCCATGATTAGATATTAGTTCCCTCTGTCTACATCTTGTACATCTTGTACATCTGACCCCTATCTATCTCCACCTACAAGTATCTGCCTACCTTGTACACATGGTGTCTATCTGCTGGATCCTGCACCTCCTCCTGCTGTGAAGGCTGTCCATAGTCCAGCTGGTCCATGATCCACTGTCTCTCCTCATCCAGAGCACTGGCCACTGGGTTACTGTTCACTGCTGCACGGAAATCTTCCTGCAACATACAAATCAATCATGTTCAAGCTAATGAGACAAATCGGGGGTTCTGGGCATTTCTGAAAATGATGACAGATAGGCAAAAGGCTGACCTTGTAACCAAGTACATGCAATATGGGCATAGTGGTGACAAGAAGAATCTGGTGAGCGTTGATGATATTGAGTGAGGGAGTGAGTTGGGTTTTACGCTGCTTTTAGCAATACACCATCAATATCACAGCATAGGGTCACCACAAATGGGCTTCACTTGATAGTACCGGTTTACCTGAGATGTGGTGGAGTCTCTGCTGTCATAGGAAGTGTGTCCCTCAAGACTGGGGTCCTCTCTGTGGACTGCACGACTCGCTGATCGCTCCATTGACTCAAACTCATCATCACTAGATAAACATTCATCTTCATCATCTGAAACAGTAAAGGCAGTGATAAAAAACATTAGACATTTTTTGTATCGAGGGTTCATAAAACACATAATGAATCAAGACCAAGTATCTACCAGACGGTGTATTCTACCCAGCTACTTTGTCACGTTTTGCAACCATACAATGAAATTGAATACTTCTGGAGCACTTCTTTAACACTTCTATACTGAAAACAGATGCATTTGGTCATGGAACATGTGGACACCTTGCTGCATACATACCATTAATCCCCAGGAAGCGCTTGACCCTGAGCTCCAGCTGGCCTGACTTGACCGCATCTTGAATCAGCTTGGAAACCTCCTCATTGGTCCTGCTGGAAATATCACATTTGTTGATGGCCAGGATCTCATCTCTGGCCATAACCTCACAAACATCCGCAGCACTTCCTGTAAGGGAGACAATCCACACTGTTAGTACATTTCTGCACAGTGACTAGTTGTCTGCAGGTAGGTATACATAGCAAGGAACACATTTACGGAAAGATGGAGGTTATTAGAGACATTACAAGATCACATCACTTCTACCTGACAGATAAACATCCTCTACTGCACTAGCCCTTATGTGTTCTTCCTGTACAGTTCCAGGTTACAAGATAATTACAGCATACAGTCACACCCTGCTGTGTCCAAGCTGAAGGCACCTATATACATACTTCATGTTATCCAAGGTTCGATAATACCATAACATGACAAGTAAATATGCAATATGCAGGGACTAAGGTTTTACTTTAAGATAAGCATATGGTTGACACATCAAAGTTTGACAACAGTGTTTGACTGTACCTCCAACTACTGAAGAATGTAACTGTATCATGAGCCATGACTATAATGGTTGCTGTATAGAAGCAGGACAATTCAAACACACAACACATCATAGCACTATAGAGAACTTCACTGGCACAGCTAGACTAACAACTAGTCTCTGAAGTGAACATATTTTACTGAAAACAGTTCATAGTAAAAAAAAAATATATAATGAAAAGGAGCCCTGAGACTTTCTTCATTTTCAGAAGCTGAGTAAATCTAGACTTGCCACATTTTCTAGACTTGCGTGGCCTTTCTAGGATATATTTGCTTCAGGGTCTGTATGACAGACTATGGCACAGCAAACAAGGAGCAATGAACAATGCTGTGTTCCCTGACGGGGTGGGAAGGGGGCGTGGCGGAACTGTCATGTACTTTGTTGTAGTTGCTGCTGACAGTACATCTGATATACCAACATGTCAACATGTTTACATGGGAGAGTCACTTGCAGCCATTAATGTTGTTCTCATATATACATCAGGGAGAATTATAGACTATACCAAGTTGTTAAAATTATGAGTAAGAAAGTATCTTTTGTTACATATTTATACTGTAATAACGTCAATAGATTCTACCCTAGGAAGTAGAATTTAATGATGATCAACTGGCCGACGTGAGAGATTGTATTGACCTCTGAAGGTTAAGTATGTCAGTGTGAGAAACAAACATGTCCGTGTGCATCAGTATGAACATCTACAGTTAGTACTTGAGTCAAAGAACAAAGAAGTGCTGAAAACATTTCACTTTGTGATGGAAACATGTTAGAACTGTGCATATACCAGTCAGGATTCTACATTCAGATACCACAGGGCATTTCTGAAAACAGGTATTATTCATAAAGTGTTGCTAAACGGAATGAAAGTCGTGAGTGGAGTACCCTCTGCCAACATGCCTTGCTGATGGGTACAGAAGTGCTCATTCGTTTCTGTGGTTTCACGTGGTATTTTTGTATAGTAAGCAAGGAAGCAGAACTGAAGGTGACCATTCAGTTCATGTGATCTGATGAAGAGCAAATGTGTCCCTCAGCTCACAGACAGGTGACATGGTGTTAAATAGTACATGAATCTACGCTAAGTTTAATCAGATACTGTGAGCAAGTACACCTGAGCAAGTACACATGAGCAAGTACACCTGAGCAAGTGCACCTGAGCAAGTGCACCTGAGCAAGTACACCTGAACAAGCAAGTACACCTGAGCAAGTACACCTGAGCAAGTACACCTGAGCAAGTACACCTGAGCAAGTGCACCTGAGGAAGTGCACCTGAGCAAGTACACCTGAACAAGTGCACCTGAGGAAGTACACCTGAGCAAGTACACCTGAGCAAGTACACCTGAACAAGTGCACCTGAGGAAGTACACCTGAGCAAGTACACCTGAGCAAGTGCACCTGAGCAAGTGCACCTGAGCAAGTACACCTGAACAAGTGCACCTGAGCAAGTACACCTGAGCAAGTACACCTGAGCAAGTACACCTGAACAAGTGCACCTGAGCAAGTACACCTGAGCAAGTGCACCTGAACAAGTACACCTGAGCAAGTACACCTGAGCAAGTGCACCTGAACAAGTGCACCTGAGGAAGTACACCTGAACAAGTACACCTGAACAAGTACACCTGAGCAAGTACACCTGAGCAAGTACACCTGAGCAAGTACACCTGAGGAAGTACACCTGAGCAAGTACACCTGAACAAGTACACCTGAACAAGTACACCTGAGCAAGTGCACCTGAGGAAGTGCACCTGAGCAAGTACACCTGAGCAAGTGCACCTGACACCTGACAAGTAAGAACAAGTACACCTGAGCAAGTACACCTGTACACCTGAGCAAGTGCACCTGAGGAAGTACACCTGAACAAGTACACCTGAGGAAGTACACCTGAACAAGTACACCTGAACAAGTACACCTGAACAAGTACACCTGAGCAAGTGCACCTGAGGAAGTACACCTGAGCAAGTACACCTGAACAAGTACACCTGAGGAAGTACACCTCATCCAATCCCCTACCTGACATGAGTTGGATGTAACTTTCTGGTGGCAAGAGAAACTAAGAGACCACAAATTCAATCAATTTTCACAAAAGGACGGAGATAACCAAAATTATCATGTTTAATAAGGTTATCATAATAACTTTCAAATCATTTTGTTTAGTTGTATTTAAGTCAATCATTATTTCTACATTCCTTTCTTTGCCTGTCGTATGTTGTTGTTCTTGACAACTTATATTCTGAATAGTCTGCAACTGACTTCCAACCAACAGAGTCAGTGTCTTCGGGACAACTGAGGTTGAGTGAGTGAGTGAAGTTAGTTTTACGCCACTTTTAGCAATATTCCAGCAATATCATGGCGGGGGACACCAGAAATGTGCTTCACGTATTGTAGACATGTGGGGAATCGAACCTGGGTCTTCAGTGTGACGAGCGAATGCTTTAACCACTAGGCTACCCTACCGCCCCAGAACAGTTGAGAACTAAGGACACAAAGGTCCTCATGTGTGCTTCAGTATCATCTAATGCCCATGATGACCTTTGTTTAGTATGCCTGACATTTGTGTGCATGTTCATTGCAATACATCAGTAGACAGAGCATAGTATGCTGCTGGCTGGATGCTGCTCAAGTGCTTGGACTACATCACATTTCAAAACACAGTGAGTTTAATGCCTTGATGTCAACACCTATTTTCAGCTCAAAGATGACAGAATAATCTCAGAATGATTCTTCTATGTGGGAACAAATATTAAGGAAAACATCCTACCAATTTTGGTACAGCAGTGTCTGAGATGATATTCTAATTATGACCATCTACACAAAGTTTCTGCTTGAACACTGTAATATTGTTAAAGCTGTCATTTGCGTTCTGATTAGCCGATTTGGTAATATGTTACTGCTTTCATTTCCAAATGACTAAAAAATTAGTACATTTGAATCATGATAAAGTTATTAAGCCTGGTATTAATACTATTTTTCAGTATCAAACACGCCAACAAGACAATACCTCCATCTTCCACAATCACTGCACAAATGCCTTATTTCAATCAGATTTCAATTCAACTCACATTTTCACAACTGTATTTTCTAGCTTGCAAAAAGCAAATGTTGGAGTCTGGTGGTAGCATTTATCAATGTCATCATATTTGTCTTTATTTATTTTGATAATTGTTTTCTATAGATTATTGTTGACTACAAATTGTCAAATTTAACGATAAACCCTTTTTTGAAATGAAAGATATGGATGTATCAGGAAAATGGTTACTATTTTCTTTTGTTATCTGACTTGAAAAAAGTGAATATTCTTTTCAAAATCATAACTGTATTGAACTATCAGTCACTGGATACGTAACACCATTTGAACAAAATTCTGGTAATTTGCCTGGACATTTGACGTCTGAACTCCTGTCTGTGACTAGGACGCAATCTGGGACCCAATAATGTGTAATGTAGTGTTAGAAGAAGAATGCAAGTTGGAAAACTTCAGAAGGTTCATAGGTGAGCAACAGAAAATTGCAACTGCACACATTTTACTAATACGATATGATACACACCTGGGCCACTATCTGTGGAAATGAACAGAACACTAAATCCATTTACTGATTCGAGAGCTGTAGTCAGGCAACAAAGTAATGCATAAATATTTGATCTAACAAACTATGTGTCAATAGGGCTAAGTATGAGACCTCTATTGAACAGAATGGAATTTGATGTTCATCATCATCATCATCATCATCATCATCATCATCCATGAACATTTGTTGGCTAGATAGTCAATGGGTGTAGCAGACATGAGGCTGTGCATGCAGCAATGTAGCTGCATCTGCAATAGTGTAGCTGTATCTGCAATAGTGTAGCCGTATCTGCAATAGTGTACCAGTATCTACAATAGTGTACCAGTATCTGCAATAGTGTACCAGTATCTACAATAGTGAAGCTGTATCTGCAATAGTGTAGCTGTATCTGCAATAGTGTACCAGTATCTACAATAGTGTACCAGTATCTACAATAGTGTAGCTGTATCTGCAATAGTGTAGCTGTATCTGCAATAGTGTAGCTGTATCTGCAATAGTGTATCCGTATCTGCAATAGTGTAGCTGTATCTACAATAGTGTAGCTGTATCTGCAATAGTGTAGCTGTATCTGCAATAGTGTAGCTGTATCTGCAATAGTGTAGCTGTATCTGCAATAGTGTACCAGTATCTGCAATTGTGTAGCTGTATCTACAATAGTGTAGCTGTATCTACAATAGTGTAGCTGTATCTGCAATAGTGTAGCTGTATCTCAGTATCTACAATAGTGTAGCTGTATCTGCAATAGTGTACCAGTATATGCAATAGTGTACCAGTATCTGCAATAGTGTATCTGTGTCTGCAATAGTGTACCAGGATCTGCAATAGTGTAGCTGTATCTGCAATAGTGTATCTGTATCTGCAATAGTGTACCAGTATCTGCAATAGTGTATCTCTATCTGCAATAGTGTAGCTGTATCTGCAATAGTGTACCAGTATCTGCAATAGTGTACCAGTATCTGCAATAGTGTATCTGTATCTGCAATAGTGTACCACTATCTGCAATAGTGTAGCTGTATATGCAATAGTAGCTGTAGCTGCAATCTGTAGCTGTATCTGTGTAGCTGTATCTGCAATAGTGTATCTGTATCTGCAATAGTGTACCAGTATCTGCAATAGTGTATCTCTATCTGCAATAGTGTACCAGTATCTGCTATAGTGTATCTGTATCTGCAATAGTGTAGCTGTATCTGCAATAGTGTAGCTGTATCTGCAATAGTGTAGCTGTATCTGCAATAGTGTAGCTGTATCTGCAATAGTGTACCAGTATCTGCAATAGTGTATATGTATCTGCTATAGTGTAGCTGTATCTGCTATAGAGTATCTGTATCTGCAATCTGCAATACCAGTATCTCTGCAATAGTGTACCAGTATCTGCAATAGTGTATCTGTATCTGCAATAGTGTACCACTATCTGCAATAGTGTAGCTGTATCTGCAATAGTGTAGCTGTATCTGCAATAGTGTAGCAGTATCTGCAATAGTGTAGCTGTATCTGCAATAGTGTAGCTGTATCTGCAATAGTGTAGCTACCAGTATCTGCAATAGTGTAGCTGTATCTGCAATAGTGTAGCCATCTAGTGTATCTGCAATAGTGTAGCTGTATCTGCAATAGTGTATCCATCCGCAATAGTGTACCAGTATCTGCAATAGTGTACCTGTATCTGCAATAGTGTAGCAGTATTTGCAATAGTGTAGCCAGTATCTGCAATAGTGTAGCTAGCTGCATCTGCAATAGTGTACCAGTATCTGCAATAGTGTAGCTGTATCTGCAATAGTGTACCAGTATCTGCAATAGTGTAGCTGTAGTGTATCTGTATCTGCAATAGTGTAGCAGTATCTGCAATAATAGTGTAGTTGTATCTCCGCAATAGTGTACCAGTTTTTGCAATAGCGCACTAGCATTTGCAATAGTGTACCAGTTTCTACAATAGCCGCTGTATCTGACTGAGTGTAGCTGTATCTGCAATAGTGTAGCAGTATCCAGCAATAGTGTAGTGTAGCTGTATCAGTGAAATAGTGTAGCTGCTGTATCTGCAATAGTGTAGCTGTATCTGCAAATAGTGTAGCTGTATCTGCAATAGTGTGTACCGCAGTAGCGTTTTGCATCTGCAATAGCGTACCAGTTTTTGCAATAGTGTACCAGTATTTGCAATAGTGTACCAGTATCTACAATAGTGTAGCTGTATCTGAAATAGTGTAGCTGTATCTGCAATAGTGTAGCTGTATCTGCAATAGTGTAGCTGTATCTGCAATAGTGTAGCAGTATCTGCAATAGTGTAGTTGTATCTGCAATAGTGTACCAGTTTTTGCAATAGCGTACCAGTTTTGCAATAGCGTACCAGTATTTGCAATAGTGTACCAGTATCTTACAATAGTGTAGCTGTATCTGCAATAGTGTAGCTGTATCTGCAATAGTGTAGCTGTATCTGCAATAGTGTAGCTGTATCTGCAATAGTGTAGCTGTATCTACAATAGTGTAGCTGTATCTGCAATAGTGTAGCTGTATCTCAGTATCTCCAATAGTGTAGCTGTATCTGCAATAGGGTTGCTGTATCTGCAATAGTGTAGCAGTATCTGCAATAGTGTATCTGTATTTGCAATAGTGAACAGCTGTATCTGCAATAGTGTACCAGTATCTGCAATAGTGTAGCAGTATCTGCAATAGTGTACCAGTATTTGCAATAGTGAACCACTATCCGCAATAGTGTAGCTGTATCTGCAATAGTGTAGCAGTATCTGCAATAGTGTAGCAGTATCTGCAATAGTGTAGCAGTATCTGCAATAGTGTAACTGTATCTGCAATAGTGTAACTGTATCT
Organism: Haliotis rubra; assembly: GCF_003918875.1. Lineage (NCBI taxonomy): Eukaryota > Metazoa > Mollusca > Gastropoda > Lepetellida > Haliotidae > Haliotis > Haliotis rubra. The sequence continues at coordinate 773,631 of NW_025767037.1, read as the reverse complement.
GCAATAATGTAGCAGTATCTACAATAGTGTAGCTGTATCTACAATAATGTAGCTGTATCTACAATAGTGTAACTGTATCTGCAATAATGTAGCTGTATCTATCTATCATACCAAATTTCACAACAATACTTCCAGACGTGGCTGAAAACCTATTCAATAAGAAAGCACTGGGACCATAAATGAAATCCCAGCAAATACAGCAATTTCTGGATATACCACTGCATACATGATATGTGCGAGGTAGCACCTGAAGAAAATACCATCAAGTACAGCAATGTCTGGATATACAACTGCATACATGATATGTGCGAGGTAGCACCAGAAGAAAATACCATCAAGTACAGCCACAAGTGTCTGTTGCTTGCCTCACATTTTTCTGGAATATCATTTTAGATCTTGACAAAATGATGTCAAAAAGGCAGGAGCTCCTGTACAACAAATAACATCGCTGCATGTATACATGAAATTACATGTAGTCTGATGGATAACGGACCCATCAGAAAGACAAAATGTCACAAAGCATGCAACGATGTAAAGTGTCCTGAGGTATACCAGACAAAGCATCGCACTTTTTTCTTTTCTAAATACACATAAAAAACACTTAGTAATTGGAACAAGTGATATATTCAGTCATGAAGCTATGGCTGCCATGTTTGAAACTAAACCAGAATTCTATGAGCAAATCTATAAGATATCATCAGTGTGATAATAGTCACAAAATGTAAGCTTAATGACCAAATAACAGATTCCATAAATGTCACAAACGCTATAGAACTAGACAATATGAGTATGTAAAGGTCAAAGGGTGTAGCTTGTGTAGCGGCCATAAAATTTCCGAGTCCCATGCTGGGATTCCAACCACGGACCTTCTAATCCGACTGACTGACTGACTGACTGAGTTTGGTTTTACGCCGCTTTTAGCAATATTCCAGCAACATCACGGCAGGGGACAGCAGAAATGGGCTTCACACATTGTACCCATGTGGGGATTCGAACCCGGGACTTCGGCGTGACGAGCCAACGCTTTAACCATTAGGCTACCCCACCGCCCCCTTCTAATCCGGAGTTGGACGCCTTGTCCACATGACCAAAGAGGTTAACCCCGTCAGCAAGCTGACAAGGTAAGGATGTCATCTGTGGGATGACTCCACGCCCTGCTACATAGTCCCCCGTCAACAGAAGGCACGTCCCGAGCCGCATAGTTGGGTACTGAGACTTATTTTGCTCAAATTTGATATGAACGTGCTCAGCCCCACGTTGGGCGCCAATGAAGGGGCCATAAGTCCCGTCCTGGGATTCGAACCACGGACCTTCTGATCAGAAGTCGGATGCCTTTTCCACATGACTAAAGAGGTTAACCCAGTCAGGAAGCTGACAAGGTAAGGATGGCATCTGTGGGATGACTCCACACCCTGCTACACTTGGAAAATAACATTGAGGGGTTTCAGGCTGTGGCTTACAAAACATCTAAAAGATAAATGGTTTATGTTGGATGGTCAGACAAAGAATAACTGGCAAATCTCATACCATTAGCTCATTGCCCTTAACAGTTCAGGTAAGCTAAAATACACTCAAGGAATGCATTCAGACTATCTTTTGAGCATACCACACAATTACTGCATGTAATATTTCACAGTAATACAACTAAAACTTCTCCAGCAATAGGCACTGCTGGCATTTTTAATGAAAGTTGATGTGACATGAGTAATCTTTAAAGATATCATTGTTGGGACCATCTGTGGGGGGCAATGGTATAGGTCTTGAAGAAGAGTTGTGTAAACTGATCAAGAGCAAGTGCCAGTTCACAAGGTCACAAGGTACACACAAGGTCATCACCATCTTCAAGAGCACTACTGAGGAGCATCACAGCTATCCTCTGTCAAAGTGATCTGGGTGCCCATGACAACTTCCACATTTTGTGTGCGACAAAATAGCGGCACTGTCCATGTTGCTATTGCAGTCATATCTAAACTCAGATTGGATCCTCTTAAAAAACATTCAGGTGTCATCATTGGTGTCAAACAAGCATGTGAAGGTTCAGCCTCATTGGTCAAGTGGTTTCAGAGCCATGACATAAGCCTGCTTGACTTTAACTCATGTGAGCTGGAACACACACAGGTCGCCCTAACCTCATGGTACTTACCTAGCGTGATCTTCTGCACAGTAACTGGCTGTTGGGTATCTACTCCTCCACATATTGTAAATCCAAAACCTTTTTCACTATTTGGTTTCTGACTAATTTTGATATTTTTCTCTGTATAGTCCTGCAAAACAAAAAATGTCATGATAATTCACAATTTAATAATCAAAAGGCAACACAGAAGAATTTATGTCTTGAACACTGAATTACAAATCCAAGTCATTGATTTGAGTGAACGGGGGATTTAAAAGTGTTCCCATTATATTACAGCGTGCCATGTTAAAGGACAGGTTGAAGCCCACTGGGTAACAAGTTTGAGAATATGAAGATGACAATGACATTCTTCCCTGCGGACTGAGGTCGGATGTTATTCTCTACTTGCAGGAGAAAGCTCACACACTCACAAATTGCGATATAAGTGCAACAACTTTTAACGCCATGTTCAACCCCATTTGGTGTTGACACACGTGTTAGAATTGTAGAGACAAAACTCAGTTAAAGAGCAGTAAATCCACCTGAAGTCATCTGTCCTGCTGTGTTGTCTAAGGGACTTCAACTTTGCCCCTGTAATCTTGGCTTGTTTAGCATCAGCTTGTTAGCAATACCAATAACAAAGAAAATGAAAGAATGCGGTTTTCCTGTACTGCAGGGAACAACTGACCTTATCTCAATCCAAGTATTTGCTACAGCTATGAATTAATTGTCCCTGTAACTTCCCAAAACCACTCTTCCATAATACTCACCATTCGGTCAATACAAGGTCACAATCATACTCACCATTCAGACAATACAAGGTCACAAACATACTGACCACTCAGACAATACAAGGTCACAAACATACAATTCAAATCACAATCATACTCACCATTCACTCAATACAAGGTCACAATCATACTCACCATTCAGACAATACAAGGTCACAATCATACTCACTATATAGACAATACAAGGTCACAATCACACTGACCACTCAGACAATACAAAGTCACAATCATTATCACCATTCACACAATACAAGGTCACAATATCATACTCACCATTCACACAATACAAGGTCACAATATCATACTCACCATTCAGACTACACAAGGTCACAATCACACTGACCACTCAGACAATACAAGGTCACAATCATACTCACCATTCAGACAATACAAGGTCACAATATCATACTCACCATTCAGACTATACACGGTCACAATCACACGGACCACTCAGACTATACAAGGTCACAATCATACTCACCATTCACACAATACAAGGTCACAATCACACTGACCACTCAGACAATACAAGGTCACAATCATACTCACCATACAGACTTTATATGGACACAATATCATACTCACCATTCAGACAATACAAGGTCACAATATCATACTCACCATTCACACAATACAAGGTCACAATCATACAGATCGTTCAGACAATATCAAGTCAAGTCCACAGAACGTCTTATAAAATGCACACATGAAACTGTAACATTTTGTAGAAGTAGCCAAACATGTGATTATTATGGCATGCCGCACAATTATAACAATATTTTGTCCACCAAAATTAACTGGCCAAAAAAAGTTAAAACAATTTCGAACATTCTGATTCGTCCATTGGATTCTGTTGTTTTGCAGGTTTCCATCATGATACTGACGGGATCTACCAAGGCATAGAAACTTGTAGGTCTCGCTCTACAAAATCTTCAACTTGGTTCTTCTTTGTGTTTTGATGTCAGCCACCATCACTGTGTTGTCTGGGGACATATTGATCCACATTATGAGTGATAACAGGTCCTTCCAGAAATCATGTACACTGTAGATTGCAATCATGTTGAGGCAACTGACAGCCCCTCTGGTGGTTGCCAGAAATCTTGTGTTTTCTTATATTGTCCGTATGAGCTCCACAATCAAAGCATCATGGTAAACATTCAAATGTTGGAATTACCGGTGGATTGCACATCATGTCTTTCTCTCAGCATGTCCATCTAGAGAAATCATTGAATGGCATTGGAGTCAAAGGAGGGATGGTGTATCTCCAAACCTGAATCGTGAGCCTTGTAGCAGCATCTACCAATAGAGTGTTGCTGGACCATTTTGCCACATCTGCGATCCTGTGTAGCTGGAATCTGGTGTTGCTATAAAGATAGACTGAGCTGTATCCAATGTGAGCAGGTAAAGCGTGTGACATAAAGATAAACTGAGCTGTAACCCAAGTGAGCAGGTAAAGCGTGTGACATAAAGATAGACTGAGCTGTAACCCAAGTGAGCAGGTAAAGTGTGTGACATAAAGATAGACTGAGCTGTAACCCAAGTGAGCAGGTAAACCGCGAATGCTGTCATCGTCATACTTATTGTGCCTCAGGTCCGTAGGGCCATGCTAGGTGGCCGTATTCCGATGCCTTGGTATGGAGGCCAAGTGAAGTAGTTCTTAAACTCATATATAATGAGAACAAAAGGTTGAGATCCAGTTCAACTTTTATTCAGTATATACAAGGAAGTAATAACGCGAATGCGGAACCGTCCCTCATCTGCGTTGTTTGGCCGATGTAAGCTGCTGAGCCAGAACAAGAGGTCCGAACTGGTGTAGTCCGTGACAGAAAACTCTCGCAGGTAATGTGAAGAGAAGACTGTATCAGAATGCCAGAAGCAACCTTCCATGATAGCAGTCAAGGAGCAGTTGCTATGGAAGGCCATCGTCGAGGCTAGTGCACGAGTCTCATGAGGATTGGAGGCGGCAGGAGGAGGCAACCCTGCAATGGTGTAGGCTCGCAGGATCGTGGCACGCATCCAGAAGGCCAATGTGGTCCGGGAAACCTCAGTTCTTGAAGCGTTCGACAAGGGTATGAAGAGGCGCTTCCATACCAAGAATGGTGGACAACGGGGGAATGGTAAACATCCGGTCCGGTTGCCCTGGCTTCCATCAGGCCCAAGAATGGTGGACAACGGGGGAATGGTAAACATCCGGTCCGGTTGCCCTGGCAGTTGGTTTTTCGCAATGAAGTCCCAGCGGAGACCCTGGAAAGCCTTTTCACGCTTCTTCCACTCGAACCGCACCCGATTGACATCAAGCGCATGCAATTCAGATATATGAGCAGCGGTAGCCAAAGCCACCAAGAAGAATGTCTTGAATGTCACTTGTTCGAAGTCCTTGTCTTCTAAAGGTTCATAGTCTGTAGAAATCATATGACGAAGGACGATAGACAGATACCAGGCCGGAGGTCTGAACTTCAGAGAGTCTATAGGAGAGTAGTAGACTCTGCAACTCGGGAACAGTGGAAATCTTCGTGCCCGTGGTGGTAGCCAAAACCGAGTTAATAGCGGCTAAGTAGGTAGCTAACGAAGTACCCTTGATTTTCTTAGTAGTGCGGAGATGCTAGAGAAACTCAGCAACGACCTGAGCCGAGGTGGAAGTGGGAGATGCTATTCCCCTAAGCTTGCAATAGTCTTCAAACTTCTTCCACTTGTTGTTGTACAAGGAACAGGTCGAAGAACAATGCGCTGAATCGATAGCTGTGGGTACTCTGCGAGAGTAGCCCTTAGCTATGAGAGACCCTGAAGATGCGCCAAACGTGTGATTGAGGGTCTGAGGTGACCCATGGCGCAGTTCTGAGTGAGAGTGAAGAAGTAGGTCGTCCCGGTTGGGAAGAGGTACTGGGTTTGGCTCTGCCAGGCTTCTTAGGTTGACGAACCAACTTCTCGCTGGCCAGAAGGGTGCGACCAAAAGCAGTAGTATGTTGCTGGTGGCCAATAGTTTCTGTATTACTGTTGGTAGCAGAGCTGGAGGGGGGAACGCGTAGGCATTGAGACCCTCCAATGAATTGTCTGATTGGATCAACAGACTGGTTGATTGAAGCTCTGTTGCCCAATGTGAGATGGCTTGAATTACCGCCTTGAATTGCAGCTCATTTATATGAAGTACCCGTTCGTCGGATGACCACAGCCCGGCCACTTGGTGATCGAGGAAGTGAGCTCCCCAACCCATGAGGGATACATCGACGAATAGGTGATGAGTCGGTGCAAAGGGCATCATAGAGACTCTGGCGCACCATTGAAGAGCCACCATTGAAGGACTGGACGAAGCGGATCTGGAAGGCAAATTAGTTCCTTGGGGTTGACGGCCTGAAGGTACGGGCGTAGAAATCGCTGTATCGGCCGAAGTTGGAGCTGGCCTCTGTACGTTAAGACTTCAGCTGACGTCAGAAGGCCCAGTAGCTCCTGCCACTGTCATAAGGTTCTCGTCTGAGATAGTGCTGGAGGAATGCATTGGTGAATCTTTATCCACCTGTCGTGAGGTACGAACATCATTCCCTGACGAGTGTCGAACAGTGCTCCGATGAATTGGAGTTTCTGAGTCGGTATTTGTTCTGATTTCGCGATGTTCAACAGCCACCCTAACTGTCTGAGCAGCGTGGTGGTGAACTGTAGCTGGCGAAGCAATACGATCGGATCCTGTTGAGCCTGGATGCAATCGTCTATGTAGCTTTCGGAGGTGATCCCTTGAAAGTGGAGGAAGCTCGTTATGGGCTTGGTAATTCGTGTAAAAAGACACGGGGCCCTGGAAATTCCAAATGGTAGGACTTTCCATTGGTAGTGATTCTCGTTGAACACGAAGCGAAGGTACTTCCAGGTGTTCTGGATGTATTGGTACGTGAAGATAAGCATCCTGAAGATCTAGGCTGATGAGGAAGTCTCCCTTCTTCAGGATTGTGCGTAAAAGGTTGATCGACACCATCCTGAAGTGAGGCGGTGGAAGCAGGAATCGTGCATTGAACAACTTCATATTGAAGATGAGCCAGAGTTTGTTGGAATTTTTCTTTGGAACCAAGAAGATGGGGGAGTAGAATCCTGGAGTGACGGGCGATGGACCTAAGAGCTCTATCGCGAGTCTAATAGCGTACCTATTGTGGATTGCAGAGTCTGAAGCTGGTCCACAGGATATGAGCGATGAGCCGGATGCAACGTCAGAGGTGGACTGCCAATAAGGGGTACCTGATAGCCGTGAAGTGGCAGGTTGGTGACATACGGTGACGACGGATGGTCCAATTCAGGGTGAAGATCTGCAATCTCCCGCCTACCAGAGTGTTGTAAATCGGAACGACTGGGAGCGGGAGGTCCCAGTCATGCGATTGTCTCAGGCCGTCACTGCTTACCAGCGCTGGTCCCTGGGCAAGAGTTGGTCCTGGGGGGGGCAACGGGAGGAACCACCACGGCCAGATCTGTTTCCTCTGCCATAACTTTGAGTGGATGCACCACAAAAAAGATTGCGTAAATCGGATTGGTAGGGGTGAACTGTGCAGTTCGACGCTGTTTTAATGAGTCCTGGAGCTGTGACTTCTGTATCTTTAACAGTTCCATCAAGACTTGAAAGTGGGTTTCTTTATCAACTTTATTAGATACTTCTTGGATGCTACCATTGAAGAGGGAGTCAGTAAGCCATGGCTGGCAAAACAGTTCTGTTTTAATTCCTTCTACCTACGAATTAAGGACAGATTCTCTGCTCCCAGATATAATCCTTCTATCTCTCATGTCCATGGCCTAACAAAAATCTCTACGGCTCCAACAGTTGATGAGGATATTGGAACCCTGTGTGGCAAACGAGCTGCGTCGCCCTACCTTATTGAGGACCAAGAGTTGGCTCACATGGATTCACCCATAAGAGACTGTAGGCCTATTAGTGGTATCAGAGCAATGATCACCCTAACGCCGGTCAGAGGAACTGTATCGAGATCTCGACGTGGTAAGTACCGAAGTAGGTTGGTAAGCCGGTGATCTGGATTCCCTAGTATGGCTAGGTGATCCGGTATGATATGAAGAACTAGTCCGGGTCGCTGTCGTTCTAGTTGTTGATCTGGTTCTGATTGGAGCTCTGGTTCGACCATCTGAATAGGATCGGCCATGAGATGTGGATCTGTACTGTGATCCCGATTGGTCAATGGCTCTGTAAGGTGATCTAGATCGTATAGGTGACCTGGGTTGGTAAGATGTGGATCGTGAAGGTAATCTAGATCATAGTGGTGATCTAAAATGATGTGGCGATCTGGATCGGGGATTAGGTGACGAAACCTTAAGTGTTGATTCATGATGAACGTCCCCCATGGGGAGACAGTTGCCTGGTTGAACGCAGTTGGCCAGGCTCCACACAAACTGAGACAGTAGAGGGGATATGTACCGTTGATCTGGAAGATGATAGTGTCGATCTAAGGTCCCCTGGTAGTGTAGATGGGACAGGCAACGAAGAATTATCGATCACAACCAGCCGCAGGTGACGCTATGGAAGGAGGTGATTGATGCGTACGTAATAGGTGCCGAACGTCCTCAGATAAGTAAGAATCTGATGAAGCGTCCATAAAATCCTCTTGAACCACAGATCGCTCTCTTGCGTGAAGGTACGATTTTCTGTCGCTGTAACTTCATACGCTTGGCGGGAGTGGGATCAGATTCTGTTGATTTCCTGTCCCTATCGGCAATTCTCCGGGCCTTAAAATCCTCATCTTTTAGTGAATTACACTTGCCACATCGTTCGTTCCAGTTACATTGTCCAATACAGTCACTGCAAGACGAGTGAGGGTCGAGGGACGAATAATTCGTCTTGCATTGAGCACAAACTTTCCTGTTCCTTGACTGATTATCAGTTTTCCCCATGATGTTAGGGTGAAATAATGTCCCTAATATACAGCACGTCCACACAGTCGTGCGACAAGAAAGAGAATGATCATTCAAGGTAGTCACGTGGGCAATTAGTGGAGCATGCTGCAAGCTTTATTAGGAACTAGAAAGCTAATTAAGGAGAGCAGCATGGAGTGCACGGGCAAATGGACAAGGAGGCCTATGGAAAAAAGTTTACAGTCGTTCCACTAAAAGTCGAAGCAAGAGAGAGAGGTGCAAGTCGTGAGATAGGATAAGTTTAAAAATATGACTTGTATCTAATTTACGATAAAAAAGTGGAAGAAAATGTGTTTAGTTTATTTTGCTAACTCTCTTTACACACTGGCCACACTTTCAGACTAATCTCACCAGACTGGCCACACTTTCAGACTAATCTCACCAGACTGGCCACACATTCAGACTAATCTCACCAGACTGGTCACACATTCAGACTAATATCATCAGACTGGCCACACTTTCAGACTAATCTCACCAGACTGGCCACACTTTCAGACTAATCTCACCAGACTGGCCACACATTCAGACTAATCTCATCAGACTGGCCACACATTCAGACTAATCTCATCAGACTGGCCACACTTTCAGACTAATCTCATCAGACTGGCCACACATTCAGACTAATCTCACCAGACTGGCCACACTTTCAGACTAATCTCACCAGACTGGCCACACATTGACTAATCTCACCAGACTGGCCACACATTCAGACTAATCTCAAGACCTTTTACTCATACACATTCACCACATGTCGTTACTTCAACGTGACAATTCACTGATGTTAAATACCAGCAGCATCTGTTGACAATCGACAACAAGACACACGATGACTGGGTACGATAACACGCAAACAAACAAGTAACTGAGCCAACCAATTCAAACTCAATGTCGTTGTATCTGAAACATATGTCCTATGTTTAATGACGGGATTTGGACCACCATCATTCCACTTCTAAGTGAAGTCACACACTTTATTCACATGTCCATTGAACTAACTAATTTGCATCCGGTGCATTGACTGTAACAATAAAGTTATCAAACACAAATGTAAACTCACCCGGCCCGATTTCCGTAAGCTTCCATACACATTTTTGTAGTGGTGGTCGATGTATGTCCATAAATCCGTTTTGGGACTCCACTGCCGTTATCCATGGCAGCTCTTTCACCACCATTTTCATAACTCCGTGAAAATTTAGTCTCCATGGTAGAAGCACTTTCACTCACATTACTTTGCCCAAATCGAGAATCACCCCCAACATTGCCAACAGATCTCCTGTGAAAGCTGTTCTCACTGTCTGATATCCTTGAGGAGTGCACTGGTTCTGGATAATTATCTCTGTCTAAACTTTCAAATGATTCTAGACGAGATTTCACATCCACTTTGTATCAACTGTGGAAGATCGAGATTTTGGCTGTTGTTCGCTTTGTTCAAACCTGTGTCTGATATCATTGATTTTGTTGGATCTGGGTGTAGATTCCAGGTTATTGCGTGAATTCTGTTTTGAAACACTTTCCCTAACTTCCCAATCTCTGTTATCTGGTAAAAACTGGCTCTCCATGGACTGCCTGTTACTGGGACTTGGTTTACTTATGGGAGACGTTTCAGGCACATCAAAAGGATCCTCAAGCATTCCATTCTTATTGTCCACGGACTGATTGTTGTTATTGTCTTCACTGGCATCTTCATTGTCCTTTGCCCAGTCAGGCACTGTGGAACTATACTGCAATCCCTGGAAACAGAAAATATTGGCAAAAATATGAATCAACAAATCAAATCAAATCAAATATGCGAATTTTTACTCACAATTTGACTCCCTATTTCAGTATGCTAGTTTTGGTGCACTCACTATTGTAGCACTGTCACTGGTGGTGAAGGCAGAATCCTGTCGTGTGCTCACATCACTCTCATCTTCATTCTCTTCTACAGGGTAGAAACTTCTTACATTCGAACTCTTACGCCGCTCTCTGCAAAATCAAGTAGTATAAAATGAAACCTTTCATTTGTACTACTCAAACATCAATCATCTGGCATAATAATTGACAAAACAGACCTTGAATTACTGCTGCACCTGACAGAAAGCTTTAGTCAAGACTCCCAAATTTACACATTCTTCCAAAATAGCAACACACAAGTGATGTTGATGCATGACATTTCAAATATTTTTCAAAATTAGTGTTTGCTTCTTATAACTTTGTCATTAATGTGTACATGGAACGAATGCACAATGCAGAAACTTTAATGCACGTTTACGTTCGAAGGTGTCAACTTGCATGAAAATGTCATGGAGAAAAAGTGGTTCATGCCATAATATGCACTGCGCAGTTCTGAGGAATCATGGGCAGTGACATTGGCAATATTTGGCTGTTTTGCTTTTGGACAATCATTGGCATTTTGCAGCTAAATGAAAACATATAGTTATGCCGCGACTCACTGCTGTAAATCGGAACATTGCAATTGGATGTCTGGAGGCTGGGGAGTCTCAACCTGCCAGTGCACGTCACCTCAGTGTTCACCAGAGTAATATCAGTCATTTATGGGACCGATATCAACAAACCAATTCTACGCATGATCAGCCAGCGCAGGATAGGTACATTCAGGTACATTCAGGTAAATCATGTGCGGAGTCGAACTGTCACAGCAGCTGCAACTGCAAGTGCAGTGCCCGGTTTAAGGAGAGTGTCGGCGCAAACCATTATGAGAAGCTGGACTTGGACATACATCCTTCTTGTGACACCTGACAGGAAGGTTTGGTCTAGACACCCAACACACATCCTTCTTGTGACACCTGACAGGAAGGTTTGGTCTTGACACCCAACACACATCCTTCTAGTGACACCTGACAGGAAGGTTTGGTCTAGACACCCAACATACATCCTTCTTGTGACACCTGACAGGAAGGTTTGGTCTACACACCCAACACACATCCTTCTTGTGACGACTGACAGGAAGATTTGGTCTTGACACCCAACATACATCCTTCTTGTGACACCTGACAGGAAGGTTTGGTCTACACACCCAACACACATCCTTCTTGTGACGACTGACAGGAAGGTTTGGTCTGGACACCCAACATACATCCTTCTTGTGACACCTGACAGGAAGGTTTGGTCTAGACACCCAACATACATCCTTCTTGTGACACCTGACAGGAAGGTTAGGTCTAGACACCCAACACACATCCTTCTAGTGACACCTGACAGGAAGGTTTGGTCTAGACACCCAACATACATCCTTCTTGTGACACCTGACAGGAAGGTTTGGTCTAGACACCCAACACACATCCTTCTTGTGACACCTGACAGGAAGGTTTGGTCTAGACACCCAACATACATCCTTCTTGTGACACCTGACAGGAAGGTTTGGTCTAGACACCCAACACACATCCTTCTTGTGACACCTGACAGGAAGGTTTGGTCTAGACACCCAACACACATCCTTCTTGTGACACCTGACAGGAAGGTTTGGTCTAGACACCCAACATACATCCTTCTTGTGACACCTGACAGGAAGGTTTGGTTTGGTCTAGACACCCAACACACATCCCTTCTTGTGACACCTGACAGGAAGGTTTGGTCTAGACACCCAACATACATCCTTCTTGTGACACCTGACAGGAAGGTTTGGTCTAGACACCCAACAGACACCCAACATACATCCTTCTTGTGACACCTGACAGGAAGGTTTGGTCTAGACACCCACCAACATACATCCTTCTTGTGACACCTGACAGGAAGGTTTGGTCTAGACACCCAACATACAACATGACATCCTTCTTCTTGTGACACCTGACAGGAAGGTTTGGTCTAGACACCCAACATACATCCTTCTTGTGACACCTGACAGGAAGGTTTGGTCTAGACACCCAACATACATCCTTCTTGTGACACCTGACAGGAAGGTTTGGTCTAGACACCCAACATACATCCTTCTTGTGACACCTGACAGGAAGGTTTGGTCTAGACACCCAACATACATCCTTCTTGTGACACCTGACAGGAAGGTTTGGTCTAGACACCCAACATACATCCTTCTTGTGACACCTGACAGGAAGGGAAGGTTTGGTCTAGACACCCAACATACATCCTTCTTGTGTGACACCTGACAGGAAGATTTGGTCTAGACACCCAACATCATCCTTCTTGTGAGACACTAGACACCCAACATACATCCTTCTAGTGACACCTGACAGGAAGGTTTGGTCTAGACACCCAACATACATCCTTCTTGTGACACCTGACAGGAAGGTTTGGTCTAGACACCCAACACACATCCTTCTAGTGACACCTGACAGGAAGGTTTGGTCTTGACACCAACTGTGACTCACCTCTCTTGCTGAATCTGGCTGAAGGTCTTTGTCTGTAGAGTTGTCTTCACCTCCCCTTCCTTGTCCTTAGTGAGTTCCTCCAGGTCCTCCTTCATCTGATATGCCTGATGGGACTGGCTCTTCCTGCGGGTCTTCCAGCTGCTTAGGTTCTGTAATCATCAAAGTCATGGCTCTACATCACCAAGGCTAACAAATCAATCACAGGCACACTTTCAACAAATACTTTTAAAAACAATTTATGAAACACTGAGGCACCAAAACAAAAAATAGAAAACTGCTGTACAATCCTCAATCATAGTTATCAGAAAGTTATTTTAGCACTAATTTTTAGTATCATGCAACACTCATACTAAAACACATTCCTTTCTGTGAGTCACTCAAGTTACACTTACTGACTGCCAGTCATCTTCTTCCTTGTCAACAACCACAGGAATCTTGTACTCCTTCTGAGTGGCAGCGACCTTCATTTGCTCCTCTGCTTTCTTGGCCAAGTCTGTCGGTTTCTGCTTGACAAACTGCAGTGGATCAGCGGTGGAAGAGCTTGTCCGGCGGTGGGGCCTGGTGGGATAGTTCTCAGTGCTCCCTGATGACTGCCGTGAGTGGCTGCCATGGTAGGATCCATCTAGACTGTCATTGGATGAGGACCTTCTGTGGTATGACCCTTGTGACAGATCAGGGCTACTTCGGTACATGCTGTTTTGTCGGTCATCTGAATACATGCCTTCACCCGTCTTGTTGAGCGCAGACTGGCTTCCATAGCGCACTGGCATGTTGTCAAACACTTGTTCATCTAGGCTATCTTCAGAACCTTTTTCATAGGATTCATAAGAACTGTCTCTATGATGGCGGTTTTCTTGTTCTTGTCTATTCCCACGAGAATTTCCTTCATGAGACCCGTAGTACTGCAATATTCATTAGACTCCCATGAACAAGAAGAGTCCCGTCTGAAATGATCATCCAATATAATGTCCTTGGAGTGATGATGCACCAGAGGTGCAAAGGCAGTGAAGTCTAGATGTGGTCCTTGGAATGACTGGTTTACAACTTTGCCTAGCCAGTATACAGTGATAGCAACCTGCAAGATACATAGGAACACAGTTACTATTATTTCATCTTTATTCAACACTACAGAGTTGTACCTTCTGGAAGTAACATTACACATGTAACACAACTTGATCCTCAGCAAGTCAAGTGTTTATGGCTTTATCAACCCTGTGAATTTAAAGAGAAAGGATAGCAGCTATGTATGAATTAGATCAGAATTCTGAGACGAACACTACAGATTGGTACTTTCTTGCAAACTTTTAACTATATTTGTGGAAGTCATTGTGGTTTCTAACAAAGGAGTAAACATTTGCTACAAAGAAAAGAAACATAATTTTGCTTTCACTTTGAGGCAAGTGAATTCACTGTTCCTGACACATCAAGTGCATATATGATAAGTATCTTGTAGTTTTTACAGATAGCATCTGTAAGGGAAATACCACACCCTCTGGTACAACCATAGCCCAAACAGTGTACGCCAGACACGAGCCCATGCTCACTCACACCCACAAATTCCCTCATTAACTTGTCTGTTTGTGTGAGAGTATATCCAGGAATAAACCCATCTACTATCCCCTACGTCATCTGCCATCCACCCAATAGTCCAGCTCCCACCTGTAACAAGCATGGATACTGAGTGGCCACCTCGCCCTGGTGAAACACGTCCGGCATGTGACAGTGAGCCAACCCACACTCATCAGGTCCATGTATGATATGGGCGGAGAAGAAACAACAGCTAGTGACCCAGTCACATACAGAACAGTCGCATACCGGTACTTTCTGAAATCTGACATTGAGCACATACACCCGAGATAATGAAATACCAAGCATTGTAACGAGACTGTAAACTAATCAGAGCCCATCACAGTCCACAACAACAAGTTGTGTCCATGATGCTAAGCGTGAATACCCTTCAGACGCACCTCCTCATCACCACAAAAGCAAGGTACATGGATGTACGAATGAACACTCTCACCTGCTGCACACCACGGACAAGAAGCAATGTCTATACACGGCAGCCAGCCTTCACTTCCCTATTTACTCTGGGCATGGTTTCAGCAATGTGTGCCACATGTCCCGTCCTTCAACACTTGCAGTCACCCCATACACCAGCCCCCAACAAACTCTCACCGTCCTGCATACCTCCATAAGGATACTCTTCACATCGCAATATTGGACGTTCTCCGTGTACAACAACGTCAGTGTGAACACAAATATCTCCACTACCTTCCAGCAAAATACTTTAAAATGTTACAAAACTATATCAAAATATTCATCAAATAGTTATTAAACATGAATATTTTCAAATCTACACAATGAATATTATGTGGCTTATGAAATCAACAAAGAAAGATTTGTGTATTGGAAAATGTTGCCAACAGTACCCCAAAGAGGATCTCAATAGACACAATGGGATGTGACTCCACTGAGGGCAAACATCACACAGCATTGCAGCTTGCACATACAAACAACTTTAGCTTAAAATCTACAAAAATCTACAAAAATATCTAACATCAACCGAATATTTGTCGCTCCCCTAAAATACCAGTTTACCAGCTACCCCCATGTGTTTGCAAGTAGCTAGCAGCAGTGAAAACATGACAAACCATATTTTGCAGGGAGAGTGAATTTTGTCAATTATTGTTGTGGCCATTGTGATTCTAACCAGATGTACCAACATTGCACAGAGGCACACCGATCGCTGGCAAAACAGCCAGCAAACAAGGTTGTGCCAAGACAAGCTAGTCAAAAAACTTCCACATTTAAATGGTTCAAGTTTGCACCTTGCGAACTCCATATTTGAATTCCTGTTTGATCATCATTGCCAGTGTTTGACAGCTGTGACAACCTGACATTCCTGGC
This sequence comes from Haliotis rubra, assembly GCF_003918875.1. Lineage (NCBI taxonomy): Eukaryota > Metazoa > Mollusca > Gastropoda > Lepetellida > Haliotidae > Haliotis > Haliotis rubra. Next base: position 757,603 of record NW_025767037.1, on the reverse strand, counting down.
TGAAGAGGGTGGTTACAGTCATACAAGACTTACATCACTAAAAGCATTTCAAACACATCAGCCAATATACAAATTACAAATCTACATATTTCCTGATTAATGAAGTTTTCTTTTAAACACTTAGTAAGGTGAAGATGAGTTATTTAGCTTTTTCTTGTGCATGTGTTTTGTGTCCATTTAAAAGCTGGCATGGATGACTTTATCCATTTCAAGATAGTTCAGAATTATTATGACTGAAATAGTTAGGGCATGTGTCACATGCATATGGCTCTCTAAATTGTGAGCAACCTTGTAATCAACTCCAACTTTGACTGAATCAGCAATGGTACCTCTCAGAGTAGCTTGTCAGTCTGTCATCCTAGCAAGACCCATTATGGCTATTGAACAGAACAATTTGAGCCATGCAGCAATCATGTACCTGAGCTAGCAGCACTGAAGCAAATCACTGTCCACCTCCGATATCTGTCCTCAGCTGGCTGCTGGTAGGCTATCACTGCTGGTTACTAGGTCACTATGATCTGCAGGGACTGACCTCACTCATAGCGCTTATCACACTCAATAATACACAGGTATGCTAGAAATTTAATTTCTCTTTCTCCTTACCCGCCTTGTCCCTCACAGAAACCTCTGTTGGAAGTTTAAACAGGATGACTCACCCTCACCATATATTTCACGTACAAGGCTTGCACATCGCACAATCAAGAGACATTGCTAGGAGTGATCTCATGTTGACAATGCAGTGCCCACACCTCTTGCAGTATATCACCTGTGTGGGTTGTGTGTACCTAGTGTGAGCACATACTGCTTGTAAGAATCGACATAGTACATGGCTGCTACCCGAGAAAAGCCATGTAAATAAACTTAACATGGTAGTAAAAGTAGAACATGTACATATCATACTGTAATTACTTGTGTTAAGCATTTGGGTAGTCATCATGGTCAATGTAACTGGAATACCCAGTTGGTCTGCTCCGGCCTGAAATGTGGGTGTGGCCATAGATGATATTAATGAACACAGTGACTGTATACTGACTGACTGACTGAGTTTGGTTTTACGCCGCTTTTAGTAATATTCCAGCAACATCACGACGGGGGACACTAGAAATGGGCACAGTGACTGTATAAGTAAACACCACCTTTCATATACAGGCAAACAATATTACATGAAAAGGAAAAGGAATGACAATACCCCAAAACACAATGTTATATCTAATTGAATGTTTCCTGTTGAATATTTTGTGAAAAATAAGTGGGTGTTTAAACCCTCAATGTGCAAAGAAAAAACACTAAGAGTCACCGATGAGTGCCCCTGCCTTGGTGTCACCGACGTGCGCCCCTGTCTTGGTGTCACCGATGTGTCCCCCTGTCTTGGTGACACCGATGTGTCCCCCTGTCTTGATGTCACCCATGTGTCCCCTGCCTTGGTTTCACCCATGTGTCCCCTGTGTGTCACCCCTGCCTTGGTGTCACCCATGTGTCCCCCTGCCTTGGTGTCACCCATGTGTCCCCTGCCTTGGTGTCACCCATGTGTCCCCTGCCTTGGTGTCACCAACGGTGTCACCCATGTGTCCCCTGCCTTGGTGTCACCCATGTGTCCCCTGCCTTGGTGTCACACCAATGTGTCCCCCTGTCTTGGTGTCACCCATGTGTCCCCTGCCTTTGTGTCACCCGCGCAGTGTCCCCCTGCCTTGATGTCACCCATGTGTTCCCCTGCCTTGGTGGTGTCACCATTCGTATCAATGTGCCTTGTGTCAGACACTGTCAACCCCTGCCTTGGTGTCAATTGTGCCTTCGCCCACTGTCCCCATGGTCAATGTAACGCGGGTGTCCCCCTGTCACACATGTCACAGATGTGTTCCCCATGCCCTAAATTTTACCACTCAGTATCAACATGTCCAGACACTGTCAGGAATTGTACTGACCCTGCTTTCATTATCAATGTAACATGTCACACACTGTCAACATACAGGAATGTACTGACCCACTTTCGTATCAATGTAACATGTCACACACTGTCAACATACAGGAATTGTACTGACCCACTCGTATCAATGTAACATGTCACACACTGTCAACACACAGGAATTGTACTGACCCACTCGTATCAATGTAACATGTCACACACTGTCAACATACAGGAATTGTACTGACCCACTCGTATCAATGTAACATGTCACACACTGTCAACATACAGGAATTATACTGACCCACTCGTATCAATGTAACATGTCAGACACTGTCAACACACAGGAATTGTACTGACCCACTCGTATCAATGTAACATGTCACACACTGTCAACACACAGGAACTGTACTGACCCACTCGTATCAATGTAACATGTTACACACTGTCAACACACAGGAACTTTACTGACCCACTTGTATCAATGTAACATGTCAGACACTGTCAACACACAGGAATAGTACTGACCCACATGTATCAATGTAACATGTCACACACTGTCAACACACAGGAACTTTACTGACCCACATGTATCAATGTAACATGTCAGACACTGTCAACACACAGGAATTGTACTGACCCACTTGTATCAATGTAACATGTCAGACACTGTCAACATACAGGAATTGTACTGACCCACTCGTATCAATGTAACATGTCAGACACTGTCAACACACAGGAATTGTACTGACCCACTCGTATCAATGTAACATGTCACACACTGTCAACACACAGGAATTGTACTGACCCACTCATATCAATGTAACATGTCAGACACTGTCAACACACAGGAATTGTACTGACCCACTCATTATCAATGTAACATGTCACACACTGTCAACACACAGGAATTGTACTGACCCACTCGTATCAATTTACTAACAATGTAACATGTCACACACTGTCAATACAGGAATCGTACTGACCAATCACTCGTATCAATGTCATGTCACACACTGTCAACATACAGGAATTATACTGACCCACTCGTATCAATGTAACATGTCAGACACTGTCAACATACAGGAATTGTACTGACCCACTCGTATCAATGTAACATGTCACAAACTGTCAATACACAGGAATTGTACTGACCCACTCCTATCAATGTAACATGTCACACACTGTCAACATACAGGAATTGTACGGGCCCACTCGTATCAATGTAACATGTCAGACACTGTCAACACACAGGAATTGTACTGACCCACTTGTATCAATGTAACATGTCACACATTGTCAACACACAGGAACTGTACTGACCCACTTGTATCAATGTAACATGTCACACACTGTCAACACACAGGAACTGTACTGACCCACTCGTATCAATGTAACATGTTACACACTGTCAACACACAGGAACTTTACTGACCCACTTTCGGATCAATGTAACCTGTCAGACACTGTCAACACACAGGATTAGTACTGACCCACATGTATCAATGTAACATGTCACACACTGTCAACACACAGGAACTTTACTGACCCACATGTATCAATGTAACATGTCAGACACTGTCAACACACAGGAATTGTACTGACCCACTTGTATCAATGTAACATGTCAGACACTGTCAACATACAGGAATTGTACTGACCCACTCGTATCAATGTAACATGTCAGACACTGTCAACATACAGGAATTGTACTGACCCACTCGTATCAATGTAACATGTCACACACTGTCAACACACAGGAATTGTACTGACCCACTTTCATATCAATGTAACATGTCAGACACTGTCAACATACAGGAATCGTGTCAACACACAGGAACTGACTGACCCACTCGTATCAATGTAACATGTCAGACACTGTCAACACACAGGAATTGTACTGACCCACTTGTATCAATGTAACATGTCAGACACTGTCAACACACAGGAACTTTACTGACCCACATGTATCAATGTAACATGTCACACACTGTCAACACACAGGAATTGTACTGACCCACTTGTATCAATGTAACATGTCAGACACTGTCAACACACAGGAATTGTACTGACCCACTTGTATCAATGTAACATGTCATACACAGTACAACACACAGGAATTGTACTGACCCACTTGTATCAATGTAACATGTCAGACACTGTCAACACACAGGAACTGTACTGACCCACTTGTATCAATGTAACATGTCACACACTGTCAACACACAGGAATTGTACTGACCCACATGTATCAATGTAACATGTCACACACTGTCAACACACAGGAACTTTACTGACCCACATGTATCAATGTAACATGTCACACACTGTCAACACACAGGAATTGTAAAATTGACCTGTCACTTTGTATCAATGTCAATGTAACATGTCAGACACTGTCAACATACAGGAATTGTACTGACCCACTTGTATCAATGTAACCTGTCAGTCACTGTCAACACACAGGAATTGTACTGACCCACTCGTATCAATGTAACATGTCACACATTGTCAACACACAGGAATTGTACTGACCCACTTGCATCAATGTAACATGTCAGACACTGTCAACACACAGGAATTGTACTGACCCACTTGTATCAATGTAACATGTCACACACTGTCAACACACAGGAACTTTACTGACCCACATGTATCAATGTAACATGTCAGACACTGTCAACACACAGGAATTGTACTGACCCACTTGTATCAATGTAACATGTCACACACAGTACAACACACAGGAATTGTACTGGCCCACTTGTATCAATGTAACATGTCACACACTGTCAACACACAGGAATTGTACTGACCCACTTGTATCAATGTAACATGTCACACACTGTCAACACACAGGAACTTTACTGACCCACATGTATCAATGTAACATGTCAGACACTGTCAACATACAGGAATTGTACTGACCCACTTGTATCAATGTAACATGTCAGACACAGTACAACACACAGGAATTGTACTGACCCACTTGTATCAATTTAACATGTCAGACACTGTCAACACACAGGAATTGTGCTGACCCACATGTATCAATGTAACATGTCAGACACTGTCAACACACAGGAATTGTACTGACCCACTTGTATCAATGTAACATGTCAGACACTGTCAACACACAGGAATTGTACTGACCCACTTGTATCAATGTAACATGTCAGACACTGTCAACACACAGGAACTTTACTGACCCACTCATCATCTCCTCCATAATCTAACCACATACATGTTTCTTGTCTACAGTACTGGTTGATATATTGACAAGAGTGAATAGCCCTGTAGATCAATAAGCAGATAATCACCTATTTCCTAAACTGCTGGACTTCAGTTTACTATAAAGAGAAGCAAAGCAGAAATTATAGGGCCTTGGAAACCTGCTCAGCTGGACATGATGTTGAGGCTGGCTTAAGGAAAAGCTGGTGTTTCCTACAATCTCCATTACAGTCAATGAGAGGTTCGCATGCAGGGGCACCTGACACTCACTGTTAAGATGTTATCAGACTCACATTAGACTCTGTGATTGTATCACTGCCAACAGAACCTCACCTTTCATTCATGGATACTGATGAGGAAACATCAGCTTGAAATATATATGTTTGAAGGACAATACCACTCACTGTGAATCTCGGGACATTGTTTTGACTGGAACACACTTAATGTAGATGACAAAAAAACCAGTAAGTGTCTCACTGACAATAAGAAACATGCAGCATTTCAAAACTAAACGGTGCAGGATATTCTCCTCCTGTTCTTTATCACTCAAGTCTCCCTCCTTCAAAAGACCAAATATTGAAAACACATTTAGTGATTAATTTGAATAAATTTTAATGAAGAGCTCAAGAATGAACAACCATAAGTCAGTGAGTACTGGAACATACACTTCCAGAGAATTGATATATCATAACTAACACACCATGTCAATACTCTACAAGAAATGTAACATATTTTCACATTACTGTCATTTAAAATATGCCTGATTTATCAGAAATAAAACACAAAATCACAGTAATTAAATGCAAATTACTGTCTGTAAAGTGTTCCTTCTTGACTATCTATTTGCCCCAGTCATGAAAGAGAAGACATCTTCTATGATTGGGAAACAGATGAACTGAGATACCCTTTTCCATCTTCTGTATAAACACCCAAGACATTACAGATTGGTCATAACATATCAGCTTTGTGCACAGAGCAAAAGGCTTCCAAGATGACATTTCCAGTGAACTTTTATTGAAATATTCTTCTGTTTGATATTCTGGGGAAGATGGTCAGGATCTGGGGTTTTAAGGAAAAAGAATAGTCACCAAAAATGCTAAAAAATATATTTATGATTCAGACTGGTGAAAAGCTCCAACTAAAAAATATCTAATCACCATACAAAATCCCATACCTCTCCCCATCCCTCCACAGATATCAGTGACAGACAGTCCTTTAGGGAGTAAACAAATCTAAAGATTGTTATTCAATATGGAACGAGTGGGTGAACAGCATGTATACCGGCATCAACCATATCATGGCAGTGTAAGTGGAGAATCTGAAACAGGCAGCCTGGACCTGGCGAAGCAGGGAGTATTTCCTGCAACAGTCAATGTCATCGGTATGCAGTGGTGGTTCAAACACTTGTCTCTATGTTTCATGTGCTTTAAAATGGCTGGTTCAGATATTGGTGAAGTGGGAGGTTGGGTGACTCTCCATGTTTCATATATTTTTGTACCCGCTGGTTCAGATATTGGTGGAGTGGGAGGTTGGGTGACTCTCCATGTTTCATATATTTTTGTACCCGCTGGTTCAGATATTGGTGGAGTGGGAGGTTGGGTGACTCTCCATGTTTCATATATTTTTGTACCCGCTGGTTCAGATATTGGTGGAGTGGGAGGTTGGGTGACTCTCCATGTTTCATATATTTTTGTACCCGCTGGTTCAGATATTGGTGGAGTGGGAGGTTGGGTGACTCTCCATGTTTCATATATTTTTGTACCCGCTGGTTCAGATATTGGTGGAGTGGGAGGTTGGGTGACTCTCCATGTTTCAAATGTTTTTATACCCACTGGTTCAGATATTGGTGAAGTGGGAGGTTGCTTGACTCTCCATGTTTCAAATGTTTACATTTTTCACTGTAATGCAATTAGTATTTTGATATTAATTGCAGTATTAAAAAAATAGCAAGCTTGTGAAATCAATCCAACACACACCAATCAAAACCATTTCTTTTACTCTGTCTTTAAAGGATATTCATGAGAAATGTTCATTTTCCCATTAACATTAAGTATACAACTACTTTGATAGCATTTCTATCATGCGAGTGAAAAACTCCATCCGATTGAATGGTTTTTGAAGAATTGTCTCACCTTAAGATAAACGAGAATAGGAGCAGAGGCAGTACCTTGTAACAGGGCAATCTCTAGTCTGATGGGTTCCTCGTACTTCCACCAATGATGACACAATCACACCACTTTGTGTAATGACGACCAACACTGTGCCTCCCACACTGTTTCAATTAAGGTGTGGACACGCCATTACTCAAAGTCATGTCATTTAACTGCAGCACAACCGTGTAAGGTTGTTCGATAGCTTTTCTCTACCCTTTTGTTTCTGCTGGATGTTTAGACACAGAGCCCTATCTGGGTTAGCGCTACCTCCACTGCAACATACTGCAAGGATGACCTACTGGGGCACTGGTAATATACACCAACACTTGTACTACGAATTGGAACAGTTTGTACACATGAAGACGTCTTTGTCAACATTAATGCCAAGTTCCCAGGCACTAATGCATCACAACATCACAATTCATTGTAAAGACAATCTATTATTAGCTTATGCAATTTCTACAACACCAATTATAGATTTTTAAGTATTCTTATCATCTTTACCTTATAACCATGCCATATTTAACACAGTGTGAAGCCTTCATTAAACCTGCCATTTCATAGCTTTCATAAAATGCTGGAGAAGCCTGGTTTAGATGTGGACTTCTGTAAATGTTCTGACAAAAAATGGTGAAGTATTGACAACTTCTTCTTATTCATATATTTTTGTTGTCATACCTACCAATATTCAAACATGACATCAATGTCATCTATGTCATACATATTCAAACATGACATCAATGTTATCTATGTCATACCTGTCATGACATCAATGTTATCTATGTCATACCTAAATATTCAAACATGACATCAATGTTATCTATGTCATACCTACCAACATCAATGTTATCTATGGCATACCTACATGAAACATGACATCAATGTTATCTATGTCATACCTACCAATATTCAAACATGACATCAATGTTATCTATGTCATACCTACCAATATTCAAACATGACATCAATGTTATCTATGTCATACGTACCAATATTCAAACATGACATCAATGTTATCTATGTCATGCCTACCAATATTCAAACATGACACCAATGTCATCTGTGTCATACCTACCAATATTCAAACATGACATCAATGTTATCTATGTCATACCTACCAATATTCAAACATGACATCAATGTTATCTATAGTACTACCCTACATACTTCATATACCACCGGCAATAACTGGAATATTGCTGAGTGCAGCCACTTTCACTTTTTACATTTGATATTTAGAGATGTTTGTAGAATTCATAAAGCTTCCCTGTGTCATAGAAAACATCTAAATATATAGCAGTTAGCTTGCCCCTCCTAATCATTGTATGTATTGAGATCTGATCAGTCCAGCATATATTACATGCGGCCACAAGCACCTGTTATTCCTCCAGGCAGACAGGCTCAGTTACAAGAACCTGGACAGTTATGGCCACCCAACGACCCCAGGGATGAATGTAGAAATGTGCCAGGTGAGAAACATGAACACCACCTGCATTCAGTGATCAAAGCATAATGTTGAGAGACTGCGAAGTTTAAACATTCAGGAAAGTATGTTGTCAAAACATATATCTCAATGTGAAGTTTAAACATTCAGGAAAGTATGTCGTCAAAACATTATCTCAATGTGAAGTTTAAACATTCAGGAAAGTATGTCGTCAAAACATTATCTCAATGTGAAGTTTAAACATTCAGGAAAGTATGTTGTCAAAACATTATCTCAATGTGAAGTTTAAACATTCAGGAAAGTATGTCGTCAAAACATTATCACAATGTGAAGTTTAAACATTCAGGAAAGTATGTTGTCAAAACATTATCTCAATGTGAAGTTTAAACATTCAGGAAAGTATGTTGTCAAAACATTATCTCAATATAAAGTTTAAACATTCAGGAAAGTATGTTGTCCAAACATTATCTCAATGTGAAGTTTAAACATTCAGGAAAGTATGTTGTCAAAACATTATCTCAATGTGGAGTTTAAACATTCAGGAAAGTATGTTGTCCAAACATTATCTCAATGTGAAGTTTAAACATTCAGGAAGGTATGTCGTCAAAACATTATCTCAATGTGGAGTTTAAACATTCAGGAAAGTATGTCGTCAAAACATTATCTCAATGTGAAGTTTAAACATTCAGGAAAGTATGTTGTCAAAACATTATCTCAATGTGAAGTTTAAACATTCAGGAAAGTATGTTGTCAAAACATTATCTCAATGTGAAGTTTAAACATTCAGGAAAGTATGTTGTCAAAACATTATCTCAATGTGGAGTTTAAACATTCAGGAATGTATGTCGGCAGTCTGTAAACCTGACTGTGATCAACACAATCAATACCACCCCTCATCCAACTAAGTTGCCGCACTGACATACAGACACAACACAAAGTCCACCCCCACCCTACTCGATAGCCGTACTGACATACAGACACAACACAAAGTCCATCCCCACCCTACTCGATAGCCATACTGACATACAGACACAACACAAAGTCCATCCCCACCCTTCTCGATAGCCATACTGACATACAGACACAACACAAAGTCCATCCCCACCCTACTCGATAGCCATACTGACATACAGACACAACATAAAGTCCATCCCCACCCTACTCGATAAGCCATACTGACATACAGACACAACACAAAGTCCATCCCCACCCTACTTGATAGCCATACTGACACACACAACACAAAGTCCACCCCCACCCTACTCCAGATAGCCATACATACAGACACAACACAAAGTCCATCCCCACCCTACTCGATAGTCATACTGACATACAGGACACCACATTAAGTCCATCCCCACCCTACTCGATGACATACAGACAAATCCAACTCCACATACAGACACAACACAAAGTCCACCCCACCCTACTCAGTTGCTGATAGACATACATACATACAGACACAACACAGTCCATCCCCACCCTACTCGATAGCCATGTGCTGACATACAGACACCACATTAAGTCCATCCCCCTACTCGATACTCAGTACTGACATACAGACACAACACAAAGTCCATCCCCATCCTACTCGATAGCCATATTGACATACAGACACAACACAAAGTCCATCCCCACCCTACTCGATAGCCATACTTGACATACAGACACAACACAAAGTCCATCCCCACCCTACTCAATAGCCATACTGACATACAGACACAACACGAAGTCCATCCCCACCCTACTCAGTTGCTGACATACAGACACAACATAAAGTCCATCCCCACCCTACTCAATTGCTGACATACAGACAACAGTCCCCAGCCAGGTGTACGCTCATGACTCAAGAACCAGGCTGCCTACATACCAAACATTCCACTGTCAAAATCAATAACGCTGCTAACCTCAACAAATGTCACTACCTGAAACGGACAGTCTGTGCACATTGTCAAAACAATATTCCAGTTATCCGACATGAGGATGAACTACACAAGTACAATAATAAACACACTTACATTTCTCAGTCGACGATCGGCTACTTGTTTCAGCTGGTCAGAGCTGCAAAGAGACAACAGAATAAAACATTAATTAAACATAAAAGCAAACCTGCTTCATAGGTAAACAAGCTAGAAGGCATAAAACACTGGACTAAAAGTTTGGAGTTGACAGGAGTACATATTGTGAGACTTGAGTAAAGCTACCTGTGGAGAGCGTGTATGGGACAGTATTGCGTGCCCCTTATGACGACAAGGTATGCATATAGAAAACCATAAACACACAAGCCCCTCACTATAAGGCCCCACTCGGAACACAGACAGGGTCACCAGGTTCCTGACTACTGACAGAACACCTGGGGACAATCACAACAAATTCTACCTTTTCTTATGCCATTATTTCAGCTGCAGCGTATAAAACTGACAAAACTTCACTGTGTTAATTGTACCTTATGTGGGGAAGTTTTTGTGACAAGCAATGTATAAGGTGACCTAGTTTTGCTTGTTGGACCAAACAAGGAGGAGAAAATGTGAAATGGTGAGGGACAGCTGGTGGGGGGATGGGGGTAGGGGGAGTCTGGGGGCAGTTTGGGGGTGGAGCTGGGTAAAGTCTCACTATGGATGTAATCAAAATACAACATGATATCTGTGATCAGAGTCTAGAAATAAATAAGCAAATAAGCTCAACTGATGCAAACCCAACCTGTAGAACACATGCACAGTATGAAATGTGGCAAAGATTATAGATATGCACTGCAGTGACCTGCCTGGGTGTATTTACTGAGTTTATCACACCACTTAAGGGGCCATGTAGGAATATTGGGTCTGATGATGTGAGATACTTCAGCCTGTTGACAACACTTAATGATATCACAGCCAGGCCAATATGGCCACTACTGAGGCTGTACATGAACAATAAACAGGAAATTCTCACCTGTCCCCGGCATCTTTATATAAGTGGACAGGTAGCATATTTCTCACACACAATGCCACATCATAATGTTTACTTACACTGTAGTTAAACTGAAAGCCATATCGTTTTACTCACCAAAGTACTTGTGATAGTAATGAATTCATTACTTCAGTATGTAAGATGACCCTACCTATGGAGAGTGTTCAATGAAAGCGAGACAGGAGAATGGTGACAATTGGTTGTTCATATATTTACATTGGATAAAACATCCATTAATAACATAAAGAAAAATATATGTACAGATCCATATATAAACAATATTTCAACTGAAACACATATCCCCAATTTCTCAGATATTTTTTGCAATGTCTAATTAAAGTGGCAGGTACTCTAGCAGCCTGGGGGGCAGCTGAAGAAACCAATCCCCCAACATCACTCAGCAGCGTAACAATTGTCATTAAGGTGTAACAATCAACCTGGCCTCAAAATTGCAACTAATGATTCATTTATTAAATCTGTCACTTTTCACAATGACTAAAAACACTTACACTCGCGTAACATTGATTCGTGGATATAAGGGAAGTGCGTCAAAGTTCACAGTTTAAATGCATGATTTCAGTTTGTATACGCACTGATTGTTTTATTCTTGATTCAGCGAATTGAAAATGCCGAATATTCCACTTGTGAATGAAACGTTTGTTTACAGAAGTCATTTGCAATCATTACCGTTCCCATTCGTGTGCCCACAAAATGTGATGTCACCTTGTTTCGTGGATTACGTAGTCGGTTACTATATACTCTATAGCACTCTTGCTTGACAACGGTATAAGAATCCATACCGAAACATCGCATCATATGTAATAAAAGAAGTTGTTATCCACACACAATCTTACTTTCTTACTATATACCACTATGTATGACATCCCACTGCAGTAAGTATTGACACCAAGGAAAGCAGACACTGAGAAGTGAGAAGGTTGGAGCTAACTGTATCTTTTTTACTTGACATTTTGTAAAAATAAAATGGGGCTATTTATCTCAATGCTCGACAATTACATTTAGTGTACCTGTGTGTAATGCAGAGATTCGGAACGTTTTTGTCAGTGAGGCGTGGCATTGTATGTACAACAAAAGTACTGCTTCGTGACGTCAGTCGAGACTTAATTTTCGAGCTGGCGTGATAATTTCCGCGATCCACGAATCAAGGTTATCCACGAATTTAGGTTACGGCTCTGGGCCTCGTTCCTCAACACGATCGTAGCGCTAAGATGATCGTAACTCCCATCCTTTAACATAGACTTACGACTGTTGTAGCGCTACAATCGCTCTGAGGAACGGGGCCCTGTGCTACATTTCAAATGACCATATATTATCGACAGAATTAGAATTATAAACTATTTTTCGCAATGTTTTTTTTTTTAAATAAAAAGGATTCTTGGAGAAATGCTTCGGCAACAGGTCCACATCAAAGTTGTCAATGAGCAAAGAATTAAAACGATGACTTTTGCGGAAATAATTAAACAAATTGAATAAACTAATGAATAAAATCAACAACTGTACTCATAAAAGTTGTCAAAATGTACTAAAAATTACTATTTCCATCTCTTTTTGTGCGATCATGTAAGTACAGACAGTGACATCTCAGCTTTCAGCGCATCGGACTTCACGCTTAATGCTAAAATATTTGCATGAAGCATTATTGTCACAAGCCATAACCTAGCACGATACATCCTCTAAGTTCCATAATATATGCATAGGTGGTGATTGTTTGCTTAAAACGTTCAGAATAGCATGATTTTACCCCAAACTTTTGTCTAAATCTTAAGTTTTCGTTTACGAGGAATGGATACCATTGCTGTAATATGATTGGCTGCATTAGGTGCATGATTTTGACCAGTCATGATCCTTATAGCAGACTGTGGCGAAAAGGCGTCATTAGAAACCAATATTTATCTAATAAAATCGCTTCTTAAAACCACAGACAGGTTACGTGACTCTGTCGCCAGAGCACTGCAGTGACGTCATATGAGGAACGATTTTCAGTTAGTTGTATAGAAAGTGTGTAGCACGCTCATCATTTTGATGATTTCTCGACATCAACGACGACATGCCGAATCGTTGCTTTGTCGTCAATTGCTCCTAGGGGTCGGGTGATGGTGTCACCATGCACAGATTTCCACAGGACCCCGCAGTTCGTGCTAAATGGGTTATGTTTGTGAGTGCTAAGCGAGCATTGTGGAAGCCTGAAACGATATCTTACTTGTGTTCAGATCGCTTCACGGAAGTTAAAGAATCAAAACTACTTACTAGTTGTAGTAAAATATGTATATGATTGATGACCATAAAGATTTTCCATGACACAACTTGTGACATAGCGATTTCTTCCTCGAAGTGAGGTTGTGGTCAAGTAACAATAATATTGTAAGTAGTATTATATTGACACCCACCTAAGCTGCCAGGAGAGAAATTGTTTTGTTATACGCTATGTCATGCAAAATCCTATTGGCCATCAATAAAATACATATTTTACTACCAGTAGAAAGTAGTTTGATTTTGTAACTCGGTGAAACAAACCTAAATACCATTTATCCTCAGACTGGCAGATGTTCCCGACAGGGCCCGCCATTTTAATAATCAAAAATCTGTTAGAATTAATGAGATTATAGTTTGTTTTCATCAAGTTACAAAATCAAAACTACTTTCTACTCGTAGTTAAATATGTATTGGAATCATAACCAAACGGATTTTGCATGACACAACTTATAACATAACGATTTCTTCCACGGAAGCGAGGTGGGGGTCGAAGTCACAATACTGCGCGATAAATTTCTTGCTACATTCCCATGGTTAATGTCCACTCACCAGTATGTAGATACTAGTCAATGTGCGTCTTTATATTTGGTCTTATAATCCTAATTAGTTTATTATCATACTCGTATGCATTTTGACACTAAATAAAAAGCAGACGATCTGCTGATACTTATAGTGAATTTATAACAGAACTGTAATATCTAGACATTTTATAGTTTGCCAATGTGAATCATAATTCGCACACACACCCTAGTGCATGTTGTCTGTCTCATTATACTTCACGTCAAAAACAATGATTCTGTTGAATGTTACGACAAATGAATAAAAACAAAATGCAAATATTAAAATTAAAACAGATTAAAGTTATAGGAACAATATCAGGCCATTACCTTGTTTGAGGAATGTATCCATCAATATCCACAAAACTGTTCCAAATGATGTGTCTTTTAACAGTTTAATATACGAAAAAGTTATAAATCTTTTCAGGCATTGGTGTATAGTCTCATTGATCACCCAAGATAGCACACCTGGCAACTAATTGCATAATGTCCGCCTTACTTTAAAAACAGTAATTTAGTTAGCCAATAATGGGCAATCAATCAATGTATTGCCGGTTAATCCTTTGAAAGAAGGACGTTGTTTTACGCAGACACCGACCACGACAGAGTGTATTCAGTATAGATTAGTAAATCTACATACATAAACACTACCTTTTGACAATTCCGCTGTGTAAGATAAAAGTAATTAATCAATCAGCGTGTTATCGGTTAATCCTTTGATCGATGTTTATAATGTTGAATATTTACTCCAGACACAAGAAATGCCAAATGGGAACCTTTGTCGGGTAATCTAAGTGTGTTACCACTAATTATACCTGTTATAAATTCATTAACTGACCATCAAGTGAATGATGACAAATAACGTGTAGGTTTATACCACCTAACACGGATTACAACAAGGGAGTATTAATTGCTATATTGCATGTTAAAACTTATGGGCCGACACTGTTTTGAGAATACAAACATATTTTTACATGACATGATTAAATATCGAGGTAAAAAAACACAGAAATGAGATCAATTTGGATCAGTCATTATACAAATAGGGCCTAACGACACCAATCGATTTTGACAGAATCGTCTATGAAAACAAGTTGTAACTTGGAAACTAGGCAAAGCAGGAGACAAAATTAAATGACAGTAGATTGTGAGAACATATAGCTTTCATTTTCCACAACAATTGTCACGGTTTCAGGTTTATACAAACCTGTAAACAAGATAATTTAACCCCTAAAATGTAGATAATTCTGCATCGGCCCTCAAAGTTATTCCTCATATGACGTCACAGAGGCGCGCCGCTCTGATTGGTTGAAATTTGAGAATTGGGTGAGAATTGTGCACTGTTGTCAAAAAGGTCGATTTAAGTCAATTAAAGGTCGAAATGAGTAGTTTTAATGACGGGGTTTCATTTATAACGATGCCAGTTAGTGATTTATGTATTTGTACCCCCCTAGGGTTTATGTGACCTTTAAGGTGTAACAATCAATCAGCAGCACCAACGCACACAGGGCCCCATTAACAATCAACCAGCAGCACCAACGCACACAGGGCCTCATTAAGGTGTAACAATCAACCAGCAGCACCAACGCACACAGGGCCTCATTAAGGTGTAACAATCAATCAGCAGCACCAACCCACACAGGGCCTCATTAAGGTGTAACAATCAACCAGCAGCACCAACGCACACAGGGCCTCATTAAGGTGTAACAATCAACCAGCAGCACCAACACACACACAGGGCCTCATTAAGGTGTAACAATCAATCAGCAGCACCAACGCACACAGGGCCTCATTAAGGTGTAACAATCAACCAGCAGCACCAACGCACACAGGGCCTCATTAAGGTGTAACAATCAACCAGCAGCACCAACACACACAGGGCCTCATTAAGGTGTAACAATCAATCAGCAGCACCAACGCACACAGGGCCTCATTAAGGTGTAACAATCAATCAGCAGCACCAATGCACACAGGGCCTCATTAAGGTGTAACAATCAACCAGCAGCACCAACCCACACAGGGCCTCATTAAGGTGTAACAATCAACCAGCAGCACCAACCCACACAGGGCCTCATTAAGGTGTAACAATCAACCAGCAGCACCAACGCACACAGGGCCTCATTAAGGTGTAACAATCAATCCAAGTAATCCATAATTACACAAATTCACCTCATGGAATATTTATAGTGCAGGCAGTGTGGTGCAGACTGCAGACAGCAGTAGAGTCGAAGCACATTCCAGACATACCGATGTTCGTTTAGCCTTGTTATTGCTGTGTTCAATAGTATTGATTTCAAATAAAGCAAGGAAGGCACCTGACAGCCCAGCTAGACAGGACTATATGGTATTTACACAGTCAAACTGTCAAGCTGTACTCCTGTGTGCTGAGGCCTTAAACATAGGTGTGTGTGATTAGCCAGTGTAGCAGGCAATATGTACTGGCAGCATGGAAGGCACATCAATATTCATCAAAGGTGTGCTGCTCTTCCAGTGTCTACATGCAAAGAAAGATATATTACATTCTATCAATATCTTATTTGGACAGTTCAGTAAGTATAACAGACAACTCACAGAAAGTCAACTGATTTTGTTCACGATGAGTATATAGAAGCAAACAGACTTTGTATGAATTCTAGCGTTCCAATCAATAAAGCACTCATAAACTTTCAACAAATATTTCAAAAGACAAATGTCACCATTTATATAGAAAACAGTATTTCAATGGAACTTTCTGTTTCAAGTTAAGAAATCAAGGAACTTTATTCATTAAAAACCAGCAATATTAATCAAAGATATTTGTATGCCATTTGGCAAAACTGGAAACTGAAGAGAAAACCATGAGAATGTCAGCCCTGGATATCACCAGGAGCTTCTTATCATTGGTAACCCACACTCTCAGTATTTTAGCCATATTTTAGCCAGCGATACTAAAGGCCTAGATTTACAAGTAGTTAATAGGTACATGGTCTATAAAGCCCTGTGATAACAATGAATAATGTTCCATGAGACAACAAGTAATAGAGAGTATCCATCATTTAACAAATGTCTATGGTAAATCATTCAAACTTTGATGTCTGTCCTTTCTTGAGACACAGGGTGGCTAGTAGGGACAGCATTGTGTATCATGATGTTGAGGTATGGGTAATTTTCCCATGTCAATACTAGTCAGTATTATGTATATCGATACTAAATAGAACAGAAATGTTTACATTTACTGAGATTATGATTATTAAGATAGGAAGGCATAAAAAAGCCTAGTACATAGTCAGCATTGAGCTGCAGGTCTAGACGTCAATCAATATACAGCAGCAGGAATGTATCAGTACAACTATCAGCATATATAGATGCTTCAGAGTCAGCATTGAGCTGCAGGTCTAGACCTCTATCAATATACAGCAGCAGGAATGTATCAGTACATCTATCAGTATATATAGATGCTTCAGAGTCAGCATTGAGCTGCAGGTCTAGATGTCTATCAATATACAGCAGCAGTAATGTATCAGTACATCTACCAGTATATCTAGATGCTTCAGAGTCAGCACTGAGCTGCAGGTCTAGATGTCTATCAATATACAGCAGCAGTAATGTATCAGAATATCTACCAGTATATATAGATGCTTCAGAGTCAGCATTGAGCTGCAGGTCTAGATGTCTATCAATATACAGCAGCAGTAATGTATCAGTACATCTACCACTATATCTAGATGCTTCAGAGTCAGCACTGAGCTGCAGGTCTAGATGTCTATCAATATACAGCAGCAGTAATGTATCAGAATATCTATCAGTATATCTAGATGCTTCAGAGTCAGCATTGAGCTGCAGGTCTAGATGTCTATCAATATACAGCAGCAGTAATGTATCAGTATATCTATCAGTATATCTAGATGCTTCAGAGTCAGCATTGAGCTGCAGGTCTAGATGTCTATCAATATACAGCAGCAGTAATGTATCAGTATATCTATCAGTATATCTAGATGCTTCAGAGTCAGCATTGAGCTGCAGGTCTGGACATCTATCAATATACAGCAGCAGGAATGTATCAGAATATCTATCAGTATATCTAGATGCTTCAGAGTCAGCACTGAGCTGCAGGTCTAGATGTCTATCAATATACAGCAGCAGTAATGTATCAGAATATCTATCAGTATATCTAGCTATAGATGCTTCAGAGTCAGCACTGAGCTGCAGGTCTAGATGTCTATCAATATACAGCAGCAGTAATGTATCAGTATATCTATCAGTATATCTAGATGCTTCAGAGTCAGCACTGAGCTGCAGGTCTAGGTGTCTATCAATATACAGCAGCAGTAATGTATCAGAATATCTATCAGTATATCTAGCTATAGATGCTTCAGAGTCAGCATTGAGCTGCAGGTCTAGATGTCTATCAATATACAGCAGCAGTAATGTATCAGAATATCTATCAGTATATCTAGCTATAGATGCTTCAGAGTCAGCATTGAGCTGCAGGTCTAGATGTCTATCAATATACAGCAGCAGTAATGTATCAGAATATCTATCAGTATATCTAGCTATAGATGCTTCAGAGTCAGCATTGAGCTGCAGGTCTAGATGTCTATCAATATACAGCAGCAGTAATGTATCAGAATATCTATCAGTATATCTAGCTATAGATGCTTCAGAGTCAGCACTGAGCTGCAGGTCTAGATGTCTATCAATATACAGCAGCAGTAATGTATCAGAATATCTATCAGTATATCTAGCTATAGATGCTTCAGAGGCAGCACATCAAAACTATAATTATGAAGACAACCTAGTGGTAAATACACCGACATCTTAAAAAAAATACAGTCTGTACCAGTCAGCTGACTCTACCAGGGAACCAACAGTGTCCCCAGTCAGCTGACTCTACCAGGAAACCAACAGTGTCTCCAGTCTGCTGATTGAATCAGGGAACAAACAGTGTCTCCAGTCAGCTGACTCTACCAAGGAAACCAACAGTGTCTCCAGTCAGCTGACTACCAGGGAACGAACAGTGTCTCCAGTCAGCTGACTACCAGGGAACCAACAGTGTCTCAAGTCAGCTGATTCTACCTTTTGAAACAATGGCTAATACATGGTCATCATATATTTCTCAATAAGGAAATTGAAATAATTCAAAATAACTCATAATGTATGAAGTACTTACTGATATAAATATACCATAAAAGTATGAACTTGAAATACATAATTGTCTATCTTGAAATTTGGTTATTGGAGCAGGGTTGAGTGAAGCAGCCACAGTCCCAGCCCTTCCCCATCCTTGACAGTCTGCTGCCCCTGCCCCACCCCTTGTCCTGCCCATGTTTTATTAGTCTTGAAATACCTAGTCCCCTGCCACTGCCCAGTCTTGCCTTAGTCTTGAAATGCCTTATTCCACTGCTCCTGCCCCAGCCCTTGAATCAGTTCTGTTCCTTAGTCCCCTGTGCCATCCCTCAAGTCTCATCCCTTGCTCCTTGCCACAGATTTGAAATCCCTAGCCGACCTACCCGAAATGAAACCAGTCCCCCCCCCCCATCCCCACCCCTTCTCCCTGCTGGCCTACATGTGTAGACCTGGTGACTCATCTTGCAACCATTCAGGTGGAAGAAAACATGGGCAAATATGTCCTGGTCTTATCAGCTTGAATGACCGGATCATTACAAGGCAAGGCTATGTATCTGCCACCCTTATACCAATGCAAGCTTTATACAGGCTTCTGTCAACCGTACAGCAGGATTTGTACTCATCACTAAATAATGCTTAGATAGAAAGATATCAGTAAGCATCATGAAACTCTATAAGTGTTTCTGCTCTTATGAACACATAACATTTGTGTGCATGAAGCAAGAGTTACCGCAGAATAATGGACCAATCCGATGCAGATCTGCATGTGAACAGATATGCCCTGAATGGAGGCAGATACAGTACAGTTCCCCAATCAGTTCATTTTAATCTCCCCCACACTCACTGGCATCCACCACCTTCATGCCATTGTGGGGAAAACGTTCAATAATAACTCAGGAGATATCTCTCCCATATGTGAGTGAGTGAGTATGGTTTTAGGCTGCTTTTAGAAATATCGAGCAATATCACGGCGACGGACACCAGAAATTGGCTTCACACATTGTACACACATGGGGAATTGCAAACCCTGATGTTCAGCGTGACAAAGGGAATGTGTCTTACATCTGAGTGAGCATAAATACATGTATATCAAATAAATGCATAAAAATGATCTTAATTACATACAAACGTACAAAAGCATGAGAATGGAGAACATTAATGGTTATTCGAGAAAGAAATTGATAATGGTACAAAAGACATTTTATAACGCTTGTATTTGCACGTCGGTACATTCATTATACCAACGGCCAGAGGATAAAAGTTCATAACATTCATGTAAAACATGAGAGAGATCAGTCGTAATTTTATAGCTAAATCTAGAGCCCCTCCTCCATGAAGTTCACCTATTCTCTCAAAGATATGATTAGTAATTTCCTCGCCTTGTTTTATAATCTGGTTTAGTTTGTTTCATAATGACAGGATTATTTGCTGGTCTATTTCTTTGAAAGTCAATGATAAGTTTCTTTTGTTTTAGACACAATGTTCCAAAAGGTTTTCATTACACCACTTAACAAAAACATATATCTTCTTTGTGTGTGTACTTATTGTCAAAGAGTGGACTCTTGATTGCTTTTTCATCAGCAAACCTGAATCTAGAACAGTTAGGTTAGCACAAGAACTGAAAAGTATTGGAGACAATGCACATCCTTGTGGAGCACCGCTATTAACAGATACAGTCTGAGAATGAGTGCAGTTTGACATACTGACAACACATTAACCGCCAGGCTACTACACCACCACTCCTCTCCAATATGTTAACATATTTCCAGCTAGCGTTTGGTATGAGGGTTGCCAAAAAGTAATCCATTAAAGCTTTCTGTGTATTTTAAGTGATGATCAGATAAGACAAGGCATGAAAAGAACAATGAAAGAGTTTTAGATGGAAACTATCACTGGGGAAACCAGAGCAGCGAAAGACCTAAATGTTACTTAGATAAACTAGTGTTACCGAGTATGTTCCTGGAATTCTGAATCATCAACACATGACTTGATTGGTGTGACCGTGTATGGGTGACCACTGTAACACATGACTTACTTGGTAGGAACGGGTATGGGGAATCTTGGTGACTCATGACTTACTTGGTATGAAGGTGTATGGGTTATGTTCGTGACACATTACTTACTTGGTAGCAATGTGTATGGGTAATCTTGGTGACACATGACTTACTTGGTAGGAATGTGTATGGGTTATCTTGGTGACACATGACTTACTTATTTGTTATTACCTGGGTATACACAATTACAACCGTATTATGTCCTATACATGTTATTACCTGAATATACACTACACCTGCATTATGTCCTATACTTATTATTACCTGGGTATACACAATTACAACCGCATTATGTCCTATACTTGTTATTACCTGGGTATACACAACTACATCTGCATTATGTCCTATACTTATTGTTACCTGGGTATACACAACTACACCTGCATTATGTCCTATACTTGTTATTACCTGGGTATACAAAACTACATCTGCATAATGTCCTATACTTGTTATTTTCTCGGTATACACAACTACACCTGCATAAAGTCCTATACTTGTTATTACCTGGGTATACAAAACTACACCTGCATTATGTCCTATAATTATTATTACCTGGGTATACAAAACCACTACTGCATAATGTCCTATACTTGTTATTTTCTCGGCATACACAACTACAACTACACCTGCATAATGTACTATACTTATTATTTTCTCGCTATACACAACTACATCTGCATCATGTCCTATACTTCTTATTACCTGAGTATACAAAACTACACCTGCATTATGTGCTATACCTGTTATTTCCTGGGTATACACAACTACATCTGCATTATGTCCTATACTTGTTATTACCTGGGTATACACAACCACACCCGCATAATGTCCTATAGCTGTAAGTATGCAGGTATTCAAATGCACTCTGTCCTTCAAACTGGTGTATATCTATCGCCATGTTTGTACACATGAATGTGTCAGGTCCCTGGAATGCAGACTTTGACACATGTGTGTCACTGTAAATAAGCACTGCACACATGAATGGGTAATGAGGACTGTCCACTATTACCTGCTGGCTATCACTTCTTGTATGTAGTCTATACTTAGCATATATCTAAAGGAAACAACAGGCAACTGTTTCATAAAGATGTTCATTGACAGGTGAAATGACTAACAAAACACTGTGTAAGCACAAACTTGTATATAGAATGTTCCATATGCCGAAGTAAGTATTGATGATTGATATTAATAATCGTGAATCACCCAAGTTGTCTTGTTACTGTGATTCAATTGACTTAAGGCAAATATTGTGGAGAGTATAGTAAATACTAAAACAGTTTAGAAAGAATTTCACATCAGACATGTGAAACAGCAAAACAGGATGTGACCATGTTGTGTTCCGGCCACTCTCACTGAGGTACATATCGCTGGGGAAATGTCCCTGACTACTGTCCAAATATTTACCCACAAACAATAGATTATTGCAACAGACATGGCTTAGTTCACTGTCAACATATTCTTGGAGATCTGTCACTTTGACACAAAACACAACATCTACCGGCACACACCTGGTGTGGATTTCCATACAGACATCCCTTTACTACACATCTACCTGTATACACCTGCTGCAGATTTCCATACAGATATCCCTTCACTACACATCTACCTGTATACACCTGGTGCAGATTTCCATACAGACATCCCTTCACTACACATCTACCTGCATACACCTGGTGTAGATTTCCACACAGATACTTCCCTTCACTACACATCTACCTGTATACACCTGGTGTAGATTTCCATACAGATAATTCCTATCACTACACATCTACCTGCATACACCTGGTGTAGATTTCCATACAGATACTTCCCTTCACTACACATCTACCTGTATACACCTGGTGTAGATTTCCATACAGATACTTCCCATCACTACACATCTACCTGCATACACCTGGTGTAGATTTCCATACAGATAATTCCCTTCACTACACATCTACCTGCATACACCTGGTGTAGATTTCCATACAGATACTTCCCTTCACTACACATCTACCTGCATACACCTGGTGTAGATTTCCATACAGACATCCCTTCACTACACATCTACCTGCATACACCTGGTGTAGATTTCCATACAGATACTTCCCTTCACTACACATCTACCTGCATACACCTGTTGTAGATTTCCATACAGATATCCCTCCCATCACTACACATCTACCTACATGCACCTGGTGTAGATTTCCATACAGATAATTCCCATCACTAAACATCTACCTGCATGCACCTGGTGTAGATTTCCATACAGATACTTCCCATCACTACACATCTACCTGCATGCACCTGGTGTAGATTTCCATACAGATAATTCCCATCACTACACATCTACCTGTATACACCTGTTGCAGATTTCCATACAGATAATTCCCATCACTACACATCTACCTGCATACACCTGGTGTAGATTTCCATACAGATACTTCCCATCACTACACATCTACCTGCATACACCTGGTGTAGATTTCCATACAGATAATTCCCATCACTAAACATCTACCTGCAGGTAGATATGTAGTGAAAGGAAGTATCCTTACCTTATCCGTATGGAAATCTGCAACAGGTGTCAGTTGCTATGTTAACCTTCATTACACTTGCAGTTACCTTAATAACACATGGACAGACTGTTGCCAAGTTAACCTTCACAACACTTGCAGTTACCTGTTACCTTATCTGTATGGAAATCTGCAACAGCTGTATGCAGGTAGATGTGTAGTGATGGGAGGTCCCATCTTCATATTCATATCATGATGACAGAGTCACCAACCTTGTGTAACCTTCAGAATTCTGCCAACTGTCATGGTATCTTTCATGGCACTGACAGATGCCATGTTACCATAATAACACAGTGAGTTCATTAATAAGGTGTTTCGCCATTTGTAGTAATATTCCAACAATATCATGGCGGGGGGCACCAGAAATGGGCTTCACACATTGTACCCATGTGGGGAATCTAATGCAGATCTAAACACTCGGCTACCCAACCACCCCTAGACACACAGTTGCAATGTTAACCTTCACGACACTTGCAGTTACCTTAATAACACAGTGACAGACAGTTGCTATGTTAACCTTCATTACACTTGCAGTTACCTTAATAACACAGTGACAGACAGTTGCTATGTTAACCATTCACGACACTTGCAGTTACCTTAATAACACAGTGACAGACAGTTGCCATGTTAACCTTCACGACACTTGCACTTACCTTAATAACACAGTGACAGACAGTTGCCATGTTAACCTTCACGACACTTGCACTTACCTTAATAACACAGTGACAGACAGTTGCTATGTTAACCTTCATTACACTTGCAGTTACCTTAATAACACAGTGACAGACAATTGCCATGTTAACCTTTATTACATTTGCAGTTACCTTAATAACACAGTGACAGACAGTTGCTATGTTAACCTTCACGACACTTGCAGTTACCTTAATAACACAGTGACAGACAGTTGCTATGTTAACCTTCACGACACTTGCAGTTACCTTAATAACACAGTGACAGACAGTTGCTATGTTAACCTTCATTACACTTGCAGTTACCTTAATAACACAGTGACAGACAGTTGCTATGTTAACCTTCATTACACTTGCAGTTACCTTAATAACACAATGACAGACAGTTGCTATGTTAACCTTCACGACACTTGCAGTTACCTTAATAACACAGTGACAGACAATTTCCATGTTAACCTTCATTACACTTGCAGTTACCTTAATAACACTGTGCCAGACAGTTGCCATGTTAACCTTCATTACACTTGCAGTTACCTTAATAACACAGTGACAGACAGTTGCTATGTTAACCTTCATTACACTTGCAGTTACCTTAATAACACAGTGACAGACAATTGCCATGTTAACCTTCATTACACTTGCAGTTACCTTAATAACACAATGACAGACAGTTGCCATGTTAACCTTCACGACACTTGCAGTTACCTTAATAACACAGTGACAGACAGTTGCCATGTTAACCTTCATTACACTTGCAGTTACCTTAATAACACAGTGACAGACAGTTGCTATGTTAACCTTCATTACACTTGCAGTTACCTTAATAACACAGTGACAGACAGTTGCTATGTGATTCTTCATTACACTTGCAGTTACCTTAATAACACAGTGACAGACAGTTGCTATGTCAACCTTCATTACACTTGCAGTTACCTTAATAACACAGTGACAGACAATTGCCATGTTAACCTTCATTACACTTGCAGTTACCTTAATAACACAATGACAGACAGTTGCTATGTTAACCTTCACGACACTTGCACTTACCTTAATAACACAGTGACAGACAATTGCCATGTTAACCTTCATTACACTTGCAGTTACCTTAATAACACTGTGACAGACAGTTGCCATGTTAACCTTCATTACACTTGCAGTTACCTTAATAACACAGTGACAGACAATTGCCATGTTAACCTTCATTACACTTGCAGTTACCTTACCACCCCTAGACAAGTGCCAGACAGTTGCAATGTTAACCTTCACGACACTTGCAGTTACCTTAATAACACAGTGACAGACAGTTGCCATGTTAACCTTCACGGCACTTGCAGTTACCTTAATAACACAGTGCCAGACAGTTGCCATGACAAACTATAAAACACTAACAGTTGCGATTGTAACCCTTATTCTTTTGTGACAGATATCATAGATAGTTGCTGTGGTAACTCAAAGACAGAGCACACGTCAATCTACAGTTAGATTTTTCACCAGACCTGGAATACAATCATAAGCTTAACCTCCTTGATATAATGAATTATGATGAATCATGAATACCAACAGGAGATAGTGTTGCTCAGTAGCAACAGGTTCGAACTTGAAAAAGTATTCAATATGTGAAGGATTGTTTACATGGCTATCCAATAATTGATATGAAGGCTTGATTAATGAAGCAGAAAAAGCTGGGCACATACCATGAGCATGATCAATACTGTACTCACCAGTGTCACTGGGAGAACCTCATACTGTCAACTGTCATAGCAAACCATATAAAAATACTAAGACTAAAACACATCAACATGATTGAGGCTTTCCATATCTGACATGGTCTAGATCTCTTGTATTTCAGCTCTTGGTGACTCTACCAAGATAATGACACTGTTATATCTGACATGGTCTATGTCTCTTGTATATTACAGCTCTTGGTGACTCTACCAAGACAATGACACTGTTATATCTGACATGGTCTAGATCTCTTGTATTACAGCTCTTGGTGACTCTACCAAGATAATGACACTGTTATATCTGACATGGTCTAGATCTCTTGTATACTACAGCTCTTGGTGACTCTACCAAGACAATGACACTGTTATATCTGACATGGTCTAGATCTCTTGTATTACAGCTCTTGGTGACTCTACCAAGACAATGACACTGTTATATCTGACATGGTCTAGATCTCTTGTATTACTGCAGCTCTTGGTGACTCTACCAAGATAATGACACTGTCTATATCTGACACCAAGACAATGGTCTACATGGTCTATCTCTTGTATATTACAGCTCTTGGTGACTCTACCAAGACAATGACACTGTTATATCTGACATGGTCTAGATCTCTTGTATTACAGCTCTTGGTGACTCTACCAAGATAATGACACTGTTATATCTGACATGGTCTAGATCTCTTGTATTATTACAGCTCTTGGTGACTCTACCAAGATAATGACACTGTTATATCTGACATGGTCTAGATCTCTTGTATTACAAGCTCTTGGTGACTCTACCAAGATAATGACACTGTTATATCTGACATGGTCTAGATCTCTTGTATTACAGCTCTTGGTGACTCTACCAAGATAATGACACTGTTATATCTGACATGGTCTAGATCTTTGTATTTCAGCTCTTGGTGACTCTACCAAGATAATGACACTGTCATATCTGACAGGGTCTAGATCTTTTGTATTACAGCTCTTGGTGACTCTACCAAGATAATGACACTGTCATATCTGACATGGTCTAGATCTTTTGTATTACAGCTCTTGGTGACTCTACCAAGATAATGACACTGTTACTCCTGACAAGGTCAACGTGTCTTGTACTCACTCTGCTATTGCTCTCTGTGATAAGTCTTCAAGATCAGCAACATCAAATAAATGTGTGTCTTGGAGGCCAAAATGGTTCTTCAAAGAGGTCAAGAACACATTGAGGTTGTCCTGTAATGAAACAAAAGGAAATTGATAAATGATAAGAACAAACTATTGCCGTGACTTGATGGTCACAGCTCACTCTCCAATGTGGACTCCAAAGTTCATATGTCAAATGTAGTGCTTTCAGTTGAGTTTTTGAGCACCATAGCTCAGATAACCAACACATCCTCAGGTTGTCAAGGGTCAAGCTGATAGCGTGGCCTGGAAATCTTAAACTATTTTCTCAGTTACTGCATGGTTTGACAACAGTTAAACACGAAAACATTGGATTATTTATGACACAAATTGTAGTAAGGGGTATAGGGTGGACATGTCTATTTGTACCAGTAAAAAAAGCTCACCCACTAAGATGACACAATTTAACATGGACACCCCATTCAGAAACAGAAAACTGATTCAGGGCCAATCAGATCTTATTCTAACCTCTTAATGCCAAATACCAGGCTGGAAAACTACAAGTACCATCGTTACATCCTTTGTATGACATGATGACTGATATTATGTTCCTTGTGCAGACACTCTATCCCGGAGGCGATCTATACACTTCACATGTAGATACTACAACATTACTGTCTCACTGAATATGACGAAGTGTCTGTGATGCAGGATATGTTTTTCATATGAATGAATTTTTGTGGGGATAAACCCACACTCTTTGCATATTGAAGTCTCTTACCTGACTTGTCTTGGCCATTGAAACTCATAATAAATTGATCAAAAGAGCTGAAGTATTTGAAGGTGTCACATGTGCACTATACAACACTAAAGCTGTTTGACATTGCTGATGCATGGAGGTTTATACAACACTAAAGCTGTTTGACATTGCTGATGCATGGAGGTTAGAATGAATCAAACCTGAACTTATGTTCATAGCAGTATGTATGTGTGTATACATACACTCATGGAAACGAATAAGGGAACACATGAAAGTACAAGTGTTCCTTTCTTTATTTCCAGAATTTCACTCACAGTGCCATTTATTCCTTGTAAAGACACCTGGAAAAGAATAAAGGAACATTGTACGTTCATGTGTTCCCTTATTCGTTTCCATGAGTATATATAATTATACCAACAGGACCTAATGTCCTTAACATAAGGCATGACTTCCATTTTTCTCCTTGTTAACTCTACCTGCACCCAAGTGATGACACCTATTTCTGTACACCTGACTGGCTTGTTAACTCTCCCTGCACCAAGTGATGACACCTATTTCTATACACCTGACTGGCTTCTTAATTCTACCTGCACCAAGTGATGACACCTATTTCTATACACCTGACTGGCTTGTTAACTCTACCTGCACCAAGTGATGACACCTATTTCTATACACCTGACTGGCTTGTTAACTCTACCTGCACCAAGTGATGACACCTATTTCTATACACTAAACTGGCTTCTTAATTCTACCTGCACCCAAGTGATGACACCTATTTCTGTACACCTGACTGGCTTCTTAACTCTACCTGCATCCAAGTGATGACACCTATTTCTGTACACCTGACTGGCTTGTTAACTCTACCTGCACCAAGTGATGACCCCTATTTCTGTACACTTGACTGGCTTGTTAACTCTACCTGCAATCAAGTGATGACCCCTATTTCTGTACACCTGACTGGCTTGTTAACTCTACCTGCACCCAAGTGATGACACCTATTTCTGTACACCTGACTGGCTTGTTAACTCTACCTGCAACCAAGTGATGACACCTATTTCTGTACACTTGACTGGCTTGTTAACTCTACCTGCAATCAAGTGATGACCCCTATTTCTGTACACCTGACTGGCTTCTTAACTCTACCTGCACCCAAGTGATGACACCTATTTCTGTACACCTGACTGTCTTGTTACTTGAGTGAGATTTCCCATGAATGAACAGTCATGTACAACAAAGACACTAGAAACTTTGAAACCTGTTCACAAATGTCTGTCAAGTGATATTTGTTTAGTGTTTTACTAATCATTCACACTATTCTACTCTTTCTTTTCACCATGAGCATCCAACCTCTAAATGACGACAAACTGTTCAGATTGTTCTGGAGCAAGTGACATGTATTTGAAGATAATCTGTGACACATCACCCTCATGAGAATGTTGTCTACTACCGTTCACCTGAAGGTTGTCAGTAAGGTCAGGCTGTTGTCTAATGGAGGCCCACTTACATGACATTCTCTCAAATACTTAAAACTAAAACCACAGCATGGAAAGGTTCAGGTAATATATTCCCTTACATGACATTCTCACAAATACTTAAAACTAAAACCACAGCCTGGAAAGGTTCAGGTAATATATTCCAGCCTTAATGAATCTGTGAATCCAGTATGTGAATGAGTATGAAAAACATGCAGAAAATCTGCAACAGCAGTAACTGAATTAAACAATGTATGTCCCACACACCCCACCTATGGTACATTACGCTGCACTCGGACAGCAATGAGAGTATGTAAAATATCCTTATCAGTTGAAAAACAATGTCATTCAAAAACGAACTATTTCATTGTGAAACAAAAGCATTCTTTTCCACTCAATTCAAACGTGTAACATATGACAATATGATTGATGGCAGTACCCCATGGCAAACTATAGAATATACCCATGGTACATGACACAACACACACACGGTTCATTACACAACACCATGGTACATGACACAACACACACGGTACATGACACAACACACAAAGTACATTACACAACACACACGGTAAATTTCACAACACACACATGGTACATTACACAACACACAGTACATTACACAACACACACATGGTAAATTACACAACACACACACGGTACATTACACAACACACACATGGTACATTACACAACACACACATGGTACATTACACAACACCATGGTACATGACACAACACACACACGGTACATTACACAACACACAAAGTACATTACACAAACACACACGGTAAATTTCACAACACACATGGTACATTACACAACACACAGTACATTACACAACACACAGTACATTACACAACACACACATGGTACATTACACAACACACACGGTACATTACACAACACCATAGTACATGACACAACACACACACGGTACATCACACAACACACACATGGTACATTACACAACACACACATGGTACATTACACAACACACACATGGTACATTACACAACACACACATAGGTACATGACACAACACACACATCACACAACACAAGGTACATTACACAACACACACATGGTACATTACACACACACATGGTACATTACACAACACACACACGGTACATTACACATGGTACATTACACACACACATGGTACATTACACAACACACACATGGTACATTACACATTACACAACACACACACAAGGTACATTACACAACACACACAAGGTACATTACACAACACACACATGGTACATTACACAACACACACATGGTACATTACACAACACACATGGTACATCACACAACACACATGGTACATTACACAACACACACATGGTACATTACACAACACACACATGGTACATTACACAACACACACATGGTACATTACACAACACACACATGGTACATTACACAACACACACATGGTACATCACACAACACACACATGGTACATTACACAACACACATGGTACATGACACAACACACACATGGTACATTACAACAACACACACATGGTACATTACACAACACACATGGTACATTACACAACACACACACACATGGTACATTACACAACACACACAGGTACATTACACAACACACACACACACACATGGTACATTACACAACACACACACACGGTACATGACACAACACACACAGCACATTACACAACACACTGACATTACACAACACACACACGACGGTACATCACACAACACACACGGTACATGACAACACACACAGTACATTACTGAACACACACATGGTACATTACACAACACATGGTACATCACACAACACACATGGTACATTACACAACACACACAGTACATTACACAACACACATGGTACATCACACAACACACACATGGTACATTACACAACACACAGCACATTACTGAACACACACACACGGTACATTACTGAACACACACACACATGGTACATACATGGTACATCACACACACATACACACACACGGTACATTACAGAACAGATACACACATGGTACATATCACACACACACATACACGGTACAGTACAGAACAGATACACACATGGTACATGGTAATAGTAGGAGGTATAAAGTACAGGTTTTCTGCTTTTAGCCACATAAGCACATTCAGTCACCAAGACAATCTATGACTCTCCTAAACTCCACAGGGAATACATACATATTGCCATGTTGCTTGGGCACATCACCAGATACTGTCACAATGACTCCCTTCTGTATGTTACATCGAATAATGAACTTGGTTATCTCCCTTGGTCATGTATACATGTGGTGGCCAAAGCATATGAAACCACCAGCTGGGCCTATACAAGAAAAGTCAATATTTCCATGACACACCAGATGTAGCTGGAATGCATGGTATGTGCTTAGGTCAACATCCATGTCATAGAAACAAAACAAAGACACACGATGGATGATTAGAAGAGCTCTTACATATTATTTCTGTATCATTCCTCACCACACTATACATCCAGTGGACATGCGAGGTAGTGTATCATGGCAAGCTTGTTGCTTGTGTTCTCACTTCACTTTTATACCGTCTGTGGGCATCATGGGTAAGACTTGGCCTCCAGTATAACCAAATGAAAGGAGGATTGGATGCTCTGATTTGTGACTGATTGTATACCAATATTTCCAGATGGTTCGAATCAATTCTGTATCTTTAATCTATTCACCCTCTAATGCATCACAGCCTCAGTGTTCTGCTAATAATCATGCAGTGACACCAACGTGTTTGTTGTAGCAAAGCCCATGGACCTACATACAGTACTGAGTATACCTTTCAATACAACAACCTCAGGTACTCATCTCCATGGCTGTCACTAACAGTCATTAGTTACAGCTAAACATGCCAGAGTTGCTAATACCTCAATGTGTCCCACAATCTCTTGGGGCAAACTATGAATCTTTAAGCATTTAATCAATTCCTAAGGACAAAATCATGTATGTTTTGATCTCCTCTCAACACAAGCATAGACAGGGTGGGAGTCAAGGGTGCAATATCATCAGCCCTCTAACTTAGCTCCGAAGCGGACATGTTTCAGTTTCCTAGTGAAACAGTCATGATCAGCAATCTTTAATCATTTTGACTTGAAATTCTGTTTAAATCACTATAGTAATCTCAACTCACATAATCATATTGCAAAGGCATCTTAACGAATGCTGGCTCAAGACTGCCAGTGAAACACAGAGGAGTCAATGGAAAATACATATTTGTTGAATATTAATGAATCTAGTTTTACATATCTAGTTGTCCGTGACAACTACAGTCAATGACTACAGTGAAGATGCTGACATCAACTGTGGAATGTTTACGCCCTATTTGTTGTCCTAATACACAGCCTTTGCTTGCAAGTAAATCTCTATGCTATAATGTAGCTGGGAAATATGGTAGTCCTCACAACAAGCTTTATGTCAACTGTTGGAAAGAACAAGAGGCAACTGGGTCAGGAGAGGACATATCTGCCAGGTGTCAACACAAGATGAAACATACAATATATGGCTGGCATGCTGTGCTGGCCACTGTCCAGGGAGGGATCAGTCGGACAGCCACATTCCCACAGCTGTGGCAGAAGTGACGGAGGCACATACTTGTCTGTTAGCCATATCAGTAGGCAGACATGCTACAGCAGTGACGGAGGCACATACCTGTCTGTTAGCCATATCAGTAGGCAGACATGCTACAGCAGTGACGGAGGCACATACCTGTCTGTTAGCCATATAAGTAGGCAGACATGCTACAGCAGTGACGGAGGCACATACCTGTCTGTTAGCCATATCAGTAGGCAGACATGCTACAGCAGTGACGGAGGCACATACCTGTCTGTTAGCCATATCAGTAGGCAGACATGCTACAGCAGTGACGGAGACACATACCTGTCTGTTAGCCATATCAGTAGGCAGACATGCTACAGCAGTGACGGAGGCACATACCTGTCTGTTAGCCATATAAGTAGGCAGACATGCTACAGCAGTGACGGAGGCACATACCTGTCTGTTAGCCATATCAGTAGGCAGACATGCTACAGCAGTGACGGAGGCACATACCTGTCTGTTAGCCATATCAGTAGGCAGACATGCTACAGCAGTGACGGAGGCACATACCTGTCTGTTAGCCATATCAGTAGGCAGACATGCTACAGCAGTGACGGAGGCACATACCTGTCTGTTAGCCATATCAGTAGGCAGACATGCTACAGCAGTGACGGAGGCACATACCTGTCTGTTAGCCATATAAGTAGGCAGACATGCTACAGCAGTGACGGAGGCACATACCTGTCTGTTAGCCATATCAGTAGGCAGACATGCTACAGCAGTGACGGAGGCACATACCTGTCTGTTAGCCATCATAATAATAATAATAATAATAAATGCATATTTATAATGCGCCCTTCCACACCCTAAGGCATGCTCAAAGCGCTTACAGAATATTTACACTGGAGTGTTTACAGATGAAGTTATACATAATATACTGAGAAAAGGTGTGTTTTAAGTCTGGACTTAAAATGTCAATTGTGGCAGAGCTTTTAAGGGCACATGGGAGAGAGTTCCAGAGCACAGGCGTAAGAGAATGATCGGTGTCCGAAGGATTTCAGTTTGTAGGATGGGATAACCAGTCGGTTTTGTGTGTTTGAGCGCAAGTTGCGGCGGGGGACATACACGGATGTAGGAGTTCAGACAAGTAGGAGGAGCCAAACCATGGAGGCACTTGTAACGTCAGACAGAGGATCTTAAAGTCAATTCTGGCCCTAACTGGTAGCCAATGCAGTTCTTTCAACACTGGTGTTATATGGGAACGCTTTAGAAGTCTTGCTGATGATGCGGGCGAAGTATTTTGGATCTTCTGAAGCTTATCAAGGAGTTTAGAACTGAGGCCCGAAAGGATGCTGTTACAGTAATCAAGCCTAGATGTAACAAGAGCTCGAACAAGGGGCTTGAGTTGCAGCAGTTGTCAGGTATTGCCGAATGTTACCAATGGATCTTAGGTGAAAGTAGCAGGTCCTGCTCAGGACGGTTAACATGAGCATCCAGAGTCAAGGAAGAGTCGATGTGGACACCCAAGTCCTTAACCACATCAGAGAATCTGACGCCAGAGTCTGCGACTGTAAGGGTGTCGGTTTTGACCTTGCTGAGTTGTTGCTTTGTACCAATGAGAACTGCTTCTGTTTTGTGTCATTAAGTTTAAGCATGTTTCCTGTCATCCAGCACTTGATGTCCTGCGTATATTCAGCTTGCACTGAAGAGACGTAGATAGATCTGACAGATGAAATGCTTTCAGGAGCTGGGTGTCATCAGCGTAGGCAGACATGCTACAGCAGTGACGGAGGCACATACCTGTCTGTTAGCCATATCTGTAGGCAGACATGCTACAGCAGTGACGGAGGCACATACCTGTCTGTTAGCCATATCAGTAGGCAGACATGCTACAGCAGTGACGGAGACACATACCCGTCTGTTAGCCATATCAGTAGGCAGACATGCTACAGCAGTGACGGAGGCACATACCCGTCTGTTAGCCATATCAGTAGGCAGACATGCTACAGCAGTGACGGAGGCACATACCTGTCTGTTAGCCATATCAGTAGGCAGACATGCTACAGCAGTGACGGAGGCACATACCTGTCTGTTAGCCATATCAGTAGGCAGACATGCTACAGCAGTGACGGAGGCACATACCTGTCTGTTAGCCATATCAGTAGGCAGACATGCTACAGCAGTGACGGAGGCACATACCTGTCTGTTAGCCATATCAGTAGGCAGACATGCTACAGCAGTGACGGAGGCACATACTCTGTCTGTTAGCCATATCAGTAGGCAGACATGCTACAGCAGTGACGGAGGCACAAACCTGTCTGTTAGCCATATCAGTAGGCAGACATGCTACAGCAGTGACGGAGGCACATACCTGTCTGTTAGCCATATCAGTAGGCAGACATGCTACAGCAGTGACGGAGGCACATACCTGTCTGTTAGCCATATCAGTAGGCAGACATGCTACAGCAGTGACGGAGGCACAAACCTGTCTGTTAGCCATATCAGTAGGCAGACATGCTACAGCAGTGACGGAGGCACATACCTGTCTGTTAGCCATATCAGTAGGCAGACATGCTACAGCAGTGACGGAGGCACATACCTGTCTGTTAGCCATATAAGTAGGCAGACATGCTACAGCAGTGACGGAGGCACATACCTGTCTGTTAGCCATATCAGTAGGCAGACATGCTACAGCAGTGATGGAGGCACATACCTGTCTGTTAGCCATATCTGTAGGCAGACATGCTACAGCAGTGACGGAGACACATACCTGTCTGTTAGCCATATCTCTAGGCAGACATGCTACAGCAGTGACGGGAGGCACATACCTGTCTGTTAGCCATATCAGTAGGTAGACATGCTACAGCAGTGACAGAGACACATACCTGTCTGTTAGCCATATCAGTAGGCAGACATGCTACAGCAGTGACGGAGGCACATACCTGTCTGTTAGCCATATCAGTAGGCAGACATGCTACAGCAGTGACGGAGGCACATACCTGTCTGTTAGCCATATCAGTAGGTAGACATGCTACAGCAGTGACGGAGGCACATACCTGTCTGTTAGCCATATAAGTAGGCAGACATGCTACAGCAGTGACGGAGACACATACTTGTCTGTTAGCCATATCAGTAGGCAGACATGCTACAGCAGTGACGGAGACAC
This sequence comes from Haliotis rubra, assembly GCF_003918875.1. NCBI lineage: Eukaryota > Metazoa > Mollusca > Gastropoda > Lepetellida > Haliotidae > Haliotis > Haliotis rubra. The sequence goes on along the minus strand of NW_025767037.1, from coordinate 720,886 downwards.
ATACTTGTCTGTGAGCCATATCAGTAGGCAGACATGCTACAGCAGTGACGGAGACACATACCTGTCTGTGAGCCATATCAGTAGGCAGACATGCTACAGCAGTGATGGAGACACATACCTGTCTGTGAGCCATATCAGTAGGCAGACATGCTACAGCAGTGATGGAGGCACATACCTGTCTGTGAGCCATATCAGTAGGCAGACATGCTACAGCAGTGACGGAGACACATACTTGTCTGTGAGCCATATCAGTAGGCAGACATGCTACAGCAGTGATGGAGACACATACCTGTCTGTGAGCCATATCAGTAGGCAGACATGCTACAGCAGTGACGGAGACACATACTTGTCTGTGAGCCATATCAGTAGGCAGACATGCTACAGCAGTGACGGAGACACATACTTGTCTGTGAGCCATATCTGTAGGCAGACATGCTACAGCAGTGACGGAGACACATACTTGTCTGTGAGCCATATCAGTAGGCAGACATGCTACAGCAGTGACGGAGACACATACCTGTCTGTTAGCCATATCAGTAGGCAGACATGCTACAGCAGTGACGGAGGCACATACCTGTCTGTTAGCCATATCAGTAGGCAGACATGCTACAGCAGTGACGGAGACACATACCTGTCTGTTAGCCATATCAGTAGGCAGACATGCTACAGCAGTGACGGAGACACATACCTGTCTGTTAGCCATATCAGTAGGCAGACATGCTACAGCAGTGACGGAGACACATACCTGTCTGTTAGCCATATCAGTAGGCAGACATGCTACAGCAGTGATGGAGGCACATACCTGTCTGTTAGCCATATCTGTAGGCAGACATGCTACAGCAGTGACGGAGGCACAAACCTGTCTGTTAGCCATATCAGTAGGCAGACAAGCTACAGCAGTGAAAGCATCCACTGTCCTCAACTGGAGGCAGGTGGAGGAAACCTCACACAATCAAAGGAAACCATCTATCGATAGGTGAAGTCCTACAAAAGCATGTCACTAACATAACAGTGTAATACACACTTGCCATCAATGGAAACAGTTTTTGGGGGGTAACGACAATCTTATTTCCAAGTACTACAGGGACAACTATCTCCTGTTGCTTAAACTGCCACTTACAACCTTTCAGCAGCCTAGTCAGCTTCCTAGTCAGCTTCCCATCACATTCTTCTGCCACATACAGTTACAGATAAGGGGTGGTGTTAGCCTCTCACCTGGTCACTATGGACATCTTAGGTCCATATCTGGACAGCATTAGTAAATCTCCCATAAGCATAATAGTAATTTCTTTCTGTACATGAGATCTCTTTTGCATTGGTGAGAACATCTGCAAAGAATTTCTTTAGAGAAAATTTAAAAAATTAAAAGTTTATAAAAATAATGAAATTACAGACAACATACATCTGATTATAGCAATATACTCATTATGCAAGTGCTTGTGTAATGTTTACATTAAGACAGCAGCTGACCCCCAGGGCAGGTTTTTGACCCCTGCCGTGGCTCACATTCAACAGGCCTTCCCCATTCCTCTGGTGGAAGAAAGGGCAGATTAAAGGAAGGTCTTTGCTAGGAACAGATGAGAGATTACAAAGCCAGTCAAGACATCAGTGTAAATGTTCAAGTATGTTTTACAAATGAATTTAACCATAATGTAACTATAATGTAGCCATATATCTATTTGCAATTCTACTTGTATTCTCTACACTTTCTAAATACAAAAAAAAAGGAATTTAACCAATTCTGAAAAAGGAAGCACTGGTAGATTTGTGCCACACAATGTACTTCTACACAACATGGTATTATATGATTTCCCCCAGTCTGCAGCGTATCACTGGATTAATTGTACACATTCTACAATGTCTCACTGGAATATTCTACAAAGTGGTATTAACGATTTCACTACTGCTATTTTGTATTACTGGGTTAATTTGACAAACAAGGTGGTACTAACGATTTCACTTATTCCATACTGTATGACTCAAGGTGTGATGTCATTGATGTACAGCAGATTAACAGCTTCAGGGACAGACAATCATAGACCAAGAATTACTTTGTCAAGATGACTGTTATCACAAGCCTTAATTGACACAGAATTACTAAGTTTAGATAGTTTGTCAATCAGCCTAGAGAATATAAAGTTAACAGCTTGAGCATAAAATGTCATGTAAAAATAATTAACAAGTAAAATAATGTAACAAGTAAAATAAAATAATGTAACAAGTAAAATAATGTAACTAGTAAAATAATGTAACTAGTAAATGTAACAAGTAAAATAATGTAACAAGTAAAATAATCTCCATACATCATGTTTGTATCCAGGGGAAGATATACAAACCTGTAATATTATGACAGAGTGTATCGATGTACACTTGAGGGATACAAGTCTATAAGTAACCAATAATCACAACTTCTGACAAGCGAAATGCCGAAGCATGAGCTATGGAAGCAGTAAACAGTGTGAGATACACCACACCCAGGGTGTTCACCTCGCTATTATTATATGTAGGATCATAATACCATGGTTGATTGTCAAACTGCTGTACCAAGATCTGATTTTGTTCAAGTCTTTGACATGATGGGTTCAAGGCTAGTAAAATACACCTGGGCTCACCTGTACATGGAAGATTGACACTGGTATGGGGAGGGTGAGCACAGTCTCACTGCTTCCTATCCTACACCTATTGATTGTCACACACTGACTGAGGCCTGATAGCTACAGAACCATGCTTACAACATACCTTGGTCTTTTTCCCCCTCACCATGTAACAGTCAGCACATATACATCAATATACAGCTCAGAATTTACAGCACACTGTCACAGTCAGGGCTGCACTACACTCTAGTGTACACTTTCATAGTCAGATCAACATTTAGACACTGAGGCACATTGTCACAGTCAGATCAACATTTAGACACTGGGGCACATTGTCACAGTCAGATCAACATTTAGACACTGGGGCACATTGTCACAGTCAGATCAACATTTAGACACTGGGGCACATTGTCACAGTCAGAGCAACATTTAGACACTGGGGCACATGGTCACAGTCAGATCAACATTTAGACACTGGGGCACATTGTCACAGTCAGAGAGCAACATTTAGACACTGGGGCACATGGTCACAGTCACAGAGAGCAACATTTAGACACTGGGGCACATTGTCACAGTCAGAGCAACATTTAGACACTGGGGCACATGGTCACAGTCAGATCAACATTTAGACACTGGGGCACATTGTCACAGTCAGAGCAACATTTAGACACTGGGGCACATGGTCACAGTCAGATCAACATTTAGACACTGGGGCACATTGTCACAGTCAGAGCAACATTTAGACACTGGAACACTGTCACAGTCTGTAACCACACATATCTGCTGTTCCCCTTATTTATATCATAATTCAAACTTAGGCATGTGTTTTCAATATTTTAGAGTGTTTCATTCCTAAACAGATATATATGTCACATCTATAGACAGATAGATGTGAGGCAGGAATATCTACATCAACACCGACATGTCACATCTACACACAGCAAGATGTGAGGCAGGAATATCTACATCAACACCGACATGTCACATCTACACACAGCAAGATGTGAGGCAGGAATATCTACATCAACACCGACATGTCACATCTACACACAGCAAGATGTGAGGAATATCTAGGACATGTCATATCTACATCAATATCTACATCAACACCGACATGTCACATCTACACACAGCAAGATGTGAGGCAGGAATATCTACATCAACACCGACATGTCACATCTACACACAGCAAGATGTGAGGCAGGAATATCTACATCAACACCGACATGTCACATCTACACACAGCAAGATGTGAGGCAGGAATATCTACATCAACACCGACATGTCACATCTACACACAGCAAGATGTGAGGCAGGAATATCTACATCAACACCAACATGTCACATCTACACACAGCAAGATGTGAGGCAGGTGTGATGTGAAAGCTAACATATATGCCAGTGCTCACTTCAAGTGGTATAACATCTGCAATGATGCGGGCAGGCCCCTACCTGTCACACAGAGACTGTCCAGCCAGCTGACAACAGCATCCATAACCTATAGTCAGACCCAGGCCCAGTGGTCAAGCCATGACAAATCACCACCACTATTTACAGTGATCAGGTGAACTGAAGTAGTGATGACAAAACAAAGAGCCTCACCTGTTGTCTTTGATCACTGCTAACGATACCTGTCCGCCAACCTGGCTATAGTCTATTCTACAATAGTTGGCACAGCCAGGTCAACTGTATTGATTAATGGAGATGGGTTAGACATAACAGACAGGCAGCTCATCGTTTGCACTTTTGGGATGCTCAACTCAGACAAATTCTTAAATGATTCATACAAAACCTTTTTAGCATTGTTATGATGATTCATATAACTTTTTTAGCAATGATTTAATGATTCATACAAAACCTTGTAGCATTGTTATGATGATTCATACAAAGTTTTGCACCAATATATTGATGATTCATACAAAACCTTTTAGCCTTGTTTTAATGATTCATACACACTATTTTAGCATTGCTCTGATGATCCATACAGACCTTTGTAGCAATGTTTAATGCTTCATACAAAACTTTTTCAGCATTGCATCGATGATTCATACAAAACTTTTGTATCAATGATTTGATATACCAAGCTTTTTAATAGTGCCGACATGATTCATTCCAACTTAAATTTAGCATTGTAATATTTCTGGACAGGCACCTTGGCATGTCATGTTCTAGGTACCAAACACTTAGTTTCATACTCTCTAATCAAACAATCATTGAATCCTTGCAGTGTACAATGAAAATTTAACAATCTTATGAGTCTTCTATAGGTTAGTAGTAAAAAATCTTAAAGAAGAACTTGAAATAAATAATCAGTCAAGAACTTATCATTACGTGATATGAATTGTTCTCACCTTCTACATGCTCTCATCGTGTTTATATCTGCATAAATTACTACACCCACAGATTCATGTACTTCCCCAGTAACCATGGCTCTATTGGTTGTGAGATTTATCAGGAACTATGTTAAAACGACAGTAAATAAAAATCCTGTGACAAACACATCACAAAATTCATGTACGATAAGACCCTTGGCCTCAATTGCTTTCAGAAATTCAATGGAATAGTCTTGCCTTTGCACTATAAACATTAATCCATAAACAGCTTTCATCCAAAAGTCATATGTATAAATTATGATGCATGTATTCTTGGAAAAATTCCAAAAGGAAACTGAGCTTCACTGAATTCAAAGGGTAATAATATGTAAAGCAAAATATTTGGATGAATCAGCATGTGGACTGCAGTCACTTTGTGCCCCAAGAGAGGAGTTCCAGAAGTCCCTAAAGAAACTTCTATCAATGGGGAAAACCCCTGAACTGTGTCATAAGATAAGATAAGATAATTCTTTATTGTCCCAAGGGAAATTTGTAATCATTGCAATTGGTAATCATGAAATAATCAGGACATAAATACATCAATTTAGTACACAAACATAGATATTGAATAGAATTTTGACAATTAAAAGACAAGTCATTCACAGAATTTGTTGTTAATGCATCTAATACTAGCTGGAACAAATGAGTGGAGAACCCTGTTTGTTCTAAAAGTCAGCATACGCAGCCTGCGTCCAGAAGGTAATGATGAATATTCAGAAAAGAGTATGTGAGTAGGATCACTTAAAATTTTGTTTGCCTTTTTTTAAATTTGCTGCTCATAACAACTGCCGATACTTTCGATAGGAAGCCCAATAATTTTAGATGCAGTGTTTACGAGTTTTGAAAGTTTGTTTTTATTCTGAACAGACAGGTTCCAGAACCAACTCAAGAAATTAAAGTTTATGACACTTTGAATAAAGGTTTTGTAAAATAACATCATGATAGTTTGGTCGATTTTAAAATGTTTCAACTTCCACAAAAAATGCAAGCGTTGCTGTCCTTTTTGATATATTTTCTCAGTGTTTTCGTTCCAGGAGAGTTTCGAATCTAAAACAGTACCCAAATATTTGTATTCAGTTACTCTTTCGATTTCATTATCTTCAATAGTTACAGTCATAGTTAGTCATGGTAAGGTCATAGTGATCATATGATTAACATCTAAATTCAATGGTATATACACAGTGATTAAGAAAGAGACTGTGAACCTTTTTTTACAAGTACATGTATAATGATTATGGCAGAGTATGGCAACATATCCTACTTGAATGAGAAATACAAAAAGTCATTACTGTAAATAATTCCCACTAATATGTGACTTTGATTTCATCACAGCTACGAATACTGCAATTTGGCTGCCATCAGACTTAAATCTTCCAGAATTCAACAGACATCCTCTTCATTGCCAGCTGTCCTCTGACATCTTGTTCCTCTCACCATTTCCATATGTCCAGTGTTTCTGTGCAGTCACATTTTGAAAGAGATCACTTCTTACCAATAAGCATTCACCAACATGCAGATAAAGTTGGTGTTTGGTGGAAGTACTCCTGAAATAATACAGGTAGTATTCACAGGATTATTTACAACAGTAACTAGTGTTTGATAATTCCTGTATAGTTGTTACCTCCATTACGTCAGAACCAGAAATCACCAGGGGGATCAGTGGGCAATGAGATATCGTAATTCAACGACAGCAGTGGAACATGACACATAGGAAAGATCAGGAAATTCATAATCCAAAAAGCTTTCCCTGAAAATACAATTCTGTTGGAATTTGTACAATATCAGTTCTAGTTCTGATTGTATGATCTCTGTATCTGTAGATGATCTCTTCCGGTTCCAGTGACTACACTTTCTGTGACTTGACGTAACTCTTGGATATGACTTTGTACTGCTTCACTTCCGTTGAACTGTAGATGATCACCAGACCTTCCAGTGTAGGTCCAGCCATTAACCTATGATGTGCACAGCCCCTGGCGAGCAATTGATCAAAAGGCAACAATTACCTTCAAAGATTGTTGTGGCTTGGGGTGGTAGGCTACTAACAGACCATCACCTGCTCAGCCTCTGAAGGCCCAAGAGAGACCTCCTGAATCTGGTCAGATATCATGCATGTACAAGGTTGTGGACATGTTGTGGGACTTCAAATGACTGCTGGAGGTCCATGTTTCTGCTCAAAGAAGATAGGCGACATGATCGCCTGAGGGAGAACAGATTTCTTGGCATTAGCTCTCATATATGAGTATGGGCTTATTGCTGTTGCTTCAGAGTTACCAGCATCTGGCTTGACATACATACTTGGACAGACAGAACATCCTCATTTTACAAGCCTGTAATTATCTCTGTTGACTTGTGGGTCGTGTATGTGGGATTCATGAATGAAACTTCTTGCATACATCTGCTTGCATAGTTGTCAGAGGGTGTCAGACATATTAAGCTTAAGTGTCAGTCCATTGCTTACATCTATCAGGAAGAAGTCCTCTTGTTGAGGGCTGCAGTGGACAGGCAAGTAATTTTATTGTTGATCTCTACAGTGGACAGGCTAGTAATTTTATTGTTGATCTCTACAGTGGACAGACTAGTAATTTTATTGTTGATCTCTACAGTGGACAGACTAGTAATTTTATTGTTGATCTCTACAGTGGACAGACTAGTAATTTTATTGTTGATCTCTACAGTGGACAGACTAGTAATTTTATTGTTGATCTCTACAGTGGACAGGCTAGTAATTTTATTGTTGATCTCTGCAGTGGACAGACTAGTAATTTTATTGTTGATCTCTGCAGTGAACAGACTAGTAATTTTATTGTTGATCTCTACAGTGGACAGGCTAGTAATTTTATTATTGATCTTTACAGTGGACAGACTAGTAATTTTATTGTTGATCTCTACAGTGGACAGACTAGTAATTTTATTGTTGATCTCTACAGTGAACAGACTAGTAATTTTATTGTTGATCTCTATAGTGGACAGACTAGTAATTTTATCGTTGATTTCTACAGGCTAGTGTCTGGCTGATAGTATATTGTTGATTCAATGTAAATATTTTCTTCTTATATTTCCAGAATAGTCCTGACTAATGTTTCAGGTGGCAGTTTCTTTTTGTACGCCACAAAAATTCATTAATTAGAATGTATATTATCAAGTGTCAGAACAACTGATTCAATGCAAATGTAAGGAAAAACTAGTCAAGAAAATAAATCACTGAATGAAATTGACTTACCAATGTACTACACATGCTAAATATACATCATATAGAACCTACATAACAGTATATTATAATAGTTATAATATAATATCCACAAATGACTTCTCACAAAAAATTATGTATGAATTAACATGGCTGAGTTTGTTTCCTTAGATACTTTGTGAGAAGACTGTGAGCTGATTGAATGACCAGATACATCATACGGAGTGATATGACAGTTAACGTTTCATGTAAACAGGGATATAAAACTGTCCTGTATGTCAGGCAATTTGACAAGGAGGACATCTTCACATACAAAGCTTCTCAAGCAGAACCAAGTAGAAAATAGTTATCTACTATTTCAGTAAAGAGATTTGTCAAGCAACTGGTGGAGCCGGTTTACGGCTACTACTTGTAGCAAAGTGCTCCAGTTGTGTGGGGAGCAGAACCCCACAACCTGGGAGTAACAGGCCTTCATGTCACCTATCTCCTTGTAGCAAAGTGCCCCAGTTGTGTGGGGAGCAGAACCCCACAACCTGGGAGTAACAGGCCTTCATCTCACCTATCTCCATATATACTTGTAGCAAAGTGCTCCAGTTGTGTGGGGAGCAGAACCCCACAACCTGGGAGTAACAGGCCTTCATCTCTCCTATCTCCATATATACTTGTAGCAAAGTGCTCCAGTTGTGTGGGGAGCAGAACCCCACAACCTGGGAGTAACAGGCCTTCATGTCACCTATCTCCATATATACTTGTAGCAAAGTGCTCCAGTTGTGTGGGGAGCAGAACCCCACAACCTGGGAGTAACAGGCCTTCATCTCTCCTATCTCCATATATACTTGTAGCAAAGTGCTCCAGTTGTGTGGGGAGCAGAACCCCACAACCTGGGAGTAACAGGCCTTCATCTCACCTATCTCCATATATACTTGTAGCAAAGTGCTCCAGTTGTGTGGGGAGCAGAACCCCACAACCTGGGAGTAACAGGCCTTCATGTCACTTATCTCCATATATACTTGCTTATATATGTCTCCCTACTTTGGGTATGTGTGCAATGTGCATGTGTATTATGTATACACAATAAACGTGATAACATCTTGTTGGCATTACCTACTGTTCAGCCTGGGGCTAGCACAGAATGTAAATATGCCAAGAGTTCACATTACATCAAACACAGAGGATATTATGATACCAAAATATATGAAAACTTGATAAATCATGGGTGTGAGTATTGTTACAGTGACAATAGTACCCCATATCAGGTTACACAGAAGCAATGGAGGTTTTGTACTGGTACATATTACTTTAAACCACCCAGGTCAACATGACCTTAAGCACAATGAAAGTTTCTTTGACCTTTCACCTTCCGCTGAGCTAAGCACAAATAAAGAAACCTGTTTTCCCAATGAAGTAAAATAGTTCATACATTCATGTTTTCTATGATTCAAATATGAGTAAAATTCACATGTTCTAGCCCTTTCTAATATTGCTTTTGTGAAAATCTGTTAAAGAGTGTATTCTGACATTGAATGTTGTAAGTGGCCAGTAAATATATGTACATGGAATAGCAGATAACCTAGGACACATCATCCATTCAATGAAGAGTCAACAGTACAGACATACACACATTACATGTCTATATGTTCAAAGTCATTGATACAAAGAGAGTACTTCAGGGTGTAATCTGTGTTTCTTGATGTAGGATGAACAAATAAATGCATACCGATGCGCACACAGAGGTCAGGCACACATATCATTTTAGTAGCCTTGAAAATCAAGCTTATAAGGTGCTATTAAGCTCATTTCTATATTTGCCAAATTAGATCAGGCTGTATGTACCATTATAAGAGCAGTCTGTATGTACAATCTCATATAAGAGCAGTCTGTATGTACAATCTTGTATAAGAGCAGTCTGTATGTACAATCTTGTATAAGATCTATGTATCTGTATGTCTCATGTCGTGACCTACCTACTGAGACATGTCTCATGTCATGACCTACCTACTGAGACATGTCTCATGTCATGACCTACCTACTGAGACATGTCTCTTGCCAGGACCAACCTACTGAGACATGTCTCTTGTCGGGACCAACCTACTGAGACATGTCTCTTGTCGGGACCTACCTATTGAGGCATGTCTCTTGTTGGGACCAACCAACTCAGACATGTCTCATGTCGTGACCAACCTACTGAGACATGTCTCATGTCATGACCTACCTACTGAGACATGTCTCTTGTCGGGACCAACCTACTGAGACATGTCTCTTGTCGGGACCAACCTACTGAGACATGTCTCTTGTCGTGACCAACCTACTGAGACATGTCTCATGTTGTGACCTACCTACAGAGACATGTCTCTTGTTGTGACCTACCTACAGAGACATGTCTCTTGTCGTGACCTACCTACTGAGACATGTCTCATGTCGTGACCTACCTACTGAGACATGTCTCATGTCGTGACCTACCTTCTGAGACATGTCTCATGTCGTGACCTACCTTCTGAGACATGTCTCATGTCGTGACCTACCTACTGAGACATGTCTCATGTCGTGAGACATGTCTACCTATGTGAGACATGTCTCATGTCGTGACCTACCTACTGAGACATGTCTCATGTCGGACCAACCTACTGAGACATGTCTCTTGTCGTGACCTACCTTCTGAGACATGTCTCATGTCGTGACCTACCTACAGAGACATGTCTCTTGTTGTGACCTACCTACTGAGAGACATGTCTCTTGTCGTGACCTACCTACAGAGACATGTCTCTTGTTGTGACCTACCTACTGAGACATGTCTCTTGTCGTGACCTACCTACTGAGACATGTCTCATGTCGTGACCTACCTACTGAGACATGTCTCATGTCGTGACCTACCTTCTGAGACATGTCTCATGTGTGACCTACCTTCTGATGTCTACCTACTGAGACATGTCTCATGTCGTGAGACATGTCTCATGTCGTGAGACATGTCTCATGTCGTGACCTACCTACTGAGACATGTCTCATGTCGTGACCTACCTACTGAGACATGTCTCTTGTCATGACCTACCTTCTGAGACATGTCTCATGTCGCGACCTACCTACTGAGACATGTCTCATGTCGTGACCTACCTACTGAGACATGTCTCATGTCGTGACCTACCTACTGAGACATGTCTCTTGTCGTGACCTACCTTCTGAGACATGTCTCATGTCGCGACCTACCTACAGAGACATGTCTCATGTCGTGAGACATGTCTCTTGTCGTGACCTACCTACTGAGACATGTCTCTTGTCGTGACCTTTAATGGTATGTACCCCAATGGGTATCAATGGCGTCATATGGTCATACCCCACATGATGTGAGAAATATTCGCATCAGTCTGCAGTCTCTCATCCATCACAATTAATAGTTGGAGCCATACTGCTGTGTGGATCAGTCACACAAGTCATTGGTGCATCTGTACCCACTGCGTGTTTCCAACAAGCAAATAACACTGAGGTGCTGCTGCCCATAATGCTGCGGTCATCGCTGCTAAAAACTGATGAAATCTGTTGAAAGAGAAAGAACTGGTGTCTTGTATCTCAGCTTAAGTAACACAATAAATCTGGCGAAAGGGAAGGTGCTTCAACAACACCCTGCCCCAACTCTTACCATGTATAGCTTAGTGAGGAGAGACACAGTCAAGCAGAGTCTCTGAGTGGTACTGTAGGAGTGGTGAAAGGGACGGTGCTTCAACAACACCCTGCCCCAACTCTTACCATGTATAGCTTAGTGAGGAGAGACAGTCAAGCAGAGTCTCTGAGTGGTACTGGAGGAGTGGTGAAAGGGAAGGTGCTTCAACAACACCCTGCCCCAACTCTTACCATGTATAGCTTAGTGAGGAGAGACAGTCAAGCAGAGTCTCTGAGTGGTACTGTAGGAGTGGTGAAAGGGAAGGTGCTTCAACAACACCCTGCCTTACCATGTATAGCTTAGTGAGGAGAGACAGTCAAGCAGAGTCTCTGAGTTGTACTGTAGGAGTGGTGAAAGGGAAGGTGCTTCAACAACACCCTGCCCCAACTCTTACCATGTATAGCTTAGTGAGGAGAGACAGTCAAGCAGAGTCTCTGAGTGGTACTGTAGGAGTGGTGAAAGGGAAGGTGCTTCAACAACACCCTGCCCCAACTCTTACCATGTATAGCTTAGTGAGGAGAGACACAGTCAAGCAGAGTCTCGGAGTGGTACCGTAGGAGTGGTGAAAGGGAAGGTGCTTCAACAACACCCTGCCCCAACTCTTACCATGTATAGCTTAGTGAGGAGAGACACAGTCAAGCAGAGTCTCTGAGTGGTACTGTAGGAGTGGTGAAAGGGAAGGTGCTTCAACAACACCCTGCCCCAACTCTTACCATGTATAGCTTAGTGAGGAGACACAGTCAAGCAGAGTCTCTGAGTGGTACTGTAGGAGTGGTGAAAGGGAAGGTGCTTCAACAACACCCTGCCCCAACTCTTACCATGTATAGCTTAGTGAGGAGAGACAGTCAAGCAGAGTCTCTGAGTGGTACTGTAGGAGTGGTGAAAGGAAGGTGCTTCAACAACACCCCTGCCCCAACTCTTACCATGTATAGCTTAGTGAGGAGAGACAGTCAAGCAGAGTCTCTGAGTGGTACTGTAGGAGTGGTGAAAGGGAAGGTGCTTCAACAACACCTTGCCCCAACTCTTACCATGTATAGCTTAGTGAGGAGAGACAGTCAAGCAGAGTCTCTGAGTGGTACTGTAGGAGTGGTGAAAGGAAGGTGCTTCAACAACACCTTGCCCCAACTCTTACCATGTATAGCTTAGTGAGGAGAGACAGTCAAGCAGAGTCTCTGAGTGGTACTGTAGGAGTGGTGAAAGGGAAGGTGCTTCAACAACACCCTGCCCCAACTCTTACCATGTATAGCTTAGTGAGGAGACACAGTCAAGCAGAGTCTCTGAGTGGTACTGTAGGAGTGGTGAAAGGGAAGGTGCTTCAACAACACCCTGCCCCAACTCTTACCATGTATAGCTTAGTGAGGAGAGACAGTCAAGCAGAGTCTCTGAGTGGTACTGTAGGAGTGGTGAAAGGGAAGGTGCTTCAACAACACCCTGCCCCAACTCTTACCATGTATAGCTTAGTGAGGAGAGACAGTCAAGCAGAGTCTCTGAGTGGTACTGTAGGAGTGGTGAAAGGGAAGGTGCTTCAACAACACCCTGCCCCAACTCTTACCATGTATAGCTTAGTGAGGAGAGACAGTCAAGCAGAGTCTCTGACCTTACAACCATAGGAGTGTCCTCATTCCATATATAGTGTGATACTTGATACTCAAAGCAATAACTTTAATAATCAACACAAATACACAGTGTAAAATTCTAAGAATACTGCTTCTGTTACATCATAGCCATTATTTATGTGTAATGACTGTTCTCACTCTACCCAAAACAATTATCAGACATTCCTTTTTTGCCAGAATATGTGATAGGACATGTCGAAGATATTGTCATCATCCAAGCAACTGTGCAATGGCAACTTTGGAAAAATAGTTTCTTTCCAATAACCGTGCACTGTTTGCGCAGCAGTGTTGACATGCATTGTTTGTGCAGCAGTGTTGACATGTATTGTTTGTGCAGCAGTGTTGACGTGCACTGTTTGTGCAGCAGTGTTGACATGTATTGTTTGTGCAGCAGTGTTGACATGCATTGTTTGTGCAGCAGTGTTGATGTGCATTGTTTGTGCAGCAGTGTTGATGTGCATTGTTTGTGCAGCAGGGTTGATGTGCAATGTTTGCGCAGCAGTGTTGACATGTATTGTTTGTGCAGCAGTGTTGATGTGCATTGTTTGTGCAGCAGTGTTGACATGTATTGTTTTGCGCAGCAGTGTTGACATGCATTGTTTGTGCAGCAGTGTTGACATGCATTGTTTGCACAGCAGTGTTGACATGTATTGTTTGTGCAGCAGTGTTGACATGTATTGTTTGGGCAGCAGTGTTGACATGTATTGTTTGTGCAGCAGTGTTGACATGCATTGTTTGTGCAGCAGTGTTGACATGCATTGTTTGCGCAGCAGTGTTGACATGCATTGTTTGCGCAGCAGTGTTGACATGTATTGTTTGTGTAGCAGTGTTGATGTGCATTGTTTGTGCAGCAGTGTTGACATGTATTGTTTGCGCAGCAGTGTTGACATGTATTGTTTGCGCAGCAGTGTTGACATGTATTGTTTGTGCAGCAGTGTTGATGTACATTGTTTGTGCAGCAGTGTTGACATGTATTGTTTTCCGCAGCAGTGTTGACATGCATTGTTTGTGCAGCAGTGTTGACATGCATTGTTTGCGCAGCAGTGTTGACATGTATTGTTTGTGCAGCAGTGTTGACATGTATTGTTTGTGCAGCAGTGTTGATGTGCATTGTTTGTGCAGCAGTGTTGACATGCATTGTTTGTGCAGCAGTGTTGACATGCATTGTTTGCGCAGCAGTGTTGACATGTATTGTTTGTGCAGCAGTCATGACATGTATTGTTTGTTCAGCAGTCATGACATGTATTGTTTTTGCAGCAGTGTTGACATGCATTGTTTGTGCAGCAGTGTTGACATGCATTGTTTGCGCAGCAGTGTTGACATGTATTGTTTGCGCAGCAGTGTTGACATTATGTATTGTTTGTGCAGCAGTGTTGATGTGCATTGTTTGTGCAGCAGTGTTGATGTGCATTGTTTGTGCAGCAGTGTTGACATGTATTGTTTGTGCAGCAGTGTTGACATGTATTGTTTGCGCAGCAGTGTTGATGTGCATTGTTTGTGCAGCAGTGTTGATGTGCATTGTTTGCGCAGCAGTGTTGATGTGCATTGTTTGTGCAGCAGTGTTGATGTGCATTGTTTGTGCAGCTGTGTTGACATGTATTGTTTGTGCAGCAGTGTTGACATGTATTGTTTGCGCAGCAGTGTTGACATGTATTGTTTGTGCAGCAGTGTTGACGTGCATTGTTTGTGCAGCAGTGTTGCCGTGCATTGTTTGTGCAGCAGTGTTGATGTGCATTGTTTGTGCGGCAGTGTTGAAGTGCATTGTTTGTGCAGCAGTGTTGATGTGCATTGTTTGCGCAGCAGTGTTGACATGTATTGTTTGTGCAGCAGTGTTGACATGTATTGTTTGTGCAGCAGTGTTGACATGCATTGTTTGTGCAGCAGTGTTGACATGCATTGTTTGCGCAGCAGTGTTGACATGTATTGTTTGTGCAGCAGTGTTGACATGGATTGTTTGTGCAGCAGTGTTGATGTGCATTGTTTGTGCAGCAGTGTTGACATGCATTGTTTGTGCAGCAGTGTTGACATGCATTGTTTGCGCAGCAGTGTTGACATGTATTGTTTGTGCAGCAGTGTTGACATGTATTGTTTGTGCAGCAGTGATGACATGTATTGTTTTTGCAGCAGTGTTGACATGCATTGTTTGTGCAGCAGTGTTGATGTGCATTGTTTGCGCAGCAGTGTTGACATGTATTGTTTGCGCAGCAGTGTTAACATGTATTGTTTGTGCAGCAGTGTTGATGTGTATTGTTTGCGCAGCAGTGTTGACATGTATTGTTTTATGCGTGCAGTGTTGACATGCATTGTTTGTGCAGCAGCAGTGTTGACATGCATTGTTTGCACAGCAGTGTTGACATGTATTGTTTGTGCAGCAGTGTTGACATGTATTGTTTGTGCAGCAGTGTTGACATGTTTGTTTGCGCAGCAGTGTTGATGTGCATTGTTTGTGCAGCAGTGTTGATAATGCATTGTTTGCCTTGCAGTGTTGACATGCATTGTTTGGCGCAGCAGTGTTGACATGTATTGTTTGTGCAGCAGTGTTGATGTGCATTGTTTGTGCAGCAGTGTTGACATGTATTGTTTGCGCAGCAGTGTTGACATGTATTGCTTGCGCAGCAGTGTTGACATGTATTGTTTGTGCAGCAGTGTTGATGTACATTGTTTGTGCAGCAGTGTTGACATGTATTGTTTTGCGCAGCAGTGTTGACATGCATTGTTTGTGCAGCAGTGTTGACATGCATTGTTTGCCCAGCAGTGTTGACATGTATTGTTTGCGCAGCAGTGTTGACATGTATTGTTTGTGCAGCAGTGTTGATGTGCATTGTTTGTGCAGCAGTGTTGACATGCATTGTTTGTGCAGCAGTGTTGACATGCATTGTTTGCGCAGCAGTGTTGACATGTATTGTTTGTGCAGCAGTGTTGACATGTATTGTTTGTGCAGCTGTGATGACATGTATTGTTTTTGCAGCAGTGTTGACATGCATTGTTTGTGCAGCAGTGTTGACATGCATTGTTTGCGCAGCAGTGTTGACATGCATTGTTTGCGCAGCAGTGTTGACATGTATTGTTTGTGCAGCAGTGTTGATGTGCATTGTTTGTGCAGCAGTGTTGATGTGCATTGTTTGTGCAGCAGTGTTGACATGTATTGTTTGTGCAGCAGTGTTGACATGTATTGTTTGCGCAGCAGTGTTGATGTGCATTGTTTGTGCAGCAGTGTTGATGTGCATTGTTTGCGCAGCAGTGTTGATGTGCATTGTTTTAGCGCCAGCAGTGTTGATGTGCATTGTTTGGTGCAGCAGTGTTGATGTGCATTGTTTGTGCAGCAGTGTTGATGTGCATTGTTTGTGCAGCTGTGTTGACATGTATTGTTTGTGCAGCAGTGTTGATACGTATTGTTTGCGAGCAGCGAAGTTGATTACGTATTGTTTGTGCAGCAGTGTTGACGTGCATTGTTTGTGCAGCACTGTTGCCGTGCATTGTTTGTGCAGCAGTGTTGATGTGCATTGTTTGTGCGGCAGTGTTGATGTGCATTGTTTGTGCAGCAGTGTTGATGTGCATTGTTTGCGCAGCAGTGTTGACATGTATTGTTTGTGCAGCAGTGTTGACATGTATTGTTTGTGCAGCCGTGTTGACATGCATTGTTTGTGCAGCAGTGTTGACATGTATTGTTTGTGCAGCAGTGTTGACATGTATTGTTTGCGCAGCAGTGTTGACATGTATTGTTTGTGCAGCAGTGTTGATGTGCATTGTTTGTGCAGCAGTGTTGACATGCATTGTTTGTGCAGCAGTGTTGACATGCATTGGTGCGCAGCAGTGTTGACATGAATTGTTTGTGCAGCAGTGTTGACATGTATTGTTTGTGCAGCAGTGATGACATGTATTGTTTTTGCAGCAGTGTTGACATGCATTGTTTGTGCAGCAGTGTTGACATGCATTGTTTGCGCAGCAGTGTTGACATGTATTGTTTTCGCAGCAGTGTTGACATGTATTGTTTGTGCAGCAGTGTTGATGTGCATTGTTTGTGCAGCAGTGTTGATGTGCATTGTTTGTGCAGCAGTGTTGACATGTATTGTTTGTGCAGCAGTGTTGACATGTATTGTTTGCGCAGCAGTGTTGACATGTATTGTTTGTGCAGCAGTGTTGATGTGCATTGTTTGTGCAGCAGTGTTGATGTGCATTGTTTGTGCAGCAGTGTTGATGTGCATTGTTTGTGCGCAGCAGCGTTGATGTGCATTGTTTGTGCAGCAGTGTTGATGTGCATTGTTTGTGCAGCTGTGTTGACATGTATTGTTTGTGCAGCAGTGTTGACATGTATTGTTTGCGCCCAGCAGTGTTGACATGTATTGTTTGTGCAGCAGTGTTGACGGCATTGTTTGTGCAGCAGTGTTGATGTGCATTGTTTTGCTGCAAGCAGTGTTGATGTGCATTGTTTGTGCAGCAGTGTTGATGTGCATTGTTTGTGCAGCAGTGTTGATGCATTGTTTATGCAGCTGTGTTGACATGTATTGTTTGTGCAGCAGTGTTGACATGTATTGTTTGTGCAGCAGTGTTGACATGCATTGTTTTAGCGCAGCAGTGTTGACATGTATTGTTTGTGCAGCAGTGTTGACGTGCATTGTTTGTGCAGCAGTGTTGCCGCGCATTGTTTGTCGCGCAGTGTTGATGTCGCATTGTTTGTGCGGCAGTGTTGATGTGCTGCATTGTTTGTGCAGCAGTGTTGATGTGCATTGTTTGTGCAGCAGTGTTGACATGCATTGTTTGTGCAGCAGTGTTGACATGCATTGTTTGTGCAGCAGTGTTGACGTGCATTGTTTGTGCAGCAGTGTTGATGTGCATTGTTTGTGCAGCTGTGTTGACATGTATTGTTTGTGCAGCAGTGTTGACATGTATTGTTTGCGCAGCAGTGTTGACATGTATTGTTTGTGCAGCAGTGTTGATGTGCATTGTTTGTGCAGCAGTGTTGATGTGCATTGTTTGCGCAGCAGTGTTGATGTGCATTGTTTGTGCAGCAGTGTTGATGTGCATTGTTTGTGCAGCAGTGTTGATGTGCATTGTTTGTGCAGCTGTGTTGACATGTATTGTTTGTGCAGCAGTGTTGACATGTATTGTTTGTGCAGCAGTGTTGACATGCATTGTTTGCGCAGCAGTGTTGACATGTATTGTTTGTGCAGCAGTGTTGACGTGCATTGTTTGTGCAGCAGTGTTGCCGTGCATTGTTTGTGCGGCAGTGTTGATGTGCATTGTTTGTGCGGCAGTGTTGATGTGCATTGTTTGTGCGGCAGTGTTGATGTGCATTGTTTGTGCAGCAGTGTTGATGTGCATTGTTTGTGCAGCAGTGTTGACATGCATTGTTTGTGCAGCAGTGTTGACATGCATTGTTTGTGCAGCAGTGTTGACGTGCATTGTTTGTGCAGCAGTGTTGATGTGCATTGTTTGTGCAGCAGTGTTGATGTGCATTGTTTGTGCAGCAGTGTTGACATGCATTGTTTGTGCAGCAGTGTTGATGTGCATTGTTTGTGCAGCAGTGTTGATGTGCATTGTTTGTGCAGCAGTGTTGACATGCATTGTTTGTGCAGCAGTGTTGACATGCATTGTTTGTGCAGCAGTGATGATGTGCATTGTTTGTGCAGCAGTGTTGACATGTATTGTTTGTGCAGCAGTGTTGATGTGCATTGTTTGTGCAGCAGTGTTGACGTGAATTGTTTGTGCAGCAGTGCTGACGTGAATTGTTTATGCAGCAGTGTTGACATGCATTGTTTGTGCAGCAGTGTTTGTGCAGCAGTGTTGACGTGAATTGTTTGTGCAGCAGTGCTGACGTGAATTGTTTGTGCAGCAGTGTTGACGTGCATTGTTTGTGCAGCAGTGTTGACATGCATTGTTTGTGCAGCAGTGTTGACGTGAATTGTTTGTGCAGCAGTGTTGACGTGCATTGTTTGTGCAGCAGTGTTGATGTGCATTGTTTGTGCATATCCTCCATCTATGAGGTGCTTCCTGCCAGGTGGATGTGCTTCAGGAGGTGTAAAGCATGCAGCCAGCTGTATTAGAGGGGTCTGTAAGAGACAGGATACATTACAGCAGGTAAAACATATCTTTCCATATGTACACATATTGGACAGCATATCCCTATCAAACTTGACTGATTTAACTAATACATCTAAAGTAGGTAAAGGCATACATACAAGACATCGAGAGACTGAGTTAGGTTTCTAACAAATGTTCCGATTGAATATAATTATAAACATTTTCTTTGTCACCATTTCAGATAAAAAAATGAAATACTACCTCACACTGACAAAACTCAGTGTGGATCAGTGACCAGCTGGAATGTGAACTATCCCTCTAAAAAAAGCCATGTATGACAGACAGTCTGCTTCTCCCACTGTTGTATGTTCCTGTCGACCTGTATATGAGTGTCACAGTTCAGATGGCTCCACATCAGTCAGCAGTATTGTCATGTCGGTGTGAACAGTATTGTCACGTCAATGTGAACAGTATTGTCACATCAATGTGAACAGTATTGTCACGTCAATGTGAACAGTATTGTCACGTCAATGTTAACAGTATTGTCACGTCAATGTGAACAGAATTGTCACATCAATGTGAACAGTATTGTCACGTCAATGTGAACAGTATTATCACGTCAATGTGAACAGTATTGTCACGTCAGTGTGAACAGTATTGTCATGTCAGTGTGAACTGTATTGTCATGTCAGTGTGAACAGTATTGTCACATCAGTGTGAAGATTATTGCCATGTCGATGTGAACAGTTTCGTCATGTCAGTGTGAACAGTGTTGTCATGTCAGTGTGAACAGTATTGTCATGTCAGTGTGAACAGGATATATAAGTGTGAACAGTGTTGGTGAGAGTTCTCATGTGAAGGCACCATACCGTCAGCCATCATTATTCATTCAGTATGTTGAATGTATGTAGATAAATCTATTTGCAACACAAAGTGAAGACACATTGTACTGTTTTCAAGACTCTGCAAATCTGAGACTTACAAAAGACACCAGTTCACCATTAGACCAATCCATGAGGTGAACCAAGTACAGAAGAGAAAGGAACCCTGTGCTGTTGTCTGTGTCTTGGAATTCCTGAATACTGGAGTCAAGGACAATTAACAACCTGAAGATTTTCAAATCCAACTGAAGACATACCTTTTTAAGAAAACATACAGTGTCTAACTTTTAATTCTTGAGTTGCTCGGAGAGCGCTACTGAGCAGTACTGTTGGACTGGAATTGGCGCTATATAAATGTTTTCATGATGATGATGATGAATATCCTCTTTCTTTAATAAAGCTTTGATACCTGCCTGCCTTTCCAGTGGAATCAAGCAACCCAAAAGTCAGGGTACAAGCCATGAAAGTGTGGCTTTGTACCCTTGGGAGGAAAGGTCTAGGTTCCAGTTACCAGATCCAGTTATTCACCCATTTTCGATGAAGGACAATAGACATTTGTTTAAACTCAACAAGGAGTCGGTATCATGGTATGGTAGCCAAAGATTGTAGTCTGTAGACATAGCCAACTCTAGAGGTTTCATGACCTCAGTATCATCTACAATCGCCTTTCAAGAAAGTTCGGGGTGATGAGTCTTTAAAGAAATCTTAGAATGAAGAACCAAGAGCCTTTACTGCAAGATTGATAGAGACCTAAATCTTTTAGATGTAACAGACACAGACTGTGCGCAGTGTGTAGATGGAATCCATACTGCACCTGCCAGATAAAAACTCTTGGAACACTCTATATTATGATTTATGAAATGGGCAGGCGCATAAAGAGAAATAGGCTTGCTGAAAATATATAAAATGTCTTAAGAAAAGTAAAAGGTTTAATGCAACATTTCTACTTATACATCTTAATTTCTCCCCCATCAGCTACATAACAAATTATTCTATAACTTAAGATAGAGGCATCTTGCTGATCAAGAATAGAGAGCTTGTGCATAGCTGGAGATACAGGGTCAGCCATAATGGCTGCTAACTTTGTCTTTGACACTTCTGTGACAGATTCTGTAAGTTTTGAGAAGGCCAAAGAATGAAAGAGAAGTACATACTCTGCATTTCGAACATGGAACTGAGAACGTAACATGTGTTATATTTGGGATTACACTTTCTTATATCTTTCAGTGTCTACATTTGACCACTTTCTAAAGGGCATTGTGTAATCATGGAACTGAGAATCCCAGGATATCATTAAGTGACACGTAACTGGAGGAGCAGACAAGACGATAGGGGAATTACTACAAATCACAAATTACCTAACTCCAGCCACTTTGGAGATAAAAACTACAAAACAATTTAGCAAAGACACCAGCTAGCTTTGCAAGATCAGTTACCATGTGTTTGGTTGGAAACCTCCTAAACTTGGATCATTTTCCCCGATTTAAAGGTCACATGCAACCAAAAAAACAAACATAATTAAAACACAATTATCACTTATTCAGGACATATAAAATACATTGCTGATGAAAAAACAAATAAACAAAATTATAAGCGTACAATCGCAAATCAAAAGTGCAATATTTGGTACTTGGGTTTACTGCCCAACGAAGCACCCGGGAGACCAAACCCAGTCAGAGCGGACGGGTGTGCACTCAAGTGTAACGAAGCCTTTCATTGGCTGGTTCATTTGCCGATATGCTGAGGGCTCATTGTGTGTGTGTATATAGAGATGTTGGGTTTTGTAAATACATGCTCATTTTTTCTGCATTTGGGTTCGTTCAATCCAATCAACAAATACTGAGATGGTGAACTACTGTGTGGCTGGAAACTGTCGTTCTTTCAAGTACAAAGCAGGACTTGAAACTGACAATCTGAGATTGCACCAGTTTCCGCCTGATCCAGTCATCCAAGAAAAATGGATGCTGTTTGTTTGCAACCCACAGACATAATAACATGTCATGTGTACAAGTATCACACCTGCCTATCTGTGTAATTACATAATGTGACAGAGACAGAACTCAGGTGCATGAGCCATAAATCAATGTATTTTGTTTATGGTGTATAGCCTGATAAGTTTCAAGTTCAAATTGCATGTGGTCAGTGATTGTGCATTGCATATTGTCATTAGCAGACAGGCAGGCAGACACATAGGTGTCAATAAAACAGACATTGAGTTTTGTCTGTGACAGAGACTGCTTATCACAATCAACATATTTTTCTATGTTTCCATAGACATGTATTAAAACATTTCAGTTTTCAAGCTGAGCAATTATTAACAAAGAAATTAGTATTTCTAATGCTACACTTTCTTGAAAACTTGGTTTGCAAATCTGCCAACCCCAAAAAGCAAGATGTGAAAACATGTAAGAAAAAGTATGGGACCAGTGTATTTTTATTACTGCAGACCAAAGATGCATGTAATCACAAGTAACATCTTTTGTTCTCCTACTTCAACAACGATAATCCTTGCACGCATCACTTGCTGTGTTTATACGTGTCGCCTTCCCGGTTCAAACAGCGCGAACATAATCACTGCGCACGCTATGTGTTGCGTTGCATGTGACCTTTAAAATAGGTGGATTTGGGCACACTTTTACAACACTTCAAGATAAATAAATTTCTTTTGGTTAAAAAAAATTCACATTTTCACAAAACATGATTCTCAGTAGGCATCCATAGTAGCAGACTTGTGTTGATACTTCTAGATCAACACCCAGCAAAATTTGTCAACTAACGGATCAAAACATCCTTCCATCA
Source organism: Haliotis rubra (assembly GCF_003918875.1). Taxonomy (NCBI): domain Eukaryota; kingdom Metazoa; phylum Mollusca; class Gastropoda; order Lepetellida; family Haliotidae; genus Haliotis; species Haliotis rubra. The sequence continues at coordinate 697,764 of NW_025767037.1, read as the reverse complement.
ATAGGATTACCTTTGTCCTGAGACATCAGTATCATCCATAGCCTTCAGGTTAATGTCATTGAAAACATCAACACTGAGGCAAGCACAGGCCACTGATTAGGATTATACAGGTGCTTCAGATATGGAAAAACTCAGTCTTGATGTGATAAACCTATATCGACTACCCAGTATATATCAGATGAATACATCATCCACAGGTATATTTCTGTAGGATAAAAACACAGTTGATGCACCCATTACACCAAAGTGGTGGAAGTCTGAGAGCTGCCTGACTTCTTGCTCTCATCCCACGCTGACATACTTCAATACAACTGGTATACTGTTATCATTCAACCAGAACATGGGAGGGAGGACTCCCAACTAATATACAGCGGTCAATCTCGAGTGGACATGGAAAGAGGCAGGTCAGGGAGGAGGGAGGACTTCCAACTACCATAAAGATAGTTTACTTCAAAATTTAAATCAAGCATAATAACATCATATAACTCAGCTCCACTGTACTTTTCCTTCGATATTAGAAAATTTAACACATTACATATGCAACTGCGTCATGGAGCTAGTACATTAAGTTACGATCTGTACAGAGTAGGGCTAATCACTGATCCATCCTGCGCATGTGGCAACCCTTGTGAAAATGCTCATCACTATTTCTGAGAATGTTCTTTATACAATCAACTTAGAAACATCATGCTTAAAGCTCTTCAAGATGTATGTGCTAGTAATCTGTGATTACACTCTGTTATTTTAAACAGCATTGCAGATCTGACAAATCATAAAAATGAAAATATAATAAAAATGTACATCAGTATATAAGCAAATCTAAACGATTCCAGTGGTCTTCTCTCTATACACCTTTTGTATTATAACATTTCCCCTGGACTGTCAGTCTTCCTCCTGTGTCTGTTTCTAATAATTTCTTGTAATGTAATTAGTTATTGTAAATATCTTTGGAGAGGGGTTTTATAAGTTGTAAGAACTTGTCCCCGATCCTTTTGACATTATGAATAAAATATGTTTAAACTAACCACCATAAAGAGTTCCATCTCAGGTGGGGTGGAGGGAAGACTACCAACTACCATAAAGAGATCCATCTCAGGTGGGGTGGGGGAAGACTACCAACTACCATAAAGAGCTCCATCTCAGGTGGGGTGGAGGGAAGACTACCAACTACCATAAAGAGATCCATCTCAGGTGGGGTGGAGGGGAGGACTACCAACTACCATAAAGAGTTCCATCTCAGGTGGGGTGGAGGGAAGGACAACCACCTACCATAAAGAGCTCCATCTCAGGTGGGGTGGAGGGAAGACTACCAACTACCATAAAGAGCTCCATCTCAGGTGGGGTGGAGGGAAGACTACCAACTACCATAGAGTTCCATCTCAGGTGGGGTGGAGGGAAGACTACCAACCACCATAAAGAGTTCCATCTCAGGTGGGGTGGAGGGAAAGACTACCAACTACCATAAAGAGTTCCATCTCAGGTGGGGTGGAGGGATGACTACCAACTACCATAAAGAGTTCCATCTCAGGTGGGGTGGAGGGAAGGACTACCAACTACCATAAAGAGTTCCATCTCAGGTGGGGTGGAGGGAAGAAGGACTACCACCTACCATAAAGGTGGGTGGAGGGAAGACTCCAACTATCTCAGGTGGGGGTGGAGGGAAGACTACCAACTACCATAAAGAGTTCCATCTCAGGTGGGGTGGAGGGAAGACTACCAACTACCATAAAGAGCTCCATCTCAGGTGGGGTGGAGGGAAGACTACCAACTACCATAAAGAGTTCCATCTCAGGTGGGGTGGAGGGAAGACTACCAACTACCATCATAAAGAGAGCTCCATCTCAGGTGGGGTGGAGGGAAGGAGATCCATCTCCATAGGTGGGGTGGAGGGAAGGACTACCAACTACCATAAAGAGTTCCATCTCAGGTGGGGTGGAGGGAAGGACAACCAACCTACATATAAAGAGGTCCATTTCAGAGCTCCATCTCAGGTGGGGTGGAGGGAAGACTACCAACTACCATAAAGAGCTCCATCTCAGGTGGGGTGGAGGGAAGACTACCAACTACCATAGAGTTCCATCTCAGGTGGGGTGGAGGGAAGACTACCAACCACCATAAAGAGTTCCATCTCAGGTGGGGTGGAGGGAAAGACTACCAACTACCATAAAGAGTTCCATCTCAGGTGGGGTGGAGGGATGACTACCAACTACCATAAAGAGTTCCATCTCAGGTGGGGTGGAGGGAAGACTACCAACTACCATAAAGAGTTCCATCTCAGGTGGGGTGGAGGGAAGACTACCAACTACCATAAAGAGATCCATCTCAGGTGGGGTGGAGGGAAGACTACCAACTACCATAAAGAGCTCCATCTCAGGTGGGGTGGAGGGAAGACTACCAACTACCATAAAGAGTTCCATCTCAGGTGGGGTGGAGGGAAGACTACCAAACCCCATAAAGAGTTCCATCTCAGGTTAGGGTGGAGAGAAGGACTACCAACTACCATAAAGAGTTCTACTCAAGGACATGCAGGACTACTAGCTTTTACACAGCTCTACTCCAAAAGGGTATGGGAGAGGTAGAAGAGCTTTGAATGTATGCAAGCCTTGCCGTTTGGAAAATTATGTAGCAAGGCATTGAGTCATCCAATAGATGACATCCTTACCTTGCAAACCTGCTGCCTGGGTTTACGTTTTTGGTCAAGTAGACAAGGTTTTGAACTTTATGTAAGGAGGTTTGGCAAGTTTATGCCCACTACAAGTGGACTATATCCTGATTGCCTGAGATGAAACTGATCAGCAAAGTGCAAAAATAGGTAAGTGTGTCATCTGTGACACACTCCCTGTGACACACATGGAAATATTTACATCACTCTTGCACTGATTACCTGCCTAGAGAAAACATTTCTGCACTTAATGTCCACTTACCAATCCTGCTATGGGTGTGGCTTGTTTGTTGATCCTTTTGACTGAGCCAGGCCTCAAACAGTTAAGTAATCTAAACAAAGATTTTTCAGTGAGAATAACAACAATAGTGCTAGTAATGACATAGCTAATCACAAAGTCATGCTGAGAATATTAAAAACATTTTGATCAATATTTACAACATAATCTTAATCCTTAAAAGAAGAACTGCCGGGATTTTCCGGAAAGCCGTCCAGGGCTGTAAAACGGAAATTTGGGGAAAATTGGGGGACAAAAATGGACCATATAACCGCCCGGGCGATAATTCAGAAATAAAATAATTCAATAGTCGGGAACTAAAATCGACTCACTGTCGAGTTTCATCCTGATTAGATATCGTGTAGATGCACGCAAAATGTTGCCAAAATGAAATCTTCGCAATTCAACATGTAGTAGTCATAACATTATTTATTTATCTGAAAAATGTGTTGCCAATATACCCTGGGCTTATCTTGTGACAGTTAAAACATACCTAATAATTCAAGAAATCAAGGCAGTCATCTTGCCTCTTCGTAAACCGAAACTTGATCATCAGCCATTTTGTAAGCATGTGACTATCATCCAATCAGAAAGCTGCTGTCAAATTTGTCAGCCAATCAAATTTAACCTTACAATGTTACGGTACCAATATTGTAATGTAGAGGGTTATAGGTCATGCAGTTGTTTACATACGCTACAAGGCGGGACAGACAGAACATGTGACATACATTATGTACTTTTTAATGATAACAACATTTCCTTGAATAAAGATTTATTTATTTATTTTAAGATTTATTTAGACAGTTACAAATTGTGATTGTTTATCACAGAAGTTGCCGTTTGCTGGAGCCCTGATTTGTCTGATCAGTTCCTTAAATTAAATGTCAGTGTCTTCAAAACCTTCAAAGACGTCCAGCTCATCATCACTATCGAAGATGGCTTGGATTTCTTCATTGGTTGCCATGTCAAAATCTACCTCCGGAATTTCATTTTCGACCGCTTGGTCTTCTTCGTCTTCTACCGGTACTTCAAGGCCAGACAAGACATCACGTAGTCGAGTGTTCAGCCGGTCAAGGGCCACTGTCCGACCACGGGGCGCAATTCCACAACATTCAAAACTTCTGACTATTGTGTCCTTGTTCAGTGTGGCCACAGCACTGGCGACGAAATCCACTATTCGTTGGTAGGATGGTTTCCTGCGATAACCTTTGTTTGTATACTCCTTTTCGCCATTTGCAAACCAATCCGTCCATTGGACACGAAGTGCTTTCTTAAACGGTCCATTGACGGAGACATCCAGTGGCTGCAGGTAAGATGTTGTTTTAGGAGGGATCAGTTTCACAACAGTTTTTCGTCGCTTGAATGCATCAAGAAGTTCGGCCTTCTTGTGAGCTGAGCATTCATCCATGAACAGCACAGCAGGTTGGATATGAAACAACTGAGCAGATCGTTGTCCAAACACTGTGTTAATCCACAATTGCATCAGTTCATAATTAATTGATCCCTTAGTAGCTACTGTCAAATAAACATTCTTTGGTAAGTTCACCTTTGGCACATTTTTCAATCCTTTAAGGATAATCATTGTCTTCAATACCCGTCCAGCAGCATTCACACACAGCACGGCAGTAAAACGCGCTTTCGTAGCACCACAGTGACTTGCGTCAACATTTTTGTTTCCAACAAAATCTATAGTTGTTGAACTCAACATATCAACATACACGGGTGTTTCATCCATATTGTATATCTGGTCAGCGTCCATATCTGAAGTTACTGCAGGGATGCTGTCTAAATAATCGCTGGCAATTTGTGCCTTCTCTCCCGCAGATTTATTGTCTGCTTGACCAGCGTGTGTTATCTTCCTCACTGACAGTTTGTTACGCTTCATGAAGTTGTAGATCCACTTGTCAGAACACTTGAATTCCACAGTTTTGATGCCAAGTTCTTTAGCCATTGTTAATGCCTTCTCTCTTAAACGGCGATAATTAACGATCAGTTTGTTAGCACGTTGATCTACAACCCATTGATAAAGGTCAGTCTCCAAATCCCTGTGTTTCGGTCCTCGACCACCACCAACAAATCTGCGTCTCTTTTTATCTGGTGTGTTTGTTAGTTCAGATTCTTTTGAACACCATTCCCGTAAACGTTTCCTATCGATTGCCAACTCTCTTGAAGCAGCAGATAAATTACCAGAAAGTTCTTTCACTCGCTTAACGGCATCTAATTTGTCACTAATGGTGTATGACCGCTGGACACGTTTCGCTGAACCAGTATTCTTCTCTGTCGCCATTGTCAGGAATGAAAATGTGTAGGTTTTGCCCGACATATATTCCAAGTGTAAACTATGTGTTTATAACAATTAAGTACCGGTACGTTTGATCACTAATCAACTCTTCTCCAACTGTTTACATAACGTGTACACACCTGTGGGGGACGATAACAATAAATTCGTTTTTGAGACAGCAACTGCAATTAATTATACCGACACTGATGATTACCGGTACAGTGATAATTTATTTGTAAAAACAATTGGTAAAAACAAGAGACGCACGTGTGTGTTTGCTTTTCATTCAAGCAGTACTAGAAGTGGGTTGGACAATATGCCCTTATTTGGAATTACGCAATGCTTTTTGTGTCAGCTAATCTGATTGGCTTATTGAAAGCCACCATCTTTCTAGGTCATCAAAACATCACACCGGTAAGTTTTTATGTCGCTTTGAAACGGTGTGCCTCTAAACGCATGAACATAAATGACGTAACAATAACGTTAGGTAATGTAATGTAAATGAAGATTTTTCAATTAAATCAGGCAGTTTTAACCATTAGTGTAAAATCTGTGTGTCAAAACGGACACGATATCCTGCGCAATAGTGTTGTTAAATTTATTTTCCTACACGTTTATATTCATCTACAATGAACCTCTGACACATAAATAACGAAGTTTACTGTGAATTATATTTCTAAATAGCAGTAATGAAAAAATAAGTTTTAACCCCATATAATCGCCCACCTAAAATAAACGCCCATGGGCGAATTATTGAGTGGGCGGCTTTCCGGAAAATCCCGGTGTTAATGTTCATTGCCACATGTATGGCTGTCAGTCAAGAAGAACAAAGTCTTGATGAACTGGCTCCTTCCATGTCAAAACACCTTTCACCCCAATACCAGTAAACTTGACAGAAACAAGAATTACCTTCTGTGGTCATGGAACAGTCCACAGAAGATGACGCCAATTTAAATGAACTGGCCTGAACCTTGACTTACCATCAACTGCTGTTAGCAGCGTTATAGGTACAGAAACATTTCCACGGCATATTAACATAGAACAAGAAGACAAGGTCATCAATATCCCCCGCAGTGGAAAAATACTCTTCATGATTATGTCTACAAGTTATGATTATGTCAAATATTTAGGTGTGTATATAGAAAAGTGGAAGGAGAGTATTGAAAGGTTTTGAAAGTTCTGCTCCAGAAAAGAGCACTATCACCAATTTCAGTCTATGTATGTGCCAAGTTTGGTGAAGAAACATTCAACGGTTTTAGAGTTCTTCTCCGGAAAAGAGCACAACCACCAATTTCAGTCTAAGTCAAACTTGTTGCCATGGAAACGCCAAAAATATTTTATTCAGAATTCCAAAACTACCAAAAGGCACCAGTACACCACCAGATCTATCTATGTGCCAAGTTTGGTGAAGAAATAGTGAACAGTTTTAGAGTTCTGCTCCGGAAAAGAGCACTACCACCAATTTCAGGCTAAGTCAAACTTGTTGCCATGGAAACGCCAAAAATATTTTATTCAGAATTCCAAAACTACCAAAAGGCACCAGTACACCACCAGATCTATGTATGTGCCAAGTTTGGTGAAGAAACATTCGACGGTTTTAGAGTTCTGCTCCGGAAAAGACAAATGTGCACGGACGGACGGACGGACGGAGTCCATTTTAATACCCCCTGCAAAACGCGTTGTGGGGGATAATAAATACAGAACATCTACATGGAGCATGCATGCTGACAGTTTATGTGCAATTCAGAAAATTGAATTTCTGTGAAAAAAAACAGATGTAACTTCGAGTAAAAGTTCATCAAAATCTTCTTTTTACTCTTTCCAAATAGAATGTCATCTTTAAACAAGAACATGTATGGAAGGATGGATGATTTTGCCCCAATACGTATCACGCTAATTTTAACTAAGTTCAATAGATGGAGTGTTCCAAGTTTCCCATGCACCATGAAGTTTGGAGCACCTTTTGTACTGACATAGAAAATACATTTAATTTCCGTCCCTGTCATATGGCATACTTTGTTCTTGTTCTGTAAGTATTGGTAGGAATCAACTTTTTCCAAAACATCAGAACTAATTGTGAAATAATTTTTTGATCCTTCAAATATGAATGTTTTAGTTTTGCTAATAATAACTTTAAGCTTCAGATGTTTACAACTGCTATGATGATCTCTTGAAGATCATAATACATTTCTGCCAAATCATGGCCAGTGATCTTTTCCTGGTCTTACTCCAAGCTTGTTAGATTACCATATATATTCTGGTACATACTAAAAATAACATTAAAACACTTCCCAAAACAAATTATTTTGGAAGAGTTGTATGATGTTTGAAACATGTTTAAAAGTTGTGAAAAGTAGACAACAAAGCCTGGAGCTGTTAAAGTGAGTGAGTGAGTATGGTTTTACACCGCTTTTAGCAATATTCCAGCAATATCACGGTGGGGGACACCAGAAATAGGCTTCACACATTGTACCCATGTGGGGAATCGAACTCAGGTCTTTGATGTGATGAGGGAACGCTTTAACCACTAGGCTACCTTACTGCCCCTGGAGCTGCTAAAATACTGCATCATATTAAAGTGAACAGGGTGAAGTTGAAAATTCATTCCTCTTGTCTGTTGTCAATCTGAATCTAAAAGCAGTGACGTAAATAATATCCGCATAAGGCATTGTCAATGGCCTCCTTTAAATCTAGTTAAGTTGAGTGCTGGAAGTTGAGTGCTGGAAGTGAACTGGGAGTTTGATGTTATCAAACAATATCAGATCATCAATATTCTTAATTCAGCTTTCTGGCCCGATTACCTTGCACTGACTTTGCCAGTCTGAACAGACATTCTGGTTCATGTGCAGAAAAAACAGATAAGCAAAGAGGGGAGCACAACTGGTTCCCATGAGGACAACTAGTTCTTACCTGAATGTCTTCCTCCTAACATTTTGTAGATTTTATCAATGAGGAAGTCATACATTTCACATATTATTCAGATACTTCAGATGGTATTTGCTCTCATTCACACTAAAGATATACATAGATATACACACTACAGATAATGTGTAACAGCAGATATACACACTACAGATCATGTGTAACGGCAGATATACACACTACTGATCATGTGTAACAGCAGATATACACACTACAGATCATGTGTAACAGCAGATATACACACTACAGATCATGTGTAATGGCAGATATACACACTACAGATCATGTGTAACGGCAGATATACACACTACAGATCATGTGTAATGGCAGATATACACACTACTGATCATGTGTAACGGCAGATATACACACTACAGATCATGTGTAACGGCAGATATACACTACAGATCATGTGTAATGGCAGATATACACACTACAGATCATGTGTAATGGCAGATATACACACTACTGATCATGTGTAATGGCAGATATACACACTACAGATCATGTGTAATGGCAGATATACACACTACAGATCATGTGTAACGGCAGATATACACACTACAGATCATGTGTAACAGATATATACACTACAGATCATGTGTAATGGTAGATATACACACTACAGATCATGTGTAATGGCAGATATACACACTACAGATCATGTGTAATGGCAGATATACACACTACAGATCATGTGTAATGGCAGATATACACACTACAGATCATGTGTAACGGCAGATATACACACTACAGATCATGTGTAATGGCAGATATACACACTACAGATCATGTGTAATGGCAGATATACACACTACTGATCATGTGTAATGGCAGATATACACACTACAGATCATGTGTAACAGCAGATATACACACTACAGATAATGTGCAACAGCAGATATACACACTACAGATAATGTGTAATGGCAGATATACACACTACAGATCATGTGTAACAGCAGATATACACACTACAGATCATGTGTAATGGCAGATATACACACTACAGATCATGTGTAATGGCAGATATACACACTACAGATCATGTGTAACGGCAGATATACACACTACAGATCATGTGTAACGGCAGATATACACACTACAGATCATGTGTAACAGCAGATATACACACTACAGATAATGTGTAATGGCAGATATACACACTACAGACAGATAATGTGTAACGGCAGATATACACACTACAGATCATGTGTAACAGCAGATATACACACTACAGATCATGTGTAACAGCAGATATACACACTACAGATCATGTGTAATCACACTACAGATCATATGTAACGGCAGATATACACACTACAGATCATGTGTAATGGCAGATATACACACTACAGATCATGTGTAACGGCAGATATACACACTACAGATCATGTGTAACAGCAGATATACACACTACAGATCATGTGTAACAGCAGATATACACACTACAGATCATGTGTAACGGCAGATATACACACTACAGATAATGTGTAACAGCAGATATACACACTACAGATCATGTGTAACGGCAGATATACACACTACAGATCATGTGTAATGGCAGATATACACACTACAGATCATGTGTAACGGCAGATATATACACTACAGATCAAATGTTAAGGAGTACAGGCAACATACCACGACGACTTCAAGCTGCCTAAAATAAGACCTGAACTGCACCACTCCTGGTTTTATCTATATGCAGTATAGTCACCTAAATTTATTGTGTAATCATTCTAATTTAATCCATTACTGCAACCAACTTCTATTTCTCTCAGTTGACAGTAAAGTTCAACAGAGAAATCACTCCAATCCAGACACACTACGGTGACGCATGTGGCAGTGCTGGGGCCATACCAGTGTTTCAACCAGAACAACTTTAATGATGCATTATAAGTTTTATGGCATGTGTTAGCCAGAACAATGATGAGATCAAAGTCCCAGTTTGAAGAGCAAAAGGTCATGGCATTTTGGTTAGAAAGACCATCGGGGTGAGGAAGCATTGTGTTTGAAAGGTTGTCTCCTGCCTGTATCACAAGAGCTTCCTTATGCACAGCACAGATCTACACTGGGCAATTATGGCAACATGACAATGATCTTTATATAGATACACAGCCATCATTTCACATTTGAAGTTATTTGAATTAGGGTGTTTCAGCTAGTTAATGGTATCAAATGTTGCCAATGGTAATGTTTCATTGCTTTCTCTTTCAGCTAGTTAATGGTATCAAATGTTGCCAATGGCAATGTTTCATTCTCTTTCAGCTAGTTAATGGTATCAAATGTTGCCAATGGTAATGTTTCATTGCTTTCTCTTTCAGCTAGTTAATGGTATCAAATGTTGCCAATGACAATGTTTCATTGCTTTCTCTTTCAGCTAGTTAATGGTATCAAATGTTGCCAATGGCAATGTTTCATTGCTTTCTCTTTCAGCTAGTTAATGGTATCAAATGTTGCCAATGGCAATGTTTCATTGCTTTCCCTTTCACCTAGTTAATGGTATCAAATGTTGCCAATGGCAATGTTTCATTCATTAAAAAGATACAAATCAGGAATATTAAACATCATCATTTTCCTGAAAGTAGGATTTTGTCTCCCAAACAGTGAATTACCAACTGGAAGTATCATCACTGTGCATCATGCTATGTGCAACACGCTGTGCATCATGTTATGTGCAACTCACTGTACATCATGCTATGTGCAACACGCTGTGCATCATGTTATGTGCAACATTCTGTGCATCACGCTATGTGCATCACGCTGTGCATCACACTATGTGCATCACACTGTGTAGTAGAGAATCTTTGAGAAACCAAGAGTTAAAGGAGTGGGTAATGTTACATTGGTAAGATACTTGCCAACAGGTAACATGGGTTTGGTAAGGCTCGTGAAGAAAAATGTAAAGTTAAATCTTTTTGGGGAATTCACGAAAATTGTGTGTTTGGCATATATTTTTTTCATGTTCAAAAAATGTGCATCACACTGTGTATCACACTGTGTATCACACTATGTGTATCACACTGTGTATCACACTGTGCATCACACTATGTGCATCAGGCTTTGTGTATCACACTGTGTATCACACTATGTGCATCACACTGTGTATCACACTATGTGCATCACACTATGTGTGTCACACTATGTGCATCAGGCTATGTGTATCACTCTGTATCACGCTATGTGTATCACACTATGTGCATCACACTGTGTATCACACTATGTGCATCACACTGTGTATCACACTATGTGCATCACACTGTGCATCACACTATGTGCATCACACTGTGTATCACTCTGTATCACACTGTGCATCACACTATGTGCATCACACTGTGTATCACACTATGTGCATCACACTGTGCATCACACTATGTGCATCACACTGTGTATCACACTATGTGTATCACACTGTATCACACTGTGTATCACACTATGTGCATCACACTATGTGTATCACACTGTGTATCACACTATGTGCATCACACTATGTGTATCACACTATGTGCATCACACTATGTGTATCACACTGTGTATCACACTATGTGTATCACACTATGTGCATCAGGCTATGTGCAAGACGCTGAGCATCACACTATGTGCAACTAGCTGAGCATCACGCTATATATGTGCAACATGAAGTGTATCACACTATGTGCAACACGCAGTGCATCACAGTATGTATATCACACTATGTGCAACTTGCAGTGTATCACACTGTATATCACACTATGTGCATCATGCTATGTGCAACACGCTGAGCATCACACTATGTGCAACACACTGTGATTCACACTATGTGCAACACGCTGAGCATCATGCTATGTGCAACATGCAGTGCATCACACGATGTGTATCACACTATGTGCATCAGGCTATGTGCAAGACGCTCTGCATCATGCTATGTCCAGTCTTTCTTGGGGATCAGGAATACCAGTGAGAAAAACCTGGTCCATGATGTAAAGGATGAAACGTGATGACAGCCCTCTTGTCCAAGAGTTTGCCTATGGCTTGTCTATAACCGATACAACCTTGGGTTCTCAGAGCTGATACCGATGTCCTTCTGGATGTGTCATCAAAGGGGGCCTCTTGACGATATCCTTCCTAAATAACTTTGAGGATCCACTGACTGGTCATTATGACCTTCCAGTTTACTGCAAAATCTAATAAACGGCTGCCCACTGGACTCTGAAACACCTTTGTAGGAAACATGGGGGTCTTCTGCTCATGACCCTTGTCGATTAGCTACAGTCAAGGTCCATGCTACAAAAGTCTGGGAAGAAAGCAGTGAGTCAAGTCGATTTAGGCCTGGGCTTTCCATCCTTCATGGCCTGAAACCCTTTCCCATATCCCTTTTAATGAGACTTGGGCTTTCATCTGCTGTGCTGCCTTAGATCCAGTTCCCAGAACTTCTTCTGTGGACCCCCAAATCTTGAGTTGCTGATGAGAAAGCTGATGTTAGAGCCTTGTGGAACTTCTTATCTTCCCTCGATTTTAGGACATCTATAGGACAACTGTCAGCAAATGTGTGTCTGGCTGAATTGTGATCTGAATATTCCATTCTCAATGTCAGGGAACATAAAATTCGGATCCTGTGAAGCATATGTAAAATGTTCAATATAACTGTGAGAAGATTGTCTACTAATAGTCTGCAGTTTGTGTGGCCCAAGTTGCTTATGCAGTCCCTGTGGCCCTTGCACTAGACCAACTCTCTGTGCGTGTGCTGTTACCTCTGATCCCTTTCTCTGCTCTGATGATCAGCCGACTGCCTACAGACTGTGGACCATGCTGTCCGTGACTTCTACTTGATGAACACTTGTTGACCTATCAATGCATGGGCAGTCCATAAGATCAAAGTTGTGGTCCATGCTTTGCACCTCAGGGTATACCTCAGCTGAGTTGACAGTAGCAGCTGGTGCAGTCCATGACTTAAACTCCGACCTGACTCGTGAGGAGGAGGGAGATGAAAGTGACCCTCTTCATGAGATATCACTGAAGATCGATCTCCTAGATCATTTATCAAATCTCAAAAAGGTTTAAGAGCCCCAATAAGGCCTCCTCTGTGACAAACGTGGGTTTCACGGCCAAAGGGGTAGACGGAAGGATCAGATAGGACAGGAGGGAATCCTGGAGCACAGTTCCTTTGTCATCTATTATTCCTGACCTTTATTAACAACCAGAGCATACATTTCAAAACCTATGATGATAGCTGCACTGGGTAACAATGGCAAGCAATGGGTGAAGAAACAGCAAGGGGTGTCAACACTCTCCCAGCAATCTCCCTGCGGATGCTGAGGGGACATTAATTTCCAACATGCTGAGCAATTTTTTTGTACCCGAGGGGGGAGGGGGCAAAATATTTTTAGAGCCCTTAGATTTACCCATGATAACCAAATAAAAAGTCAAACCTTAGAAAAAAAATTTCAGAAAACAAGTAAATATGTTTGCATGTGTGCCTCAGCAAAAAAGTATGAAGTTTCCAGGGCCTTTCATTAGGGGAGATAACTCCTGCACTATGGGAAGAAAGACAACACAAAACCATAGACTTTAAAAGTTTTATACAAGGTAAACCTGTAAATTCAGAAACAAGCTTCAGGGAAAAGGCAATGAAATGTTATGGGGCTTATTCCTAAGACTTACTTCTTGCATAACATTCTTGCAATGTATTGTAAGATCAGCAACTTTTCTTCATAACACACTTACAAGATCTTAAAGTCTGGTGGCAATTGTCATGTATACAAGCTATCACATTCATATTACACATACTACAAGACCTTTAAGTCAATTGACTATAGTTGTCAAGACTACAATTTATAACATTCATACTACACTTACTCGCAGAGGAGGATTCCATTCTCCAGAGATTTCCGGGGGTCATCAGGATACACAAATGTCTTCCTGGTAACAGCCTGAAACAGAAAGTGATCAGTGCAGAAAACATTTTATAGATGACAGAATATGCAAACTTTCATAGCAAAGCCTTTTACAGTTTCCAAATAATGTTCCTGAAACAAAACATGATGATGATATGATATGATGATGATAGGATATTCATATAGCGCACATATCCACGCAACTAGTACATGCTCAAGGTGCTTGACTGTTCCTTTGATGAACAGATGTCTTTTTTTCTGGCATTCTTTTAACCCAACTGAACTCCCTGGGGAGTATTGAACTCATGCAGTTAGGTGCAGCGAGTTATCATGCAGCCTCATCCTCACGAGGTACACATTTGCAGCTGGGTGAACTGGGACACATACCCGGTAGTATTTTGTCCAATGATACTGCACATTACTATACCCGCAACTAGGTGTCTACACGTGCTCGTGTGTCCTACCGTCGAATGAGTGGGTTCTTTTAAGTGCACAGGGTTGTGTACTGCACACTAGGGGTAGTGAAAGCACTGAAAGAGCCTACAAGTAATGTTAGCTCCAAGGTTTTTTTTACACCCGGTCACAAGTGGGGATCGATCCAGGCACCTTTAGCTTTGTAGCGCGGCGCCTTAGACAGATCCCCCACATGACGGACAAATGGTCAGACAGACCTATTCCTATATCCATTTTCCACTTTTTGGAGGGGAGAAAAAGGTATTCATCATTAATGTTCATCAGAAGTTCATGGCAATATTTTACAACAATATTGACTCTTTCTGTATGAACTATGTCAGCACTATGCAAGTACCATTTTGTAAACTTACAGAATATTGGTTAGTGTCCTAGTTGTTGCTTTACTGGGCTTGTTGTTTGTTAGTTTTGAAGGATAGGAGATATACTGTTTTGTTTACATTTCCCTTACCAACAAGTTGCGTGTAAGTGACTCGGGGAGTATGGTTCTAAAACACTCACTGCAGTGATTCTGGAGGCGTTAGGCAGTTGGTCAAGTAGGCCAATAGCAAATGAAAAGATCAGTCCTGGTTTCAACTTTCAAGTCCCATGATCACCTTTTTTTAAAAAAAACAGCCATATTGACAGAGATTTGTCATCAAAACTGCCAGCCTGACAGTGTATATGTCCAACTCGTCAACAATGGGTTCAACTGAAGTCTGTTCACCTGTCAGGACAGTCCATCATCATTCACAACATTGGTGCCCATGCTGTGATGAAAAGGAAGAGTGAAATAGTGTGACTGCTAAAATTTGACACAATTCATATTGTTTGACTAGGTGTCAAAGTTTATTATATTTTGTTTTACTTTTAAACAGAGCCGCATCATAATGTTGAGAATTGTGTGCTGAAAGATGGCTGCTGGAAAACAGGTGACTAAAAGACAAAGCAATGGAGATGATGCTGTAACGGTCGACGGGGTGATTGGAGAGGTACTAAGACATTGTGGGTGTTTGGATCTCTCTCATCCAGCCACAGCAACACAACAGTTTTAACTAGTGAATAATTTCACAAGTTATAAAAGTTACCAACGATCAAATTTATTACATACAAGAGAATTTATGAGAGTAAATACAATACACCATCACGCTGCCAAAGTTGTATTTTACAACTTATAAATTAACAGTACAATTATAGTTAAAACAGTGGGAAAAAGCAAGATTTTATTAGCGCTTTGTTCAGAAGTATGCTTCAGGCATGCCGGGTGTCAACTTACATGTTATTCAAGTTTATCTTCTGATCGACAGAGATGCCACCATCCAATTGAATAAATAGTCTTTCTTCTTGAACCGTTCACCAAAGAATCCTTGATATCCGTTATTTTCTATTGTGATGTGATCTCTGTTATTTTCTTTTATGAAACCTAGATACAAAAACCCTAGATACGAAACCTTCACAACACCTAGTTATGACGTCACAACATGGCGGCACCCACGGCGAGACGTAACTTACCAGAAGAAGCACAAAGCAAGACCAAAGACACTAAATAAATTACGCCACATAAGGTAAACCGATGGAACAAGGTGAAGAGAAGGCTTTGATCTGTTTTGCATAATAATTCCAACAGTATGAGCTCTCGTAATCCTAAGATCACAGTAAATTATATGTTGCAGTACACTGGCACGGAACAACACCATACGGACAGTGTAACTGATACCGCGAGAATTAGTATACTGCCAAAATACGTCGTAATAGTAAACATATTTATATACGGTAATCATTATAGATTACCCTGTCCATTACAATGCCTTTTGTCACAGGTCTTTTAGGATACCGCAGAATTCTTTTGTTGACTATATCTCCTGCCAATATCAATCTGAATCAAAGTTTTGATTCCCTCAAAACAGCTGTTTGAAAACAGGGTTCGCAAGGAATTGTACTTTGTTGGTCAAGACTTCGTGACTTGGGTTTGTTGTTTTTCATTTGGGAACAGTTGACGTGGCACAAGAGATGGGCTCGTCAGTCAGCTCCCTCATCTTTGAGGCAGTTTGGACCAGCAACAAGTATATGAATGTGGAGGCTACACTCACACTGAGCCTATACACTACTGACTAGAACAAAGGGGGCTACGGCATGTAAGTCCAGATTTGCTCTTAAAGCTTACAGTACCTAGCGACAGTACTGTACTGATATGCACATCTTCGAGAGTTATCTCCCTTGTATTGTAAAGAGCCGTTCAATGAGTAAAACAACATGTCCAACCTGTACCCACGACGTCTCTGTGTGTATTCCAATTTCAAGATACACAGAACGTTACATGGTGTCAGAAGTGGTTAGAAAGTGGAAGTGGTCTACAAGAATCTTTTCTACAGACATACTGGAGTTTGCAGTACACTTGTACACTGACTTTTCAAAGAACTCTTGCTATGAAAAGTATCTATGAAGTGTACTCTACCTCGTTGGAACGAATTATGATAATTCTCTCTATAAACTGCAAAATCCATCACTGTTTCGTTTGACTTGAAAATCTAGACTTGCTGAGGCTTCACATTTTCTACGGAGATTGTTACTAATTCTTATCATGGCTGAAGGTGAAGAAAATGTCACAAAGGTGGTATATATGCTTTCTGCAATTCCTCTACCGCCAAAATTGGATCTGAATGGGAATTTAGCCTCAAACTGGAAAAGATTCAAACGTGGATGGGACAATTATGAAATTGCTCAGAGACTTGTTTCAGAAAAAATGAGATTGAGAACGGCAACACTTCTTTCAGCTGTTGGATCTGATGCTCTGGAAGTCTTTGATGGGTTTCAATTTGCAAATGAAGATGATAAGTCTAACATAAACATTGTTTTGGAAAAATTTGAGACATATTGTGTTGGTTCGACAAGTGAAACATATCAGCGTTACATTTTCAATAAACGTGAACAGGAAAGCGGTGAATCTATTGACACTTATGTAGCGGCTCTGCGATCTCTTGCCAAATCCTGCACTTACAGCACACTAACAGATTCATTGATCAAGGACAGAATTGTTGTAGGAATTCTTGACAATAGCACAAAAAAAGAAACTGTTACAAACTGCAGACTTGACACTAGAGAAGTGTCTCACTGTGTGCAGAGCATGTGAAACAACAGATCATCAACTCAAATCTATGAGAACTGATTAGGTGTCCTTTGTGAGTGGAAACAGAAATGGAAAGAAAAGTGGTCAAAGCAAAAGTGGAAGATCAGAGAGGGAACAAACTAAACCAAAATATGTGTCCTACATTGAAGAGTGCAGATTCTGTGGCAGATCTCATGCAAGAGATAGAGACCAGTGTCCAGCATTTGGAAAGAAATGTACATATTGTCATGGCATGAACCATTTTGATATCAAGTGTAAACGTATGAAAGTTACAAGTACAACAACTACAAAAATCACTCTTTCACGGTTGTCATTGATCAATATGTTGTTACCTTGCCCACCAAATACAGAGAGCACGACCCATGGATTTAACATAATGACAAACATGCATTTGCAAAATCTTGCTTCTTTTATATAGCATATCCAACTCAAAACCTCATTATCACAGTGATTATCACTACGTATGTACTGTAACATTACTAAAATTAGCCATGACATTCCACTGAAATAAATCATGCACTTTTTCAAATGCAACGAATTGTTTTTATGTAATTTGCATATGCAAACAACCGACCCTGGACGTGGTGTTTCTGCATTCCTGATAAACCTGTTTATTCACATCTGTCAAGTAACCACCATGCTTGGGGATTTTACGGGACGCTTTAATCATCCTGCTTTGTGTTCGCACCCAATCGAGTTGGTTCCACAGTGATTGAATTAATTAGTGTCAAGGTGATTGAATTAATTAGGGTCAAGCGCTTCAGTTAGTACCGTGGAGCACACACTTCTCGCGTACAAGAGGCGATAGACCGTCTCGCGTACACGTTATGTCTCTGACTGATGTATGTATAAATAATATTGTGTGCTATTTTTTTAACAGAGATTTGCAACAGATAGTTACACAACTTAAAACCACAGCTATTGAAACATTTAATAATTTAATATTTACAGCGATTCACAGGAAATGTGATGCCTTTTTCAGAAGTATTTCTACTAGACACATAGAATGTGAACACTCAAATTTACCTGTCCCAGTAATATTTTTTAACTGGATGAAATTCGTTAATCAACAGTGAAAAAACACTGAATATTCCAGTAATATCACAGTGGAAACCCCCAAGTTTCCCAGTCCATCACCATGTGTCGGGTTAAAGAAGGAGGAAAGCCCCAAGTAATGCAGGTGTCAGACAATTACCATGTTGATAACACCTACAAGCACAGATGTGGTTCTGACAAACCGAGGAATATAACCAGGTCAAGGGGGTATTCACCCCGATAATCACAGCAACAACAGTTACCTGTTAATCCTGACAGTACTCACTCAATTACATCACTGATCACATAACAGAAGTCCTTGTCAGCTACTACTATAGTTGTAAGTATAGGGGAGTTTGGTCATAGATGGCACCCCTGATGTTTATTCCAACTTGTACATTATGTACAAACCTGTTTATTCAGGATGACCCTGACTGGCAGCTGGAGACACAGGGAGAGCCCCTCCACTGAGGAAAGATTAACAGCAAACATTCAACTCCACAAGTCAAGCCTCTGACTGATCACTGACTGAAAAACTTCACATTTTTTAATAAACAGTGACACTTTAATGTTTGTCATTTCCTCCTGACCATAGCTATGTACAAGATTATCCTGTGTAATTGTGTTGTAAACTCAGCCAGAATTAAGTATAAATAACCCTCAGCTGTGAGCTGGCTTCCAGGTCACGCAGGGGGAACTGGGAGGCAACAGCTCTAAGCCAAACCACCCATTCCTAATTGTTTGATAATGGTCCAACGCTAGTACAAGTCATACTTGTCTGAGCTGACTTGCCTACTTGCCGACATCAGTCACGTTCCGGGCTCAGTGCTAGTGTTTTGTACAACATCTGCTCAGGTCGAATGGTTCCCAATGGTCATATGACTGGGATGTTTTACCTTTAGTTGACAGTGAAGATGACATCTATGGAAAATCTGATAATTTTGATTTGAGGTGATTGCTGCCAAAATACAGGATTTATAGCAATGATGTGACAGAGGTAGAGGACTTGTATGAATTATGGTGAAACATATGGTAGCTATGTTTGACATGTAAGATGGAACTGCATCTGATTACAACATGTAATCACATTCACATCATGCATGAACAGCATATGATGCAGACAGAAGAGAAAATCTGTGTGCCGATATGTTAATTGACAGTCATACTACAGTATCATAATTCCAGTAAAAAGTTACATTTAACTTGTTTACATAAATATGAAAAGAAAACATCTGTTTTAAATAATATAGAAATATACTTAAACACTTCTTACATGCCAAGTTGTTTATCACAATTTATTGTCATGTTGTACATTTTATGCATGACATTTACCATGAGATCTATGTGAGGTTGTTCCATCAGGATCTAGTGAGCGAGTGAGTGAGTGAGTGAGTGATTATAGTTTTATGCCGCTTTTAACAACATGCGCCAAATAGGGATCTGTGCCAGCTTTCTTTGACTTTATCATTATTCTCTTGGCCACTTTCACTGAGTTCTCAACTTTCCCGTTGGACTGTGGATAGCGCGGAGAGCTTGTACAATGTTCAAATTCAAAAGTTCTGGCAAACATTGCAAAAGCTTTGGAGCCAAATGGTGGTCCGTTGTCTGACATGACCTGAACTGGAATACCATGTCTGGCAAACTGCTGCTTCAGCTTCCTGATGACCGTTTTTGATGTCTTATCATGTAGTCTATCTACTTCAAAGAAGTCTGAGTAATAGTCGGTCGTTATGAGAAAGTCTTTCCCCTCAAAGTCGAACAAATCGACTCCTACTTTCTGCCAGGGACGGCTTGGCAGACTGTGACTTTTCAATGGTTCTTTCTGTTGCTCATGTCGCCCATACACACATCTGTCAAACTTCTCCATGGTTCCTTCTGTTGCACATGTCGCCCATACACATATCTGTCAAACTTCTCCATGCCAAACACAATGGCGAGTAGCTCCTTCTCTATCTGAGCATAATTTGTTTCAGTCTCAGTGAGTGCTCGCGATGCAAAAATGATTGGATGATCATTCTGCATAAGACAAGCCCCATAACCTTTTTCCGATGCATCACATTGCAACACGGTTTCAGCCTCTGGATTGAAATATTTCAGAACTGGTTTAGCAGACAAGATCTACTTCACTTCATCAAAGGCTTTGGTGTGAATATCATCATTCCAGCGAAATACAACACCTGATTTGAGCAAATCTCTGAAAGGTGCACAAAATTGGTAAGTCACAACAGACGTTGTATCCCTTGTTTATCAGTTGGCATTTTTCAAGATTGCCTCAACTTTGGAAGGATCAACTTTTAGACCTTCTGATGATATCACATGACCTAAATAGGTAACTTCAGTTCGTCTCAATTTCAGTTTCTGGAAATTCAGTTTGATGCCTTTCATCCTACATCTTAGGAGGAGAGCTTTGAGATTTGCATCATGATCTTGTGTTGCTTCATCCATGTTGCTGCCTGATCCATATATGATGATGTCATCATGAATAGCTTTAGCTCCATGAAGACCTTCCAACACATCATCGGTCGTCTCTGGAATTCCTCTGGGGCAGGTGAGATACCAAAGGGCATTCTTTTCCACCGAAATTTTCCCCATGGGGTATCAAATGTGGTTAAATAACTGCTGTTTCATCCAAGCACACATGCCAAAATCCGTTTTTGACATCAACCACTGTAAACAGTTTTGCATTTGACAGTTCAGGCAAGACATCATCAATTGTTGACATTGAGTAATCATTTCTCTTTAATGCTTTGTTGAGAGGTTGTGGATCTAAACAGACACGTAGACGTCCATTACTTTACATGACCACTACCATTGACGAAATCCACTCAGTTGGTACATCAACTTTCTGTATAACTCCGAGCTTTTCCAATCTGTTCAGTTCAGCCTTGAGCTTAGGCTTAATAGCTATTGGAGTTTCCTCAAAGGAGTCTTCACTGCAGAGACTTTTTGATCTATCTCAAGTTTGAGGGTCCCTTCTAACTTTCCTTCCCCATTGAAGACATCATAAAACTCTTCGATTAGAGTGTCTTTGGAAATCAACATTATGTTGTCGAAGTTGACTGTAATCAGGTTCATCTCTTGGACTGCCTGTGCGCAAGGACAGGTCTTACTTCATCCTGAACTATGATGAATTCAAGTATGTGGGATTCACAATTCTTTGGATTCACTACAGAAATGTGGGTTTTTCCAATAGTATTCATTTCTGTATTGTTGTAGAGTATCAGTGGAGTGTTGTAAGGATCAAACCTCTCTCCCTTTCCATGGAATATTGTCCTGAACAAAGAGACTGGCATAGCATTGACGGTTGTACCTCAATCAAGTTGAAACTTCACCTTCTGTTTGTTGACTTTCATCTGAGCAAACAGTTTCCTAGGAGGGTTATCATTCACAGACAGGATAGATTCTTCAAGACTCAAGGCAAAGTCTCCTAACTCAATCTCTGATTCAGAAGCGGAGAGATCTTCAACAGCACTGACTCGCTGTCGCCTGTTTCCATTCTGTCTGCTTTTCACTTTCTTACGTTTACACTTGATATCAAAATGGTTCATGCCATGACAATATGTACATTTCTTTCCAAATGCTGGACACTGGTCTCTATCTCTTGCATGAGATCTGCCACAGAATCTGCACTCTTCAATGTAGGACACATATTTTGGTTTAGTTTGTTCCCTCTCTGATCTTCCACTTTTGCTTTGACCACTTTTCTTTCCATTTCTGTTTCCACTCACAAAGGACACCTGGTCAGTTCTCATAGATTTGAGTTGATGATCTGTTGTTTCACATGGCAAGAGATCGCAGAGCCGCTACATAAGTGTCAATAGATTTACCGCTTTCCTGTTCACGTTTATTGAAAATGTAACACTGATATGTTTCACTTGTCGAACCAACACAAAATGTCTCAAATTTTTCCAAAACAATGTTTATGTTAGACTTATCATCTTCACTTGCAAATTGAAACCCATCAAAGACTTCCAGAGCATCAGATCCAACAGCTGTAAGAAGTGTTGCCGTTCTAAATCTCATTTTTTTCTGAAACAAGTCTCAGAGCAATTTCATAATTGTCCCATCCACGTTTGAATCTTTTCCAGTTTGAGGCTAATTCCCTTTTTTGCCGTTTATAGAGAGAATTATCATAATTCGTTCCAACGAGGTAGAGTACACTTCATAGATACTTTTCACAGCAAGAATTCTTGGAAAAGTCAGTGTACAAGCATTGACTTACATTCACATCCCTGCTCGAAAACTGTGGGACTTTTCAAATCAAGTGCGCGATCGATGAGGCGTAAATTCGTATTTTACCTCAGACCTGGTAATTTGTCGACTGCAAACTCCAGTATGTCTGTAGAAAAGATTCTTGTAGACTTTTCTAACCACTTCTGACACCATGTAACGTTCTGTGTATCTTGAGATCACACTTATTGGGCTGATTTGGAGTCGTCTTGATACTGAAGTCTGATGCTCTTTGATTCAGGTTTTGAGGGGTCTTGATGTTTCGCCAACATAAGACTGTCCACAATTGTTGTTGTTTCTGGCCTAGTGGTTGCTGGTGGTTATGTGTTGTTATTGTTAATTGGCTTCCCCATGCTTTTGCTGCCCCAATCCTCACTGAGCTGAACAAACATCACCTCACAGTTGTATATGTGCCTCTCTATCCTCATTCTATTCATCATTTGCTTGATAACGGTAATAGAACCTACATCAAAACCTCGCTCTCACTGTAATAAAGAAGAAGCACTTCATCCATATATTGCTATCCTTCCTTTGTGCTCTAACTTCTAAATGAATCTCAAACAAGTTACTGACATTGATAAGACAAATAGATACTAGAGCATAATAACACTGACAAATCTATCAGTTACATCGGGGTTGGTCTTCAGCAACCCATGCTTGTCGTATCAGGCAGTCAGTCACTGTATTGTCTGGTTCAGACTACTTACAGAACATCATCAGGGGAATATTTTGCTCTGAATCAGATTCAACATTCCCTAGAGAAGACAGTTATCTGCACAAAGTCCATCAAATCCTGGATGTCATCTATGATGCTCAAAATGAACGATGATAAGACAGAAGCTATGCTTGTTGCCAATAAACATCGTCTGAACAAAATCATGACTGAGAAAATCACAGTAGCTGATGCAGAAATTACTCTAGCTCCATCCGTGAAAGATCTTGGAGTGTTCATAGACCAGGACCTATCACTTGATGCTCAGATCAACCATCTTTCAAGAATCTGCTTCTTCCACCTGAGAGCTATCAGTAACATTCGTCATAATTTAACAACAGATGCAGCCCATACTCTCATCAGGTCCCTCGTTCTATCTAGACTGGACTATTCAAACAGCATTCTGTTTGGACTCAGCTCTGCACAATTGACAAAACTCCAGAAAATCCAAAACGTTGCAGCCCGCATTGTATCCCTAACTTCTAAAAGATCTCACATAACCCCTGTCCTAAAGTCTCTTCACTGGTTGCCCATCCAAGCCAGAATCGAATTCAAGATCTTGACCATTGTGTTCCAATGTCTACATGACCTAGCGCCTCAGTACCTCTCTGAACTCATCTCAGTGTACACACCACCACGACAGCTGAGATCCCACCAACAGTTCCTTCTAACAACACCCCCTGTCCATCTCAAGAACTATGGTCACAGATCATTCAGCTATGCTGCTCCTTCACTGTGGAACAGTCTTCCCATAACCATCAAAACAGCAAAATCTCTTGACTTATTCAGATCTTCATTGAAGACCCATCTTTTCAGGAAATATTACGAATGACTTGTACAATTGCTGGAGTTTTTTAGCTGTACACACAGGGCGCCATGAGCATACACTAGTGTGTGGAAACGGCGCCATACAAATGGACATTATTATTAGGTCTTCAGACGAAAGTCTGGAAGACCTACTGTTATTATCCGAATTATTATTATTCTTCCTTATTATTATTATTCGAACCATTTTTGTGACAGCTCTCCTGACCTAACCGCTTGGTCGATTTTCATGAAACTTTCAGGGATGATAGCCTGTATGCTGAAATTGATACATAGTCGAAAACCCAAAATGTCGAAATCTTTACACCTGATTAACTCAAAAACTATAAGAGATAAATTGACCAAATTTTAACTCAATGTAGACAACATCATGTCCCATCGATTCAACACATAGCGGATGTTTGCCGGCAGAATAAATTTTCCGCAAATTTGAAAAAACTGAAATTGTTGCCGATTCACATGTTTTGACGGTGCCTGTGTTTGAAAATCTTCTTCTCCAGAACGGCATATAGTACAATCGTGTTCGATACGCCGATGGAAAGCCGGTACTCTGGACTACTTAGTTTGCTCAAGGCATGTCGATATCTTGAATGGTTTTGGAGTTATCGCCCTTGGAAGTCTGTGAATGTTTTAAGACGCATTTTCGTAGGGTTAAGAAAAAGGTCACAACTCTGCGAAAAATCAATGGATTCCACTTTCCTAAGTACCAACCTGTAGGTAATTGAATGGGAAACATTTTTGTTTCTCATCATGGTTATGTAAAAATCAATAATTACGTCACCATTACGACACAAAGACAACCTTCGCGATTTTGCAGATTTCCGCACCTTTTGGACGGTGCCTGTGTTTAACAATCTTCTGCTCCTGAACGGCAAATAGTACAATAGTGTTCTATATATCGTTTTAAAGCCCACACTCCGGACTACTTAGTTTGCTCAAGGCATGTTGATATCTTGAATAGTGTCTGAGTTATTGCCCTTGGAAATTGGTCAATTTTTGGCAAAACGCATTTTTATAGGGTTCACAGCTCTGCAAAAACACAATGGATTTCCTTTTTGAAGATGCCAAACTGTAGATAATGAAATGTGGAACAAGTTTGCTTCACATTATTATTATGTAAAAGTCAATAGTTACGCCACAATTACGCCACAAACAAGGAGGGACATTAGGATTTCGCATTTTTTCAGTTGTGAGATAACTAACTGAAGGAAGCGCCAGTAAGATATAGCAACAATCGCCGCTTCCTGGTTTTCCAGTGCCCACAGAAATAGTTCCCTCCTTGGAAGAAAGGATTTTCGCATCTCTCCTTTAGAATATGTCTGTATATATTGCTCAATTTCTTTGGTTTGTTTGACTGTGCCTTCCTGTTTGTTTTTCTGCAGTTTGTGAATTTTCCGTTTGTGTCAGAAGCATTGACTCAATGCCAAATTCATCTCATAAACACTGTAATGGACGCTCCAGCAGTCGTCCAAAGAAACAGTACAAGTGAAGGTAGAAACGGGGGGTGTATGGGGGAAGTCTGAAGACCGCCAGTATTGCCCAGGAGGCAATCCTAGTTATTATTATTATTAATATTGCTAGGAGTGGCACGAAACAACAAACAAATGCATAAAATACATAGCTTAGCTTTAAAGACGATCTCATAGAGGGCACAGGTAACACCAAGCAAATGACTGCTGCTGACTGTCTGCTGAGTATTTTAAATAATGCCAGTCAGGTGTAATATGTATTTCAGAAGGCTGACTTAAACAAAGGCCCTAGATACTGGACTTACCCAATCTATCTATCATACTGTTCTAAAGAAAGAATGAAACTATTCTGCTGAAAGCAGTATATAGTGCTCCTGTAGAATACATCAACTGTACAGGTTTATTAAATATAATACAACACACTAAATATTTCACATATTATCTCATTACATCATCATATATCAACCACACAGACATTTTTCCATAAATTTGTAGAGAGACATTTGTTTTGCATTGGCCCGAAATACTTTCACTATTTCAGTTGGGTAACCATGTTAACAGTGTATATTTTTGTGGGCGTCTCGGGGGTTAAATAATAAATTAATATAATAGCTTCATAGCGGGTGGGGCAGGTTAGGTAGTTGGGTGGGCAGCTGACGTAGAACCTACCTTTGTAGTCCTATATGTAGAAGCTTAGGCCCATGCGGACCTCATGGCCGGGGAGACAGGACGATGTCACGCTCCTTGCATGTTCCGCCATCTTGAGGGGCAGAGATGCAAGGAGCGTGCGCATTGGCCGAATTCCGGATTTCCCCAGTCACGTGGTCCGATGTCGGCTATATAAGCCTACCCTAGGTAGGGAATTGTTAGTCGTCCGATACCCGCATCAGGTAAGTTTTCTGCGACCGCGAGTCTTGTATCAAGACCAGATTAAGTTTCCACTTATTGTTTATTGTTTTTAGGGAATGTCGTGTTGATTTAGTGATAGCTTGGGGAGGGGGAGAAATAGCATAAGAATAAGTAGGTTTTATCTTGTTATTTTTGGGAGTAGGCATAAGGGGTGGACATAATCAAAAGTTTGTTGTATGTTGAGTAGGATTTAGGTAGGTTGGGAGGGGGGAGGGGGAGAAATACGTAGGATTGTTTGTTCTGAATATTGGCCTTGATATAACTTTCTCATTCATTTATTTTTCCAATAAACAAGAATGGAAACATAATTCTCTTTTGTTGTGACTTTCATGGAGTTGAAGTTGGGATAACCTGTCAGGAATCACTCACACAGAACCCACAGACAAGATGTACTGACCACACCAAGAGACCAATTCTAAAAACACAACGCAAAGCATAACATCTCAGTAGCCAACCGACACTTGTCTCATATATGCAACGTTCTGCTGTCACTGGGCGTCTATTTTACACACTCACGCCCTAGGTGCCTATTACATTTTGTTAACATATAGTTAATTACTTTATCAAAATTGATTAAGCTTGAAACTTTGTCTGTTAAAACAAATGAGGACCATTAAATATGTTTCTCTTTTTTTCATCCTTTGAAGATTATACTCTGCATGAATTTGGCACATCTATGAATGGTTGAACAGTTGGTTGAGTTTTTTTA
Organism: Haliotis rubra; assembly: GCF_003918875.1. NCBI lineage: Eukaryota > Metazoa > Mollusca > Gastropoda > Lepetellida > Haliotidae > Haliotis > Haliotis rubra. The sequence continues at coordinate 670,280 of NW_025767037.1, read as the reverse complement.
ACATTTGCAACAGATTTTCAGGACTCAGTATGCATCCATCCTCCACGGTTAAATCTCCTGAATGTTTTGAAAGCTTGACACAGGTACTCAAGGGATGATCCAAAACAGAAGAGCAGTTTGGTCCAATTCAATTTCAGAAGCAATAACACAGTGAGTGACTTTATTGTCTGTTTCAATATACAGGACATATGAACATATGTGCATCGTTTATGTCCTAAACACAAAGAGAAGGCTACAGTGAAGACAACAAACACCTACCATGGTCAGTTGTGTGGACCTGAGGAATGTTTGATGTGACCAAGGTGGACCCGCTCATCACAAACAAGTCAGTTTGCTTGTTCCATTAGATTCTGCCATGGTGGCAGCTTCAAACAGTTTGCTGTTAGTGTCAGAATAAATGAATAAATGTGTACAAGTTTGTTGTTGAATCAGTGTGTATCATCAAGCCAAGCACATAGTCCTCCGTCTGAACGTGACCACCTCCCTGTTGAGGCTCTCATCTTCAGTTTTGTGGCTACCAACTGGGTATAGTCTGTTTGCAGTGAAAACATACCGATGAATTTCACTTTAAACAAAAAAGTAAATTAGATAAAGTGAAATTAAGATTGCGAATCCTCATAATTTTACCTTGCCAATTGAGCATTTAAATCTCAGAATTTTTTTCAAGGTTAGGATAAAAGTTGTTTAACAAACGATCATAGATTATTTCGCTACTATTGGTTTGTATTACAAGGGGGTATGCACATTAAATGAAACACCAAGAACAAGTAGGGTTGGTCTAAGTTAACGCTCATCACGTACCGCACATGCATTTGCTTCAGAGTTCTAACTACTGCGCTTACACCCTTGTAATACAAACCAATAGTATCGATTTGAATCTAGGATCGTTTGTCGAACAACTTTTATCCTAAGTTGAATAAACTTAGTACTATTTCTATCTACAGTTCATCATACTCTTTTTGTATAAGAACAATTCTTATGAATATCTATTGATCAGTAGATGCACAACTTGCAAGCAACTGATTTTACACCATCATGTGAAAAGACAGATTTATTCAGATTTTAATGTCCATTTTCCTTTTCACAACACAAGAACACTTCAACAAAAGGGTATACAATCCATGACTTATCTTTTCATTCCTATCATGGGGATATGTGGCGACCTTATTCTAGATAAGGGCAATGAAACAGTATGGCCTTGGCCTGGAAGGTCTGTGTCAGCCACTTCTTTACTTCACAGATGAGTAGTCATTTGACCCTATTTTTTCAAGCACCAATCAGTGACTGTTTAAGATGCACTCACAAGGCATGATGTGCTTTTCAACTGCAATCTATTAAGAGATCTACCTCTGTCACATGTATTACTGAACGAAACTGTCAATATATGAACTTCAGCTGATACACAACCATTTTATCTAACAGTTTTAAAATACACATTCGTTTCATTTAACCAGTCTGAATTCAACAACAAGAGAAAGAGTGTTCAAGATATGCCAGTTGATCAGGTCACACAGAGTTAGGTCACACAGGGTCAGGTCAAATGGGACTTCACTGATGTGTGACCATAGGTTTAAGGTGGTAACCATGGTGATGGATAAGGTGTGTTTGGGTCAGTGAGGTTCTATCATCTATAAAAAACAATGATGAAAGAGTGTGATAGGATAAGCTTCATCTTGTGATTCATCTGTCATCTTTTAATGTCTAGAGTTTCAGCAAGTCCACTGTAAACTAACAAACATCAGTTGTGATGTAAATAGATGTGTCTGCTTAAGGGCATATTTTTGTGTCTTAAAGTTAAATGCACAAACATGAGCATGAACACACCTGAGTAACCATGAGCATGAACACACCTGAGTAACGTGGGTTTCATGGACGTGAACACACCTGAGTAACGTGGGTTTCATGGACGTGGTACACAAACGTGAGCATGATCACACCTGAGTAACCATGAGCATGAACACACCTGAGTAACGTGGGTTTCATGGATGTGGTACACAAACATGAGCATGAACACACCTGAGTAACGTGGGTTTCATGGATGTGGTACACAAACATGAGCATGATCACACCTGAGTAGCGTGGGTTTCATGGATGTGGTACACAAACATGAGCATGAACACACCTGAGTAGCGTGGGTTTCATGGACGTGGTACACAAACATGAGCATGAACACACCTGAACACACCATGGACGTGACACAAATATGAGCATGAACACACCTGAGTAACGTGGGTTTCATGGGCGTGGTACACAAATATGAGCATGATCACACCTGAGTAACGTGGGTTTCATGGACGTGGTACACAAACATGAGCATGAACACACCTGAGTAACGTGGGTTTCATGGACGTGGTACACAAACATGAGCATGATCACACCTGAGTAACGTGGGTTTCATGGACGTGGTACACAAACATGAGCATGAACACACCTGAGTAACCATGAGCATGAACACACCTGAGTAACGTGGGTTTCATGGATGTGGTACACAAACATGAGCATGAACACACCTGAGTAACCATGAGCATGAACACACCTGAGTAACGTGGGTTTCATGGATGTGGTACACAAACATGAGCATGAACACACCTGAGTAACGTGGGTTTCATGGACGTGGTACACAAACATGAGCATGAACACACCTGAGTAACGTGGGTTTTCATGGACGTGGTACACAAATATGAGCATGATCACACCTGAGTAACGTGGGTTTCATGGATGTGGTACACAAACATGAGCATGATCACACCTGAGTAACGTGGGTTTCATGGATGTGGTACACAAACATGAGCATGAACACACCTGAGTAGCGTGGGTTTCATGGATGTGGTACACAAACATGAGCATGATCACACCTGAGTAACGTGGGTTTCATGGATGTGGTACACAAACATGAGCATGATCACACCTGAGTAACGTGGGTTTCATGGATGTGGTACACAAACATGAGCATGATCACACCTGAGTAACGTGGGTTTCATGGATGTGGTACACAAACGTGAGCATGATCACACCAGAGTAACCATGAGCATGATCACACCTGAGTAACGTGGGTTTCATGGACGTGGTACACAAACATGAGCGTGATCACACCTGAGTAACGTGGGTTTCATGGACGTGGTACACAAATGTGAGCATGATCACACCTGAGTAACCATGAGCATGAACACACCTGAGTAACGTGGGTTTCATGGATGTGGTACACAAACATGAGCATGAACACACCTGAGTAACCATGAGCATCAACACACCTGAGTAACGTGGGTTTCATGGATGTGGTACACAAACATGAGCATGATCACACCTGAGTAACGTGGGTTTCATGGATGTGGTACACAAACATGAGCATGAACACACCTGAGTAACGTGGGGTTTCATGGTTTGTGGTACACAAACATGAGCATGAACACACCTGAGTAACGTGGGTTTCATGGACGTGGTACACAAACATGAGCATGATCACACCTGAGTAACGTGGGTTTCATGGATGTGGTACACAAACATGAGCATGAACACACCTGAGTAACCATGAGCATGAACACACCTGAGTAACGTGGGTTTCATGGACGTGGTACACAAAACATGAGCATCAACACACCTGAGTAACCATGAGCATGAACACACCTGAGTAACGTGGGTTTCATGGATGTGGTACACAAACATGAGCATGAACACACCTGAGTAACGTGGGTTTCATGGACGTGGTACACAAACATGAGCATGATCACACCTGAGTAACGTGGGTTTCATGGATGTGGTACACAAACATGAGCATGAACACACCTGAGTAACGTGGGTTTCATGGACGTGGTACACAAACATGAGCATGAACACACCTGAGTAACATGGGTTTCATGGACGTGGTACACAAATATGAGCATGATCACACCTAGGTAACGTGGGTTTCATGGACGTGGTACACAAACATGAGCATGAACACACCTGAGTAACCATGAGCATGAACACACCTGAGTAACGTGGGTTTCATGGATGTGGTACACAAACATGAGCATGAACACACCTGAGTAACCATGAGCATGAACACACCTGAGTAACGTGGGTTTCATGGACGTGGTACACAAACATGAGCATGAACACACCTGAGTAACCATGAGCATGAAAACACCTGAGTAACGTGGGTTTCATGGACGTGGTACACAAACATGAGCATGATCACACCTGAGTAACGTGGGTTTCATGGATGTGGTACACAAACATGAGCATGATCACACCTGAGTAACGTGGGTTTCATGGATGTGGTACACAAACATGAGCATGAACACACCTGAGTAACCATGAGCATGAACACACCTGAGTAACGTGGGTTTCATGGACGTGGTAATACACAAACATGAGCGTGATCACACCTGAGTAACGTGGGTTTCATGGACGTGGTACACAAACGTGAGCATGATCACACCTGAGTAACCATGAGCATGAACACACCTGAGTAACGTGGGTTTCATGGATGTGGTACACAAACATGAGCATGAACACACCTGAGTAACCATGAGCATGAACACACCTGAGTAACGTGGGTTTCATGGACGTGGTACACAAACATGAGCATGAACACACCTGAGTAACGTGGGTTTCATGGATGTGGTACACAAACATGAGCATGATCACACCTGAGTAACGTGGGTTTCATGGACGTGGTACACAAACATGAGCATGAACACACCTGAGTAACGTGGGTTTCATGGACGTGGTACACAAAATATGAGCATGAACACACCTGAGTAACGTGGGTTTCATGGACGTGGTACACAAATATGAGCATGATCACACCTGAGTAACGTGGGTCTCATGGACGAACACACCTATGAGCATGAACACACCTGAGTAACGTGGTTTCATGGTTGTGGTACACAAACGTGAGAGCATGAACACACCTGAGTAACCATGAGCATGAACACACCTGAGTAACGTGGGTTTCATGGACGTGGTACACAAACATGAGCATGAACACACCTGAGTAACCATGAGCATGAACACACCTGAGTAACGTGGGTTTCATGGACGTGGTACACAAACATGAGCATGAACACACCTGAGTAACGTGGGTTTCATGGATGTGGTACACAAACATGAGCATGATCACACCTGAGTAACGTGGGTTTCATGGACGTGGTACACAAACATGAGCATGAACACACCTGAGTAACCATGAGCATGAACACACCTGAGTAACGTGGGTTTCATGGATGTGGTACACAAACATGAGCATGAACACACCTGAGTAACCATGAGCATGAACACACCTGAGTAACGTGGGTTTCATGGATGTGGTACACAAACATGAGCATGAACACACCTGAGTAACGTGGGTTTCATGGATGTGGTACACAAACATGAGCATGATCACACCTGAGTAACGTGGGTTTCATGGACGTGGTACACAAACATGAGCATGAACACACCTGAGTAACGTGGGTTTCATGGACGTGGTACACAAATATGAGCATGAACACACCTGAGTAACGTGGGTTTCATGGACGTGGTACACAAATATGAGCATGATCACACCTGAGTAACGTGGGTTTCATGGACGTGGTACACAAACATGAGCATGAACACACCTGAGTAACGTGGGTTTCATGGACGTGGTACACAAACATGAGCATGATCACACCTGAGTAACGTGGGTTTCATGGACGTGGTACACAAACATGAGCATGAACACACCTGAGTAACCATGAGCATGAACACACCTGAAGTAACGTGGGTTTCATGGATGTGGTACACAAACATGAGCATGAACACACCTGAGTAACCATGAGCATGAACACACCTGAGTAACGTGGGTTTCATGGACGTGGTACACAAACATGAGCATGAACACACCTGAGTAACGTGGGTTTCATGGACGTGGTACACAAACATGAGCATGAACACACCTGAGTAACGTGGGTTTCATGGACGTGGTACACAAATATGAGCATGATCACACCTGAGTAACGTGGGTTTCATGGATGTGGTACACAAACATGAGCATGATCACACCTGAGTAACGTGGGTTTCATGGATGTGGTACACAAACATGAGCATGAACACACCTGAGTAACGTGGGTTTCATGGATGTGGTACACAAACATGAGCATGATCACACCTGAGTAACGTGGGTTTCATGGATGTGGTACACAAACATGAGCATGATCACACCTGAGTAACGTGGGTTTCATGGATGTGGTACACAAACATGAGCATGATCACACCTGAGTAACGTGGGTTTCATGGATGTGGTACACAAACGTGAGCATGATCACACCTGAGTAACCATGAGCATGATCACACCTGAGTAACGTGGGTTTCATGGACGTGGTACACAAACATGAGCATGATCACACCTGAGTAACGTGGGTTTCATGGACGTGGTACACAAACGTGAGCATGATCACACCTGAGTAACCATGAACACACCTGAGTAACGTGGGTTTCATGGATGTGGTACACAAACATGAGCATGCACACACCTGAGTAACCATGAGCATCAACACACCTGAGTAACGTGGGTTTCATGGATGTGGTACACAAACATGAGCATGATCACACCTGAGTAACGTGGGTTTCATGGATGTGGTACACAAACATGAGCATGAACACACCTGAGTAACGTGGGTTTCATGGACGTGGTACACAAACATGAGCATGAACACACCTGAGTAACGTGGGTTTCATGGACGTGGTACACAAACATGAGCATGATCACACCTGAGTAACGTGGGTTTCATGGATGTGGTACACAAACATGAGCATGAACACACCTGAGTAACCATGAGCATGAACACACCTGAGTAACGTGGGTTTCATGGATGTGGTACACAAACATGAGCATGAACACACCTGAGTAACCATGAGCATGAACACACCTGAGTAACGTGGGTTTCATGGATGTGGTACACAAACATGAGCATGAACACACCTGAGTAACGTGGGTTTCATGGATGTGGTACACAAACATGAGCATGATCACACCTGAGTAACGTGGGTTTCATGGACGTGGTACACAAACATGAGCATGAACACACCTGAGTAACGTGGGTTTCATGGACGTGGTACACAAATATGAGCATGAACACACCTGAGTAACGTGGGTTTCATGGACGTGGTACACAAATATGAGCATGATCACACCTGGGTAACGTGGGTTTCATGGACGTGGTACACAAACATGAGCATGAACACACCTGAGTAACGTGGGTTTCATGGACGTGGTACACAAACATGAGCATGATCACACCTGAGTAACGTGGGTTTCATGGACGTGGTACACAAACATGAGCATGAACACACCTGAGTAACCATGAGCATGAACACACCTGAGTAACGTTGGTTTCATGGATGTGGTACACAAACATGAGCATGAACACACCTGAGTAACCATGAGCATGAACACACCTGAGTAACGTGGGTTTCATGGACGTGGTACACAAACATGAGCATGAACACACCTGAGTAACGTGGCTTTCATGGATGTGGTACATGAGCATGAAAACACCTGAGTAACGTGGGTTTCTCATGGATGTGGTACACAAACATGAGCATGATCACACCTGAGTAACGTGGGTTTCATGGATGTGGTACACAAACATGAGCATGATCACACCTGAGTAACGTGGGTTTCATGGACGTGGTACACAAATATGAGCATGAACACACCTGAGTAACGTGGGTTTCATGGACGTGGTACACAAATATGAGCATGATCACACCTGAGTAACGTGGGTTTCATGGACGTGGTACACAAACATGAGCATGAACACACCTGAGTAACGTGGGTTTCATGGACGTGGTACACAAACATGAGCATGATCACACCTGAGTAACGTGGGTTTAATGGACGTGGTACACAAACATGAGCATGAACACACCTGAGTAACCACGAGCATGAACACACCTGAGTAATGTGGGTTTCATGGATGTGGTACACAAACATGAGCCTGAACTCACCTGAGTAACCATGAGCATGAACACACCTGAGTAACGTGGGTTTCATGGACGTGGTACACAAACATGAGCATGAACACACCTGAGTAACGTGGGTTTCATGGACGAGGTACACAAACATGAGCATGAACACACCTGAGTAACGTGGGTTTCATGGACGTGGTACACAAACATGAGCATGATCACACCTGAGTAACGTGGGTTTCATGGATGTGGTACACAAACATGAGCATGATCACACCTGAGTAACGTGGGTTTCATGGATGTGGTACACAAACATGAGCATGAACACACCTGAGTAACGTGGGTTTCATGGACGTGGTACACAAACATGAGCATGATCACACCTGAGTAACGTGGGTTTCATGGATGTGGTACACAAACATGAGCATGATCACACCTGAGTAACGTGGGTTTCATGGATGTGGTACACAAACATGAGCATGATCACACCTGAGTAACGTGGGTTTCATGGATGTGGTACACAAACGTGAGCATGATCACACCTGAGTAACCATGAGCATGATCACACCTGAGTAACGTGGGTTTCATGGACGTGGTACACAAACATGAGCGTGATCACACCTGAGTAACGTGGGTTTCATGGACGTGGTACACAAACGTGAGCATGATCACACCTGAGTAACCATGAACACACCTGAGTAACGTGGGTTTCATGGATGTGGTACACAAACATGAGCATGCACACACCTGAGTAACCATGAGCATCAACACATCTGAGTAACGTGGGTTTCATGGATGTGGTACACAAACATGAGCATGATCACACCTGAGTAACGTGGGTTTCATGGATGTGGTACACAATCATGAGCATGAACACACCTGAGTAACGTGGGTTTCATGGTTGTGGTACACAAACATGAGCATGAACACACCTGAGTAACCATGAGCATGAACACACCTGAGTAACGTGGGTTTCATGGATGTGGTACACAAACATGAGCATGAACACACCTGAGTAACGTGGGTTTCATGGATGTGGTACACAAACATGAGCATGAACACACCTGAGTAACTTGGGTTTCATGGACGTGGTACACAAACATGAGCATGAACACACCTGAGTAACCATGAGCGTGAACACACCTGAGTAACGTGGGTTTCATGGACGTGGTACACAAACATCATTTCTGAATCATGTTTCCAAATCTTCTTGCTCTATGCATTATAGAAATATCAATTTTAATTATGCTACTGTTAATACATCCCACCATTTCTGTTCTTGTTTTCAGTATTTATAAATCTTATCACTTTTTGAAAAATAATCAGTGTTGTTTTTGAATAATAGAGAACTGCTCCCAAATCCAGCACTACCCCTTTCAGTCTAAGGAAAAATTGTAAAATTCATTTTGAAGAAAAATTAAGGTATCAAAAGGCACGGGTTCACCACTTCCCTTATCTATGAGCTGAGTTGGTAAAATATTTAACCGATTACAAGATCAGCTGCACTAACAAACACTTCATCACTTTTAGCTTACATCAAAATCAGTGCCATGCAAAACAAAAAAATACATTTTTAAAAAATCACAAACTATCAGAAGGCACCACTTCACCGCAAGGCTTACTGGTACCAATGTTCCAGGGTAACAAATTATTGTACTCATGCACAGGCAGAGTCCATTTAAAATGTAATTTTTTGAGTAAAATTGATATTTTATACTTATCCTGACTCATGCTCTTTTGCTTGTCTTCTTCTTCTTGCGAACATAGTGGAACACTTGTATCTCCTTAATTGAAGCTCCCTTCAATGTAAAATCACTAATTGGTACTCACCAAGAGTTGCCTCCCTTGCCCTTTTGGCGGGAACAGGTGTCGCCACCCTCTGGCCTCATGCTTCACTCTCTCCTGATTTTGCGAGCCCAACACTTGAATTTACAGGGAAATCCAAAGTGTTATGTGGGGAGGATGGGAGGGCTAACCTCATGAGTCAGGATAAGTATAAAATATCAATTTTACTCAAAAAATTACATATTTTTCCTTATCCTGACTCATGCTCTTTTGCTTGTAGAATCCTCTCTGGAAGCGGAGGTGGGCAAAACAGAATACTTTGGATTTATAGAATTAGTGATTTATATAGATATAACTGTAATAACCCCTCACGGGAACTTCATAAAGGCATAGACTTAGGATAATTCCTCTATTATAAGCCATAGGTTATAATGCCATACTGGGGTATTTACATTAATAATATACTGAGATATTATAAACAACAATATCAAAGCGACTCTGATAGAAGCTATACCACTGAACATATATACATAGTGCTAGAACTCCGTGGAGTTATAAGCTAGATAATGCATGTAACAATTATGCATATTAATCTCGTAAGACTACGTGTTAGCGTTCTGAGGGACTGTCAACTGCTGTCGCGAGGACCAAGGGACGAAATGGTGAATGCCTGAGGCGTCCTCGGTGGTGATATCTCTCAGGTAGTGATTAGCAAACACCATGTTAGATTTCCAAAAGCATCCTTCCATAATTGTATTCAATGAACAGTTACGTGTAGAGGCGAGTGTGGAAGCTAAAGCCCTGATCTCATGGGGATTTGATGCTGTTGGAGGGTCCAGTCCTGCTGCCTTGTAGGTATGAAGTATGACAGTTCTTATCCATATAGATATGGTGAGTGCGAGAGACTTCTGTCTGAGTTGTTGCCGACAAGGGAATGAATAATCGTTTGAGAAATCTTAGCCTTGTTTTGGAGCGTCGTAAATAGATTTTGAGAGCTCTGACTGGGCATAGAGATAAGTCCAGTGTATCTTGAGATCGAGAATGGAGGATAATGCAGGGATATGAAATAACCTGTCTGGTTGACCTGGTAGTTGATTTTTGGCGATGAAATCCCATCTTAGTCCCAGGTGTGCTGTGTTTTGATTGTCATCAAACTGTATCCTCTCATAATCTAGTCGTGAATTTCCGACATCCTGGCTGCTGTGGCTAGAGATAACAGGAAAAGCGTTTTCTGTGAGAGAAATTCAAAGTTTGTCGATTCCAACGGTTCATAAGCCTCACTTGTGAGGTGTTGTAACACTATATTCAGATCCCAAGCTGGAAGTGGAACTTCGCTTTTGGTCCTCAATCGGAAAGCAAGTAGTAAGGCCAGTAACTCTGGAGTTTTAGTCAATTTGACACCCGTTCTCATAGTAATCCACAGAACTAAAGCGGCAAGATATGTTGACAATGTCGAGCCTTTTAAATGTTTGTTTTGCCGTAAGTAACACAAATAATCTGCCACTTGTGGATGAGTAGCATCTCTTGCTGTAAATCCCTTATTTGCTGCGTAATTCTCAAAACTGTGCCACTTGTCGTCGTACAAGTTACGTGTAGAATTAAGTAAGGCAAAGCGTGACGCTTTTGCGCCCTGGTAGAATACCCTCTCTTGTTTAAACACATTTTAATACAGTCCATGCATTGAAGTTGGAATACTTCTGGGCTTCCGTGCACCTGTTTGGTGTGTGGATGTATTAATAGATTTGGCTTGGGTAGCTCTAGTGTTGGTTGACCGATTTCTTGAATTAGAATGGGAAACCACGTTCTGGCCCGACCAGTAGAGTAGCGACCAAAGTGAGTTGGAGGCTCTGTGTTTGTCTGATTTTCTGTAACACTTGAGGTATTATTGCTGGCGGCGGAAGCAGCGTGCGCGTTGAGGCCTTCCAGGATATGCTTAAATCCGTTGCCCATGCTTGTGGGTCTGGGACTGGTGACCACGAATGTCGGTAGCTGATTGTTGAAGCGTGTGGCGAATAGATCTACTAGCGGCTCCTATTTGCTTGATTATCTGTGCAAATATTTCTGTATTGAGCATCCATTCTGTCGGTGGCGGTTGATGTGGCGAGAGAGTCGTCTGCTAGTACATTCTTGGCTCGGGGAATGTGACATGCTCTGACATGTAGGTTTAGATCGTGGATTAGATCGAACAGTTGAAAGCTTAAAGTCAATAGGTTCAGTGATCTCGTTGAACCTTGTTTGTTCACATAGAAGCGCCACTGTCGAGTTGTCGGTATGAATCATTAAGTCGCATTCTGTAGAATGGTGCTCCAATGAAGTATGGCGTTGATTACAGCTTTCATCTCTAACATGTTTATATGGAGCTTGCTTTCTTGCTGATTCCATAACCCTGATGCCGTCGGTTGGCGAGATGAGCTCCCCAACCTTGGAAGCGGCGCGTCTACATATAGATGGGTTTTGAATTCCTGCTCTTCTAAACAAATACCTTCATGAACATTGACCTCCTGGTCCACCATAGTAGATGAGGTCTGAGGCGTTTGGTAGACTGAATGGTTGTAGGTCGTCGAGATGTGCATTGATGAAGACCTGTATTGGGCGTAACTGTAATCTGCCTGAGACTGTCATGTCTTGGGCTGATGTGAGAGACCAACAAGCTCTGCCATTGTCGTAGTGGTAGTAGAGAGAGTAGAGCTGGCGGAATGGTCTGTTGGATCTTGAGCCAGCGGTCTTCTGAATCTGACGATACGGTTGTGATTAAGTGATAAATCGAATGCCTAGGAACTGCAGATCTTGCGATGGTACTAGGTCCGACTTGAGTAAGTTTACTAACCATCCTAGCTGTGTTAGTAGCTTTATGATGTAGTTTAACTGTAGTTTGAGGCGCTGTGGATCTTGATCTACTTGTATCCCGTCGTCGAGGTAGAGCGCTCTCGTAGCCCTAGGCGATGTAGATAGGTGACAATAGGTTTCGTTATCCTCGTGAATAGCCAGGGGCTGATGATATGCGAATGGGAATTACTTTCCATTGGTAATGTAGCCCGTCTAGTGTAAATCTTAGATATTTCCTGGATTAGGGATGTATCGGGATATGTAGATATCGTCTTGCAGATCTATACTGGCCATGTAATCCATGGGGCGAATCAACTGCGTAACTGAGGAAGGTGTATCATCGCGAAACTTTGGTGGTTTTGCGTAGATAATTCCTGTTGAAAAAGCTCATGTTGTAAATGAGTCTGTATTTCTCCTTGGAGTTTTTCTTGGGTACTAGGAAAACTGGGGAGTAGAAGCCTGGTTCGATGTTTACTTGATCTAGTACTTCTATGGCCTGCTTGGTTATGAGTGATGTAACCGCCTCTCTTAACTTTGGTAGTTGTTGTGCCTGTAAGTCGAACTTGTAAGGGTTGACTGTCAGCGGGGCGTGGCCTGTAGTGGGATCTGAAATCCGTGTTGAAGAATGTTGGAGACATAAGGGTCTTGTAACATTCCCCAGTTCTCCCAGTGTAGTTGGAAGCGTCCACCCACTTGTGGCGGTTGTACTGGAGCGGCTGGGGTGGAAGACTCCAGTCGTTCGAACCTGTCTTTCAGCGTTTATAGTTGCGGGAACCTCTGGGTGTCCTGCCTCTTCCTGACCCTCCTCTATAGTTGCCATATGGGCGACGAAAGAATCTTTTCCCCTGGCTGGCTATCTTCCTATCCGTGCTTTCTGTAGTCGAGAACTTAGATCTCCTGAGTATCTTTGTGAAGTCTGCCTGATGGCTGGCTGGCTAAGCGTGTCCATCGACTTGATCATAAGGACTTCTCTGGAGTCCTTAGTGACTTCCTTGGAGACTTTGTCTATTCCTCCGTCAAAGATGTTTGGGGATGACCACGGGGCTGTATAGAGTGGAGCTGTAAAGTTCTCACCCCAGCTGCAGGAAGCGAGGAGGCCTTGGCGACGAGCTAAGGTCAGTGCTGCTGAGACAGATGTGAGATGATCTGTAAGGAACTGCTGGTCCTTCTTTTGCATCAGTAGGGCCGAGTAGATCATCCTATCATCTTCAGAGGTCGTATTCTACGAAATCTGGTGATAAGTGTCTCATTGATGGTTCTAGATCTATTTAGGCCAAAAACATCGTCTCGTCATGTTTTCTATCTGCACCAACTTGCGATCGTCAATCTTGTAGTTCTTGTTCTTAACATGGCTGATCAGCTTGTAGTTGTCATCGATGTCTTGTGCCTTCAGGAAGGGGTCCATGTTGTGCGTGGAGAACTTCTTAAGCGTGAAAGTTCGGCAGATGTGGTGTCTGCACTTTCGTAGCTTTAATGAAGGCTGTATCTAGATTATGTGGCACCGCGGCAATCCGGGTCGATCGGAGGTAAGGTGATGGCGTCTGCATCGTCTTCCTTCATCAGGTATGTCTGCGCTGAGTTGCCACTCTTGGGCGGATGAAGATAAATCTAGGTTGTTTACCATCCAATATCTTATCTCAGCGTCTGAGAAGATGATGCCTCCATCATCTTCTGTACCAACATCGGAGATGAGAGGTTGATGCTCTTCTGATGGTGACCTGTGGGCTGCTATCTCTATGTCGGGTGACACTTTCGGGGAGACCTGACTGTAGACCTGCGTGCCGACTTGTGTGGTGACCTGCGAGGTGATGTATGCGTGGAGATCGGCGTGGTGAGCGGCGTGGAGATCGTCTAGGTGATCTCGTCTATGGGAAGACCTAGATCTGCGAGGAGAATGTTGATGGCCGTGAAGCTCTTGAATAGTCCCTCGGCGTCCTTCTGGGCGATGGCGATCTGTGTGGCGACGCCGTGCAGCTTCCTCTGCGTCGGACCTGGGGGCGGCGCCTTGACTTCGTGGCGGTTTCCGTGGCGTCTGGTGGTCTGAGTCTGCATCTGAGGATGAGGCGAGGGCGGTGGCGATCTCTCCGTCTTAGCGAAGGCCTTCGCGAAGACTGTACATCTCGTCCTTCGTCGAGGTGGTCTGTGACTTCCTTCGAAGGCTGCTTCGTCGTGGCTGCTTCGCTGACTGGGGGTGCCTCTGGGGTGTCGTCTGCGTTGCTCAGGCCCTGGGCTGGCTGCTTCTCTCGTCTGTAGTGGCCCTCCATCATGGTCATGATCTGCGCAACAGCTTCGTCTGGGATGGTCTGCGGCGAAGTAGTCGGTGCCCTCTCTGCGATGACAGCTGCTGAGCCCTCAGGAAGTCGTCTGACATCAGTGTAGAGGCATCAGGCTGCATGGCGATCTCTGCTGATGTCACTGTAGCTGTCACGGGTCGCTTCTTGTGGCGTCGTCAGGGATGATGATCGGCTGATCATCGTAGAGAGCCCAGTTCGGCGGCTGGAGCGATCTCGGCTGAAAGTTCTTGGCGATTTAGTAGACTTCCCTTGGATGTCGGCGCTGCCCTGGGGAGTCGAAGTCTGCGTTGAGAAGGCGTCGTGGCCCTCTTGGACTTTAGCTGCGATGGCCGGGGGCGTCTGGGGAGGCAGGGCGCTTCTTAGAGGTGGCGGACTGCATCCCGCCCATCTTCCGGCGGAGTCTCTAAGCGAAACACCAGGCGGGAGGGGTCTATCGACAGCAGCTGACTGGAAGGGAATCCGATGTATCGGCCATGTCTAACCCTTGTTTGCGTGACCTATCTGCGATGCGTCTCCGCGGCGCAAAAGATATTTATGAAAAGCAGAATTGGATAGATTAATGCAGTAACTGCAGCGTGTATCAAGCGCACAAAGTAGCACAACTAGGGCATAATACATGCGGGTCAGCAACAGAAAAGCGTAAATTGCAAATAGTACAGATTTTCATCAGCGTAATACTAGCTGAACAATCCGCGAACTCCGTGAATAAACGGTAGAAATACGATTAATTATCAATGCAAATTAATGAAGGATACTAGCTATACCTCTATAGTAACCTATAAGGGGTAATAAACTAAGAAAACCAAAGGATATAGTGTGTAAGGAGACACAGGCTCTCACATCCTGCTCACTGGTGAAGAGGGAGAGTGAAGCATGAGGCCAGAGGGTGGCGACACCTGTTCCGCCAAAGGGCAAGGGAGGCAACTCTTGGTGAGTACCAATTAGTGATTTTACATTGAAGGGGCTTCAATTAAGGAGATACAAGTGTTCCACTATGTTAGCAAGAAGAAGACAAGCAAAAGAGCATGAGTCAGGATAAGGAAAATGGTTTTCCGTGGAAACCTGACATACAATTGAACTTGACTGTCTCATGTTGCACACAATGAAGTGGACGTAGATGAAGATTGCTATTTTTTAGCACATGGCCTATCTGTGGGTCATGATTAACTTGTGTATTAAGTTTGGTGAACCTAGCATGTATAGTTTTGATGATATGCCGTGGTCAGGTAACCATCAAACACATTTTGCATGTACCTAGCATGAACATAGCATGTAAACTTTAAGAGATATGCTCCGGACAAAACCATCAAACACATTTGGCACTAAGTCATGTTTCCATGGAAACAGCAAAAAAAACAAAATTCTGAAAAACCTTTGAAATAGCAAAAGGCACATCAATGGGTAATGATTAACATGTGTGTGAAGTTTGGTGAACATAGCATGTAAACTTTAAGAGATATGCTCCGGACAAAATAATCGAACACGTTTGGCACTAAGTCATGTTTCCATGGAAACAGCAAAAAATAAAATTCATATCTGGATCTAAACCCCAAAGGCACATCTAGGGATCATGCTTGATATGTGTACCAAGTTTGATGAAGCTAGCATGTATAGTTTGGAAGATCTGCTCCGGACAAGATGACATCCTCATAGTCACAGCCTAAGTCGTGTTTCCATGGAAACAGCAAAAAAACAAAATTTCTGAAAAAACTTAAAATAGCAAACGGCACATCAATGGGTAATGATTAACATGTGTGTGAAGTTTGGTGAACCTAGCATGTAAACTTTAAGAGATATGCTCCGGACAAAGTTTCGGGACGGACGGACAGAATGAACGCTATATACCCGTTACTTTTTAGCGGGGGTATAATAATAATGTGACAGCTTTATGTTAACTGTGCACAAACAAAATAGTGCAGTATATCAGAACAATATCATGACATGAAATAAATTAGAAAAGTATGGTTATGACTAACAGGACACATTCTACATGAAACGTTTAGGAAAAAAAAATTAGTTTTCTGCAATGACCTGAAAACAGGAAAAGGGGCTATCTTAACTGCAAACCATTTCAACCAAAATGTTCACACCCAGAAACCAATATTGACAGCCACGTTTCCCTTCTCAACCTGTCCTGGGACAGTGACTGACTGTCACCAATATTCCCAGCAAACATTAGTTTGGTCATAACACACCTGCATGTATTATCATTCTAAGTGCGAGTAAAATCTCTGGGGTGTCTGTTTCGGATTTATCTTCTATTTTTAATTCCTGTGTTCTTAACCTTGCTGAGAGAATTTTATCTGATTCCAGCCATGTTTTATTTTCTGAATATAATCTTTTACCTTCAGGCCACTGATACCAAATGCCCCGTTTTAAAACAAAAAGAGTTCAAAATTAATTTATTCCAGCAAGTATTCGCCTTTTAAATGACTTAACTTTGTCTGTCTATTGTGTTGTTTTGTATTTTCTTAACCTTTATGTCGTTTTAATATTAAATTATGTGACCACTTTCAAATGTAGAAAGAATTCCCCTTGGGGCAATAAAGTATTGTCATGGTCACCAGGTCAGTGTCATCATGTCCAAAAACTAGTGAAAATGTTCTATGGCCAGGTGTCTGTGGGTAAATCACTCAAACTAAATACTTTTAAAGTTTATCACATATCATGAAAAGGATGTACCAAGTAAATTGGTACCACATGGAATAGAACGATAATATACATTGAATATATATGATCAAAATAATCATAGTAGGCTTTCTCATTATGACAGTCATGTTTGGGGTGCTCCGAACTGGAATATTGTTGGTTGACGATGTTGAGGCAGGAATCTTATATACATACATGAACCATGTACGTTATCAAAATCAATCTAAAAATCAGTATGTTTCAACATGTTTTTATGCTTTCTATTCATGCCTTGACTGAATACTGTCATCTGTGTGCATGATTTTGAGGCAGTCATGGCATCACATTGAACAGTTTGTTTCCACAAATCTAACAGTTTGTTTATCTTATAACTAATTCCTCAATTCTTTTAACATTTAACTTTCCAGGTATATTTACATTTTTATGACTTATGCAACAAGAATCATCAGAAGATGACAAATTCCCCCGACCCCCACAAATTTGGAAGAACAAATCATCTGACAGTTACTTAACGTCCAATTTTTGGGGGACTAAATCAAAATTGTTTCCATGGAAATCATGAAAAATATAAATGTCAAGAATATGCAAATAGCCCAAAGGCACCACTTCAAGGTCTGCCAAGTTTTGTTGAAAGATATAGAACGGTTTTCGAGTTGTGCTCCGGAAACAAATCCCACCCCTCCCTTTTGAGACATATCCAAAATGTTTCCATGGAAACCAAGAAAAATATAAATGACAAAAATCTGCAAATAGCAACAGGCATCACATTAGGTTCTGTTTGATATATCTACCAATTTTTGTTGAAAAATATTGAAAGTTTTTTAGTTATGCCCCGGAAACAAAATGATTACGGACGGACGGACGAGGCATCGACTATATCCCCTGCATTACATGCCAGGGGATAACAAGGACGACTGTGGCCAACTGACGACTGTATCTCCTGAAATAATTGAACATTGGATGTTTGCTTGGATTACATTTTCCAATACTATTCATAGGTGACCACTTTGTTTTCACAAGTACTATTCGGGATGAAATCATTTGGGCCATCTGATCATGACACTACATACCTGAAACACAAGAATGATCAGCAGATGACACATACCCCAACCTAGTGAAAGTCAGAAACAGAATTGGCTGCTCTATGAGTGAAACAAAAAGAAAATGCTGTTGACTTTTTCACTATCCCAAAACATCAAAGCTTTCAAGATACCACTTGTGGGATCATTATAGCAAGTTGCATCAAGAAATATTTAACAACTTGTGGAGTTATCCTCCAGAAACCCCACTACCCTCATTGTGAGAAATGTCCAAGTTGTCATGAAAAAATAATATACATAATTTTAAAGCCTAAATCATAACAAGGCACCTGTTCACCACTAGACTGATCTGTGGTCCAAGTTACAACTGTTTAGATTTGAACAGTGGAAACAGCGGAGAGACTATATCCCCATTTTTCAGGGTACAATAAGGGCTGACTACTGCCAGCAAGACATAACAGAAACACTGCCTCGGTAAGGTACAATGACACATCTGAACAAAATGAAAGGGTAATGTAAGGACCTGCATCAAAAGGTTACATTGGCTATATATATACTCAGTGGTGTTTATTATGTGTAGCAAGTAGCTCAAACTTATTTGGATAATTTCCCCAATGTTTGTAGTCCAGGTATGTAGAGCACAGTTCAGCAGCTAGTCAGTATTAACGTACACAAAGGAGCCTTTGATCAACAGGGGCTTTTCACCAGAAACCCGGGATTATCCTTTTCAAGATCTGGATATATGAATGAAAATCCTTGCTGATGTTATTACCATCACATAAAGGAAATGTTATCTATTCAATCTACACAAATTGAAGCAATATTTTGAAAATGTGTCAGAAGTCAAGCCTGTCAATCAAATCCTTCTTGTGTGAGTTCCCTCTCATCTACTTGCCTGACCTTGCCTTTTACCATTATAGTAAAGAGAGTCTGGCAGAAATAGAAGTATATCAGTAAAGATTTCTGAAAGTAAAACACTCAAATACTGTTGGAAATAGAAAAAAACTGTTTTAGATCCACATTTAGATCCACAATTTATTAGTGCAGAAATGAGCAATGTGGTTGCAAGTCCAAGTCCAAGTCGACTTATTGGGAACAGACCTTGGCTTTATGCAAATTAGTGTACGATGATATTGTATTACAAAGGACACTTTTTGAATGCCCATTTTGAAATTAGACTTAGGTTCATTAGAAATGATAGCTGACATACAAAATAATATTTTTACTTGTGAAACTCTTAAGGGTGTAGCTACCATAGAGTCTCACTACCACTATAAATCAAACAGACATGGGGGGGGGATCGTCTCAAAACCAAAACCAGGTCGGGTGTCGCAGCCGATGGTTGGGGTCGGGCTGAGGGATAGAGATATCAGCTCAGATAAGATTATCCTTTAAAACCGACTAGAATATCACAGCATCAAGAATGTAATTTTCTGAATTAAATTGATATTTTATACTTATTCTGACTCATGCTTATTTGCTTGTCTTCTTCCTCTTGCGAACATAGTGGAACACTTGTATCTCCTTATTGAAGCTCCCTTCAATAAAACGTACGTAAAATCACTACTCACCAGAGTTATCTCTGTTTCCGGTTTTGGCGGGAAAAGTGGCGCCACTGTTTTCCCACGCTTCACTCTCTCCTGATAATGAGCCCGACACTTGAATTTGCAGGGAAATCCAAAGTGTCTAGTGGGGAGGTTGGGAGGGCTTACCTCATGAGTCAGGATAAGTATAAAATATCAATTTTATTCAGAAAATTACATATTTTTCCTTATCCTGACTCATGCTTATTTGCTTGTAGAATCCGACGGATTTGGAGGCGGGAAAAATACTTTAGGATTTAGTGTAGTGATTTACGTCAATATATACCCCCTATGGGAACCATTATTGGCACTGTGCTAATCTCTGCTGCTGTTTGTGACCCTGTCCTTTCAGCTGCCTTTTGATGGGGGGGGACCACAATTGTTAACATTTGGTCCTTTCTTCTGTTAACATTTATATGTGGATTTTGCGACTCCATTTCTTGATGCAAGCATCAAGTGGAGAAGCGACCCTTTCCTGTACGAGTATTCTTACAAGTACTGGGTCATATCACTTATGCTCGTCGTTAGACGTGCATTTAGACTTAAGCAGAACTCTGCTGAGTGTAGGCTTGGTGAGTCATGTGATAAAAGAGCGAGACTTCGTCTCAGCGTCTTTGAGGAACTGTCAACTGTTGTGCGACAACCAGTGGGACGAAATGGTGAATGCCTGAGACATCCTCGGTGGCGATATCTCTGAAGTAGTGGTTTGCAAACACCATGTCTGATTTCCAGAAGCAGCCCTCCATTATCGTCTGTAACGAGCAATTCCCATGAAGAGCGAGTGTTGACGCCAGAGCTCTAACTTCGCGTGGGTTGGAGGCTCTTGGAGGATCAAGTCCTGCTGCCTTGTAGGCCCGTAGTATGACAGTTCTGATCCAGATTGATATGGTAGTGCGGGAGACCTCCGTCTGTGTCGCTGTCAATATCGGGATGAAAACTCGCTTGAACTTGCGTCTCCTAGTTCTGGATCGTTGTAAATATATTTTCAATGCTCTCACTGGGCACAAAGATAAGTCATGCGTATCTTGTGGTCCGAGGACGGAGGATAATGCTGGGACGTCTGTCCGGTTGACCTGGCAGTTGATTCTTTGCGATGAAATCCCATCGTAGTCCCATATGCACTGTGTTTGTTTTTTTATCAAACCGTGTTCTCTCGTAGTCTAGAGCATGTATTTCTGACATCCTGGCTGCTGCTGCTAGGGATAGCAGGAACAGCGTCTTTGTGTCAAGAATTCGAAGGATGTTGTCTCTAATAGTTCGTAGACGTCACTGGGTGAGATGTCGTAGAACAGCTTTCAATCTCTGTTGTTGGTCCTCCAATTTATAAGAGCGTAACAAGGCCAGTAACTCTGGTACTTTCGTTAGCTTGCCACCTGTCCTCATAGTGATGACTGAGCTCAATGCCGCTAGGTATGTTCAAATTGTAGACCCTTTTAGCCGCTTTGTTTGCCTTAGGTGACAAATGTAGTCCGCCACTTGAGGGTGTGATGCTTTTCTAGCTGAAAAAACGTTTCTGGCAGCATATGTCTCTAAGCTTCGCCACTTGTCGTTGTACAAGTTGCGTGTAGACTTGCGTAAAGCTAGTGTCACTGCTTTGGCTGCTCTGGCGGAGTACCCTCTCTTGTTCAAGCACGCCTTGATACAGTCCACACGTGTAGTTGGAATGTCCCTGGGTTGCCGTGCGCCTGCTTTGTGTGAGGATGTACGAGTAGATTCGACCACTCTGGTAGTTGCAGCTGTGGTGGTCCTAGTTCTTGTATGAGAATGGGGAACCACATTCTCGCTGGCCAGTAGGGCGCGACCAAAATCAGTTGGAGGTTCCTGGTCTGGCTGATTTTCTGCAACACCCTCGGTAGTAGCTGGCGGTGGAAACGCGTAGCGCGTTTAGTCCTTCCCAGGATATGCTGAGAGCGTCCGTTGCCCACGCTCGTGGATCTGGTACTGGAGAGACGAATGTTGTCAGCTGATTGTTGAAACGTGTGGCGAAGAGGTCTATCAGCGGGGCTCCTATCTCCTTGATGATCTGTTTGAAGATCTCGGGATGTAGCATCCATTCCGTCGGAGATGGTTGAGTTGGACGGGAGAGTCGTCTGCTATGACATTCCTGGCTCCTGGAATGTGGCATGCTCTTATGTGGATGTTCAGATCGTCGATTAGGTCGAACAGTTGAAAGCAGAGGTCCAGCAGGTTCAATGATCGTGTTGATCCTTGCTTGTTTATGTAGAACGCCACTGTGGAGTTGTCCGTGTGTACCATGAGATGCGCATTCTGTAGAATGTTGCTCCAATGGAGTATGGCGTTGACGACTGCTTTCATTTCCAGCATGTTGATGTGCAGACTTTTCTCTTCCTTGGTCCATTTCCCGGCTGCCACATCGTTGTCGAGATGTGCTCCCCAACCTTGGAGTGACGCGTCCACATACAGATGAGTCTTGCACTCCGGCTCTGCTAGATAGATGCCTTCTCAGGTCATTACATCTCTGGGTCCACCATAGTAGATGAGGTCTGAGGTAGTCCGGGAGACCCGAAGGGGTCTGGAGTCGTCGAGATGAGCATTGATGAGGACCTGTAGCGACCATAGCGTAGCTGTAATCTCCCTCTGGCTGTCATGTCTTGTGCAGACGTGAGGGAGACCCAACAGACTCTGCCACTGTCGTAGTGGCCCGCGGAGAGAGTAGGGCTTGTGGGATTGTCTGTTGAATCTTGAGCCATCGGTCCTCTGGTACGACGATGCGGTTCTGCGTCGTGAGAAATCTGATGCCTAGGAACTGCAGGTCCTGCGTAGGTTCTAGGTCCGACTTGAGTAGATTCACTAACCACCCCAGCTGTGTAAGCAGTTTGATGGTAAAGTTCAACTGTAGTCTGAGATGCTTGGGATCTTGATGTACTTGAATCCCGTCGTCGAGGTAAAAGGCACTGACGTAGACCTCGATGATGTAGATATATGACTATGGGTTTCGTCACCCTTGTAAACAACCAAGGGGCCGATGATATTCCAAATGGCAGGACCTTCCATTGGTAATGTAGCCCGTCCAGTGTAAACCTGAGGTACTTCCTCGAGTCTGGATGTACAGGAATATGCAGGTAGGCGTCCTGTAGATCTATGCTGGCCATGTAGTCCATCGGACGGACGAGGTGGATTAGTTGAGGTAGATGTATCATGCGGAACTTGGGAGGTCTGCTCAGATAGTCTCTGTTGAATGTGCTCATATTGTAGATGAGTCGGAACTTTTCTTTGGAGTTTTTCTTGGGCACTAGGAAAACTGGGGAGTAGAAACCTGGCGTGATGTTGGTTTGATCTACGACCTCTATGGCTCGCTTTACTAGTAGAGATGAGACCGCCTCTCGTAACTTCTCTATCTGATGAGTCTTGAAGTCGAACTTGTGAGGGTCGACTGTAAGCGGTGGAGCGGCCTGTAGTTGTATGCGATATCCGTTTCTTAGGATGTTGGATACAAACGGATCTTGAAGTATTCCCCAGTTTTCCCAGTGTAGCTGAAGGCGTCCACCCACTTGTGAAGGTTGTACAGGAACGGCTGGTGGTGGAAGACTCCAGTCGTTCCGAACCCTTCTTTCATCGTCGATAATCCTTGGCCCCTCTGGGTGCCCTGCCTCGTCCGGACCTTGCTCTGTAGTTGCCGGCTGGGCGACGAAAGGAACTTTTTCCGCCTCTGGAGCTACCCACTTTCTTGTCCCGTGCTCTCTGTATCCCAGGAAACTTGGACTTGCCCGAGTAGCGCTGGGATGTTTGCCTGATGACGCTGGCCAGAGTATCTATGGACTTGATCATAAGGACCTCCCTTGAGTCTTTGGTAACTTCCTTGGCAACCTCGTCGATTCCTCCAGCGAAGATGGAAGGAGTTGACCATGGGGCTGTGTAGAGTGACTTGGTAAAGTGGTCACTCCAACTGCAGGAGGCGAGGAGACCTTGTCGACGTGCCAGTGTCAGCGCTGCGGAGATGGATGAGAGATGGTCTGTCATAAACTGTTGGTCCTTCTTCTGCATAAGGAGGGCCGAATATATCATCCTATCTTCTTCTGTAGTAGAGTCTCGGAATTTAGCGATGAGCGTTTCGTTGACTGCCCTTGATCTGTTGAGGCCGAAGTACATGCGCCTGGTAATAGTTTCAACTTGTGCCAACTTTTTGTCTTCAATGTTGTAAGACTTGGCCTTGGCATCACTGATGACTTTGAAGTTCTCATCGATGTCCTATGCCTTCAGGAATGGATCCATGTTGTGGAAAGAGAACTTTTTGGCGTTGAACTGTGGTAGATGCGGCGCCTGGGCTTTTGTGGCTGACTTGAAGGCTGCGTCCAGGTTCTCGGGGACCGCTGCGATGGGATCAATCGGAGGGAGAGTGATCGTGTCGACATCATCATTCTGCATGAGAAAGGTGTGAGCCGGATTATCATCCTTAGATGGTGATGCCAAGTCTAGACCCTTGGCCATCAAGTAGCGTATTTCAGCGTCCGAAAAGATGATCCCGCCGTCATCCTCAATGACGGAGTGTTGAGTAAGGGACGTTGATCCTCCTCCGATGGTGATCGTGGAGTCCTTCGCAACTGCGGTGACCTGTGTGGAGACCTGCGCGGAGACCTGCGCGGAGACTTGTGTGGCGACGTTCGTGGAGACCTGCGCGGAGACCTGCATGGAGATCTGCGTGGAGATCGCCGTGGCGAGTGGCCCGGCGAACTGCATCTGTAGGGTGACCTGTGCGGAGATGAGCGACTGTGGGTTCGCGAATGTCTCGGCGAATCCCTCGACGATCTGCGTGATGCGGAAGATATCTTGGATACTGTATCTGAAGTCCTTCGTGAATGCCTTCGCGAACGCTGATCATCTGATTCCGCATCTGGGGAATGGCGACTGGTCCTTCGTGAACGCTGGTCGTCCGATTCTGTATCCGGGGATGGGCGATTCCTCCTTCGCGAATGCTGATCGTCCGAATCCGTAGCAGGTGATGACCGTAGTCGCCCTTCGCGAATGCCTTCGCGGATGCTGATCGTCTGAGTCCGCCGCAGGGGATGGTTGAGTCGACCTTCGCGCAGGCTGGTCCTGCAGTGTAGATCTGCTGCCAGATGTCACGTTGATGGAGGCCCCTCAGAGACGACGTCTGCGTTGGAGCCTTCGCGAAGGCTCGGGACCTCTTTGTGGGCTGGCTGTGACTTCTTCTCCAGGCCGTAACACTGCTCCATCATCTCCATGATTTGTTGGGAGAACTGCTGCATAAAGTCCCCCGGGTTGAAGGTCTGCGGTGGTAGTAGCGCTGCCCTTTCTGCGGTGATAGCGACGTGGCCCACAGGACGCTCATCTGTTGTCAGCGTAGATACCTCGGGTTGCGTGGAGATCTGCGCTGAAGTCACCGTAGCTGAGACTGGTCTTTTCTTGGGATGAACCTCTGGGATGATGATCGGTTGATCATCGTAGAGTCCCTGTTCCGTCAACGGGACAATCTCGGCTGAGAAAGTCTGTGTTGTCTGGCGCTGCTTCCCTTCCCGTGGTGGTGATATAGTGCCATTATAGGTAGCTTACAGGCTCTCACTCTACCTGCCTCAAAGGGGCGTAGAGAGTGAAGCGTGGGAAAACAAGCAACTATGTGAAGAGTGGCAAGCCACTTTTCCCGCCAAAACCGAAACAGAGATAACTCTGGTGAGTAGTGATTTTATCGTATGTTTTATTGAAGGGAGCTTCAATAAGGAGATACAAGTGTTCCACTATGTTCGCAAGAGGAAGACAAGCAAATAAGCATGAATCAGGAAAAAGAATAATAATCAAACTAGCATCTCTCTCTCAAATTGGATTTTAAATTAGGACAATACAGTATAAAAATGGGCTATAGATCGCCAACAACTGAAGGTAGATCACCATACCAGGGACCATGGGGACTTACATTGCTTTTGCTACCTGCATGTATGGTCTGATCTATTGTTTTAAGTAGCTATTCGTATTTTTTCAAAGTTTTGCCCGATTTTACGAGTAAACATGCTTTTCTGGATATCCTATTACCCATCCCACTGAGCGTAAATTTCTGTAGGCCGATGTGGGTTTTTTTTAGACATATGCTATATGCAGGCTTGTTCCTATCCCTTCTATACCCTGCTCTTCAATTACACCCACACCCTTGTTCCTATCCCTTCTACACCCTGAGACCATTCAGCACCACACAGGAAATACACCCACACCCTTGCTCCTATCCCTTCTACATCCTTACACCCACACCCTTGCTCCTATCCCTTCTACATCCATACACCCACATCCTTGTTCCTATCCCTTCTACACCCTTACACCCACACCCTTGTTCCTATCCCTTCTACACCCTTACACCCACACCCTTGTTCCTATCCCTTCTACACCCTTACACCCACACCCTTGTTCCTATCCCTTTCCACCCTTACATCAACACACTTCATCCTACCCCTCTCCACCCTTAGATCAACACACTTCATCCTACCCCTTTCCACCCTTACATCAACACACTTCATCCTACCCCTCTCCACCCTTACATCGACACACTTCATCCTACCCCTCTCCACGCTTACACCGACACACTTCATCCTAACCCTCTCCACCCTTACACCGACACACTTCATCCTACCCCTCTCCACCCTTACATCAACACACTTCATCCTACCCCTCTCCACCCTTACACCGACACACACTTCATCCTACCCCTCTCCACCCCTTACATCAACACACTTCATCCTACCCCTCTCTCCACCCTTACATCAACACACTTCATCCTACCCCTCTCCACCCTTACACCGACACACTTCATCCTACCCCTCTCCACCCTTACATCAACACACTTCATCCTACCCCTCTCCACCCTTACACCAACACACTTCATCCTACCCCTCTCCACCCTTACACCGACACACTTCATCCTAACCCTCTCCACCCTTACATCAACACACTTCATCCTACCCCTCTCCAACCTTACATCAACACACTTCATCCTACCCTCTCTCCACCCCTTACACCGACACACTTCATCCTACCCCTCTCCACCCTTACACCACACACTTCATCCTACCCCTCTCCACCCTTACATCAACACACTTCATCCCTACCCCTCTCCACCCTTACACCCCACACACTTCATCCTACCCCTCTCCACCCTTACACCGACACACTTCATCCTACCCCTCTCCACCCTTACACCAACACACTTCATCCTACCCCTCTCCACCCTTACATCAACACACTTCATCCTACCCCTCTCCACCCTTACATCAACACACTTCATCCTACCCCTCTCCACCCTTACATCAACACACTTCATCCTACCCCTCTCCACCCTTACACCGACACACTTCATCCTACCCCTCTCCACCCTTACATCAACACACTTCATCCTACCCCTCTCCACCCTTACATCAACACACTTCATCCCACCCCTCTACACCCTTACATCAACACACTTCATCCCACCCCTCTACACCCTTACATCAACACACTTCATCCTACCCGACGCTGGCCCCATACTAGTTATCTACCGTCCACATATTTTAGATCAGTCATTATTTAACATAATCCTGTTTGTACATGACACAACATTCACTTTTGCAAATCATGAACACTGGTCAAATGAGATCAGTGCTCTAAATAGATGGTTCACATGAAAACTACTCCAATACAGATGGATTGCAACTTACAACCGTATCAAATATGCAGGCTTAAAAACTAAACTCTGTCATGGTAATTGTTGCTTTATCATGTCTTTTTATTCTAAAAAATGTTCATCAAAACATTGGTAAAATTCTGTTTACTGTATTAGGTATTACTTTCTACTACAACAGGAAATGTCACTTCATGTGGGCAACAAATGGATTTTCTCCCAATCCTGCATTGCCATTGGTTAATAAACCCACTTGAATTCTCAGTTAATTTACTTCACTGTTGGAATCAGAATCCAAAAATATAACATCAGATTTGTGAATGATAGAAGCACAATAGCACACCTGTATTTGTCAATTCTACAGATGGGTAGCACAGTACTTATTGGTTTAAAACTAATATTGTAGTCTATCATAGACATCTTGAAACAAGTATATACAACACAGCCCATGCAAGTCTATGATACAAGTTCATCTAGTTTCTGCAGTTTCTGAAAATGAAGAAAAACCTCTGGGACCCTATTCACTATAGTTCATCAACATGATAAGATCATCAAAGAACTGTTTTTCCATAAAATATGTTTATTTCAAAGACTAGTTGTTAGTCTACAAGTACTGGTACTCATTTTCATGATGACAAGAAAAGTACTTGTGTGGTTGAAGAATTACCAGAATCAGTATGGCATGACACTAGAGAGTACAGGGCATAAATACAAATCTACAAACACACTAGATAAGCATCTATGATATGACATTCACCATAGTTTATAATCTATTACAGCAGCATAGTTATTTTTAGAACAAATGCATTTCTCAATCAACCTCCAATACATCTTCCCACTGCAGCAAATCATGGCAATAACTGGAAAACTCAGTTGACCAGGTTGATGGACCACCAGGCATTTTATCTTGGAATTACGTCAAAAGGATAGAGAAATACGTTACAAAACTTCATTGACACACTATGGAACATTGGACTTTTCTTGGCCACAAGTAGTAAAATCCAGTTACTATGAATTACTTTATCAATTTGTTTTGATTTAAGAAACATTTTTTGATTCAATATAAACTGTGTGTACAGATGTTTGTTTTATTGTACAATATTATTGAATGTATGTGAAAGTTGAATATTATCAAAAAAAACCCATTTAGACAACACCATTAGTGCAAGAACATGCAGATGCAGCTCTTTTTCCAACATTTTCATGATTACTCTATGATACACGTAATTTGCGTGTGTGCTAATGCTTATTAAAAGTGATGACAAAATGTTGCAGCAAATATATAAATTTCTTATGGTAACGACAAAAATTGCAAAACAAGTGTGTTCTTCAAGAAATTGCAATTTGTTTAACAACTCGGTTATGATGTTAATCATTAGTGAGATGCAAATTTCCAAGTGAATGGCAAAAATGGTTCCATATTTAACATGTATAACTATCATTGATCATGCTGATGGAAATATTTAATATTTTAAACACTGACATATGATTAAGTGGAATTATTATCCAAACCTTACTTCTAATAAGCATACCAATGAATAATCTGTTGAAATCTGATTATATTCTGAAAAAGAAATCCTATGAAAATATGAAACTGGAAATGTCTGCATTGAAACACTTGTACGGTTGCAAAGGTAGATAATGTTACAAAGGTACAAGATAATGTTACTGATTCAAATTATTTTTAACTGTGTGTATATTATGGTTTGGTTGGTTTGTTGTTTAACGCTGCACTCAGCAATATTCCAGCTATATGGCGGCACTCTGTAAATAACTGGACCAGACAATCCAGTGATCAACAGCATCAGCATCGTTCTACACAATTGGGATATGATGAGTCAAGCCAGCAAGCCTGACCAGCCAAACCCGTTGTGAAAAATATTGTCAATGAAAACAAGTGTTCCAGAATTGTTTGTGTTGTTCGATTATGAAAAAAACATGATCGATTGCTTGGTCGTTTAGTCATTGTGACCAATCTTCGATTATTTCAATTAATCAGACCACCAATTGTGTGTATAATTAGGAGATAAACATCATGTGTTGGCCAATTTTTGGGTGTTATTGAGTATTTGAAGCACGGGAATTCATTTGGAACCGACGGCGTCAGCGGAGGTTTCAAATGGAATATTCCGTGCTTCAAATACTCAATAACACCCAAAATTTGGCCAACACATGATGTTTATCGACATTGTAAACACAAAAGTAAACCAAAAGGTCCACACACGTTTTTGTGTCTGCACTCATTGACATCGTGTATGGGTACCGCAGTGAAATGTCATCAACAGGCCGTTTCGGCTGTCTCTCATGGTAGCATCTAGAACTGCTCATTTGTGACGTCATTCGGACTTTACGTCACAATATGATTTGAATGACGTCATCACTGCTGACGACGTAACAATACAATGGTGTGAGCGATGTTTGTATGTAGTAATACGCAGCGAATTTCCGGGAATCGAATACCATTTGATCACGTTTTTCAACCAATCAGATTAAAGAACACAGTGACTTTTGGTTTACAATATGCATTAATGAATGAAGTTGGACTTACCATTGGAATACCATGGGATATGTGACACAGATTATGATGGAATACCATTGAAATATGTGATCAGGATTATGGTGGAATACCATTTAGATAGATGGCATGGATTATGGTTGAATACCATTGGAATATGTGACATGGATTATGGTTGAATACCATTGGAATATGTGACATGGATTATGGTGGAATACCATTGGAATATGTGATCAGGATTATGGTGGAATACCATTGGAATATGTGATCAGGATTATGGTGGAATACCATTGGGATATGTGACATGGATTATGGTGGAATACCATTGGAATATGTGATCAGGATTATGGTGGAATACCATTGGAATATGTGACATGGATTATGGTGGAATACCATTGGAATATGTGATCAGGATTATGGTGGAATACCATTGGAATATGTGACATGGATTATGGTGGAATACCATTGGAATATGTGATCAGGATTATGGTGGAATACCATTGGAATATGTGATCAGGATTATGGTGGAATACCATTGGGATATGTGACATGGATTATGGTGGAATACCATTGGGATATGTGACACAGATTATGGTGGAATACCATTGAGACATGTCATCGGGGTTATGGTGGAATACCATTGGAATATGTGATCGGAATTATGGTGGAATACCATTGGAATATGTGATCAGGATTATGGTGGAATACCATTGGAATATGTGACATGGATTATGGTGGAATACCATTGGAATATGTGATCAGGATTATGGTGGAATACCATTGGAATATGTGACATGGATTATGGTGGAATACCATTGGAATATGTGATCAGGATTATGGTGGAATACCATTGGGATATGTGACACAGATTATGGTGGAATACCATTGAGATATGTGACATTGATTATGGTGGAATACCATTGGGATATGTGACACAGATTATGGTGGAAGACCATTGAGACATGTCATCGGGGTTATGGTGGAATACCATTGGAATATGTGATCGGAATTATGGTGGAATACCATTGGAATATGTGATCAGGATTTGGGTGCAATACCATTGAGATATGTCATCGGGGTTATGGTGGAATACCATTGGGATATGTGCCACAGGTTACATTGGAATTGGGAGAGTGGTAGGATCCATCCAAGAGTTTGGTTGGGACCCCACTTTCTCACATCTGATGACATTACATATATATTTTTGTTAAAAGTTCAGTTTGTAGTGTTTTATATATTGTGTTATTCATCATATTCATATCCTTTATGAGGACTATTGGTTTGGATAGCAACAATGATTTAACGATATATAGACTCTAGTGTGTGGCCTTCTTCATATTGCTGACCGAGTCTACCTCTATATTTAACTAAGAAAAGTTCTGACCGCAACAGAGAACATATAGCAAATCATTAAATTTGCAAACAAAACTCTGCTTCTGAATGAATATATGTCAGAGGCCCAGATAAGCTGCGTATCCGGGTAAAATACGCATATAAAATTTCCAATTACGCATTGAAAAATAATTGTTGCGTACCAATTACACATTTAAAATGTTAGATATGCAAAAATTTTAAAACAAATGCACGTACGGAATATATTTATAAAAATCGCTTGCGTAATGAAAAAGACATCGATTGCTATCAAGTTGTACTGTTAGTATAAGTGCTGTACTGTCCATTTAGGATGAGTGTTTTTTTATGAACTCATTTCCATTATATTTAAGTTGGTTTTGATTAGGTATGACATAAGGCAGAACATACCTGCTTAGTAAACTTACTCAGTCACATAATACTTAGGTGAATAAAATGACTGAAATACGCACGTTTGAAAGCAGTGGGTAACGGAAAATGAAATACCCACTCAACATTAATAATACCCACTCCAAAAAAATACAGTGGGTACAGTACCCACATGAGGTAAATCTTATCTGGAGGTCTGTATGTTATGTTATGCTGACATTGGTGTCGTGCGATATATATTGAAAGTAAGATACCTGTATCCATCTCTCCGTTTCGTGAAGGGCCAATTCCGTAAAAAAATCCATCTCTTCGTCCTCGAGAAATTTTGCATCCCATGCATCGTTATCCGGTGTGTCCTCGGCCATTGTTTCGCCGCGCGTAAATCCGCTGGGTTGGGTCTGACAGTCAGAGGGCACAAGACGGCCAAGCCCAGGCCAATGGCTAGCCTTGATCAACACCAAAACACAGCCCGCAGGTGACAGAATTTTGGCGAAAATTCAACAAGTGCTGATTGACAACATGTATTACTCCTCCCAACGACGATATGGACACGGGGGCTGCCACATGGGTATATCCTCAATGAAACTGCACTTGTCACTACCACGTATCATCTACAAATAACTTTCCCATGTGCACATTTTGAAAACATCATTATGTACAGCACTCACTTCCCCCACACTCGGCCTGACACGGTCCAGTGCGAAAAGTCACGTGTCACGTGATCCACCTGAACCCGTCAAAAGTAGGGGCGTTCACATCATAAAGTCGGGGTTTGTTACATATGATGATGTTTATGACCCCTTAGCTCGACCAACGAGCGAAAGGACACCATAAACCAGGTGTTGTATGATATATAACCACCTCGTGAAATGACCATTGACGACGGTATGTCGGTCCTCTGACGACAGTCTATCACTGAAACAATACGATCCGAATGGAATCGAAAGTGGCATTTCTGCAGACCCATTGGACGGACTGTATGGATGTGTAAAGTTGGTATAGATCTGCCGATAGATAGCACGACCAATGCCTCCGGTTATATAGATCACTCTCCCTGGCCAAACAATACACCAGAAAGAATAGTGTGTGGGCAAGTCTTGATAGCCTCAGCTCTTGGCCTCAATTAGGACTTTTTGGATTGGGGCCAATTTTAGATATATATTTTTTATTAAGATGATTTCTGTGACTACATTTTAATCTACCCGTACTGAGTTTTCATTAGTTTTAGTGATTGTCCAGAATATTTAAAAAATAACATATCTTCACGCACGACATTCAGCCCTTCTCGTGTTCTCTGTTTGAACAAACCAAACTTCTACACCCTGTAATGTTATTAGTAAGATTAAAATAGTAGTCACTTTAAGATAACTTTGAAGTTCAATATTTACGTATCTGTCTTAATGAATTATATTCTAGTTGTATACAATTTTCAATTAATCTGTGCTTTTGTTTAAGGCTTTTTGACAACTGTAAGTACACAGAATGTACTCTGGACCAGACAATCTAGTGATCTTGACTGGTTTACAATGAAATACGTCAGCCAACCCTCCGACCACTCGATCCAGCCGCCTTCAAGACCGCTAGACCTTCGGGATTGGTGCAGACAAAGCCCCTATTGAGATCTAGTCATGCATTGAAATAAGAACTTTGATGTAATCTCTGGTTGCTGTTAGGCATCCTTGTGAAAAATTACAGTATAATTTCATGATTTGATGACGTGTAAACGGTGATGGTGATGCGCTGTTCATGTACAAAAGTTTATATATAATTTTATTCTGAACTATTAAACTTCAGTAGTAAAGCTTCATGTCTGTATTTGTTTTTCACATTATTTTAGGTCATTAGCCAAACACAGGATTACATATAAATGACAAGAGCAAGCATGTTCCTGTTTAGAGTAATTTGTCCTTATGTTATAATATAAGGATGAAGCAGCTTTAAACACGTTTTACAATTAGTTAACAGTTGAAAGTCTTGGTGTATATTTTGATTTAACCTTGCTCCAAGGCTCTACTGAATGCTGAGCCAATGGATGTATAGTAATTCTATCCTTCGAAGGGGCATGTCTAGATAAGCGGACTAAGGACCCAAGTGTGTTATTTGTTATTATTTTTAGAAATCATCATTTAAACTATGAATTTTGTACCTTAGAGACTTGTGCAAGTCTAACTCTAATACGACTGAGTGATATTATATTTCGTGCTAAATGTCAAGGGTAACTGAAAGTGTCTACAGGTCTGTTGTTTGTCTTGTTGGACTCTGGTACAGACATACGATCAGCGCTATCGCGGGGTGTCCATTTCCACATAGATGTACTCTGTTAACATCGGACAATAGCTATTGGACATCCGATACCACCATGGAAGCCTGGCAACCTTGTGAACATTGAACAACCTCGCCGTTATCCAGCGTAACATATGACATAATATGATTCTACCAGTTCAACATGCAACGTATATTCTATCTATAGCTGACTAAATATTAATCTGAAAACATCCCGCTTCGACCATAATGTGTGAATTATCACAGATGCGACCTAGATCTGCCTGAGGCGCATGCTCAAACTGACCCTCCACCAGGTCGAGCGAGCTGGGTGTAGCCTACGGGCTAATTACATTGGCATATTATGAGCATTTCTGTGTAATCACAGGATGTCTGCAGGCACGCTCACAGCATACCTGCTGAAGATTAGGGGAAATCAATTTATACACAGGCAAAAATGTTAAGTACGTGTATGACATTGGGGGTCATGTCAGTGATTGATATGATAATATATACATGCAGCCCTTAGGCGGTCAGTAAGCCGCTACTTGCCATACCCTTTCAAACAGTCGGTTTGGTATATTATGGTAAATCAGTCACTAATATAAACTCATGGGCAAAAGAAAGTATAGGTCATTTTGAAGGTCAGTAAAACAGAAACAACACAAGATTTGGATTATGTAATAGATGTAATTTGTAGCAAATTCATTTGCACTTTGCTGTGTGTACAAATCATCACCTGGTTGAAAGAACTGAAAGGTGACATTGACATTCAAACAGTCAGGGGGGAAATACCAAAGTTACAATGATATTCCTTTGACGAATTGCGCACACAAAAGACAGAAAGTTTGTTCCAGAACGATCACAACGTAAGTAGCGTGTGTGTCCGCCAGCAGCCTCAATGCACGCTCGTGCACGTCGTCGCATCGATGACGCCAAGCGTCGGATGACGTCATTTGGCAGTCGCTGCCATTCGTCCCTCAGTGCCACTTCCAACTCTTGTCTTGTCTGTGGAGGGTGATGACGACCACAAATTTGTCTTCCCAAATGATCCCACAAATGCTCGATCGGATTCATATCTGGTGATCGAGAAGGCCAGGGTAGAACATTAACGTTATTCTGATTGAGAAAGTTTCTCGTCGCTATTGCTGTATGGGGAGTTGCTGGTTGATTGTTCAAGAAAGGTAAGACAACAGGCTGCAAGACTTGATTTCGGTACTCGTTAACATTGAGATTCCCCTGAATAACGACCAAGGGTGTCGTTTGGTCGCCAATAATGCCACCCCATACCATCACACCACCTCCACCGTAGGCATGGACTTCTTGAATGCATGCTGCTGCAAAACGTTCACGCCATCGCCTGTAAACTCTCTGTCGGCCGTCATTTTTGTGCAGACAAAACCGACTTTCATCGGTGAAGAGGACCCTACGCCAGTCACGCACTTGCCAGCGGTATACTCGTCTTGCCCATTGCAGTCTTTCAAGTCGGGGGCGGTGGGGTAGCCTAATGGTTAAAGCGTTGGCTCGTCACGCCGAAGACCCGGGTTCGAA
The DNA here is from genome assembly GCF_003918875.1 of Haliotis rubra. Taxonomy (NCBI): domain Eukaryota; kingdom Metazoa; phylum Mollusca; class Gastropoda; order Lepetellida; family Haliotidae; genus Haliotis; species Haliotis rubra. The sequence continues at coordinate 634,503 of NW_025767037.1, read as the reverse complement.
TCCTTCACAATGTGTGAAGCCCATTTCGGGTGTCCCCCGCCGTGATGTTGCTGGAATATTGCTAAAAGCGGCGTAAAACCAAACTCAATCAGTCAGTCTTTAAAGTCGATGTTGTTGTGTTAGTCTCATTTCACGGAATGGTCCATAGCAACGTATTCCACCTGCTCTCAAACGTCTGAGGACAGTCCTTCGACTGATGCGACGTCCCAACGCTGTTTCGGCCGTTGACGTTGCCGTAACAAATCGATTTCGGAGGTGTATCAGGCGTATATGGTGATCTTCACGTGCGCTGGTTACACGCGGACGTCCATTCCTCGGCCTGTCCTGTGTTCGGCCTGTCTGTCTGAATCGTTGGAGGAGTCTTGCTATCGTCAGTGGCGTACAACCAAATCTTCTTGCAATTCTGACGTTCGTCGCTCCCATATTGGACATCCCTATGGCCCGCTCTCTGTGTTCTGGCGTCAGTCGTGGCATACTTTTCATGTGTTTTCAGCAGCTGTGATATTACGGGACTGATGCATCGCATTTATACCGAAACTTTGCACGTGCATTATGTGCTAGGGGCATGGAACATGCTTTCCACATTTGTGACGTCATCACTCTCACCGTTCGAACGTGTTGCGTTTTGGCGGTGTATTTCCCTTCCCAGTAGTGGGGCTAACATTGCCAGCATGTCTTATTCTCATAACCATGTCAATGACAGTGAAAAAATAATTTTTCCAGTCCCATACTTTCTTTGGCCCATGAATTTAGTTCAGCAGTGATACATGTCAAACCGATACATAAAACACAAACACGCGCGCGCACTGAGAAAGTCGTATATTTGTTTGGGGATGTTTGTTTTTTTTTGTGTTTTCAATAGGAATAATGTTTCGCAATAACGCTTCGTCTTGTCAACAGTTCCACAAGGAATGGAGGCGGACGGCGTTCGTCAACAATAACGTAGCAGGATTTGCCTGAAATGCACGTGCAGTTACCGTTGTCCATACCATCCGGGGTTACACGTACGGCCACTCGCAATAGAAAAGTCAAACAGTAGCAATATCATCAAACATAGCCTATGATGTTACAAGTGGTGTTATGATACTATGCATGCAACACTGACTTGCCGTCTCATCTGGTCAATGATGTTGTTGGAGAAGACTCAAGGCTGGTTACTCCAAACATCCTGCACCAGTGTGCGTGCATGTGCTACCCTTATTAAAACGCAATGTTATACCTTGTGCAAGAAAATCAACACTTGGTCCAACATAACAAAATTACGTTCATTTGGAATATTTATCCTGTACATGTGCACCTATCAAGAAAGCCCCTTGCGCACACCAGACAAATGGGTGAACATATATAGAGCCAATGTATCAGCTATCTTTTGACTTGCATTGGGTTCCCTCACAATGGAAAATCCCTCGAATTATTCCTATACTGCAGAGAAATATAAACAAACTGTCCTTGACTATCGCCACGTTGCACTCTCGTCAATTGCCATGGAGTGCCTATAGACTACTAGGGCGTATTATTCTAAAGTTTCTAAAGCAGTCAACGTCACATGTCTTGGATCCACTCCAGTTTGCTCAGTCTGGGTGCCGTTGTACAACCTCAGTGCTAAAGACTACCTTATGTCTATGTGAAGGTTACGGTCACCTTAGCGCTAAGATCGCTTTCTACAACTGCGCTCTGGTCGCGGTGAAGCAGACGCGACCGTATTACTTCTACACAATATAAACACACAATAGTAATATCATTCGTTGGATTGAGTCCTTCAGGAAGGACGTTCGTCCGAGTCACAGTAGGCTGTCATCAACTTTGAAAACCAATACAGGAACTCCCAAAGGTTGTGTTTCATCACCGGTATTGTTCACGTTATATAGAATCGAACCTGTCCGTGACTCCACTGGATCTTACACAGTTACATTTACAGATGACTAATAAGCATCTCAGAGGACTATTACCTTTCCTGCAATTCAAACACTCAAAAATTTATGCTAAATGCCGCAAAGTTTCTATCCTTATTTTACGACTGCTTTATTAAATGTGTTTTAACTGCTGTTCATGCATTGCATACAGGCCTGTCTGTGGTAAACAAAAACAAATTAAGCAAATCAGCCCTTTTAGCTAGCAAAATATGCAATGTTAATATTTGATAATCTAAGTGTGCTGTATGAGAAAAGAGTAAAAGAGGAAGCACAGAGAAATGCCTGTGGCCGCTCTCATTACAATAACAAACGTTTTAAGCAACCTTTTTATAAAGACTAATAGATCCCCGAACTCTCCCTTCTCAGATACAAACTGGTACATAACTCTCCCTTCTCAGATACAAACTGGTACAGAATTCTCCCTTCTCAGATACAAACTGGTACAGAATTCTCCCTTCTCAGATACAAACTGGTACAGAATTCTCCCTTCTCAGATACAAACTGGTACATAACTCCCCTTCTCAGATACAAACTGATACAAAACTCTCCCTTCTCAGATACAAACTGGTACATAACTCTCCTTCTCAGATACAAATTGGTGCAGAATTCTCCCTTCTCAGATACAAACTGGTACAGAATTCTCCCTTCTCAGATACAAACTGGTACAGAATTCTCCCTTCTCAGATACAAACTGGTACAGAACTCTCCCTTCTCAGATACAAACTGATACAAAACTCTCCCTTCTCAGAGGCAGACTGTCACATCATCAGAGCGACTCAAGCCAAAGGGGAGCTATAATTCTGATGCTCTCTCAACCCATATTTTCCAAGTTAGACGGTAAACTGACTCAATTTGCTGGTCATGCTACAGATAACCAGAATTCTGAAATTATTTATCATGAAACGTCAACTCTTTCTTGTGCTTTAAATATACAAAAAAGTCATCTGCTGGAGGCGGTGGTTAAAATGCATGTCTGGTGACATGGCCAACTCAGCTGAGCTGAACCCCGCCCTAACGTTGCAGGCTGGAATCTCCTGCAGTATCACCCTTGTTGACACTCGATGGCGGATGGGGAGCAGGAATGCCGAATCCTATAATTAGACCATGGATCACAATACATTATCTGGGATATCCAAAGTGCCTCTGACAAGTGTAACAGGTGTAAAATGTCATACCACTTCGTATAGGCTAGCATAGTGGTTCCCTCCCAGTGGAATGTGCACTGGGGCAACAGTCATCAGTCTTGTGAGCTCCCCTGCATTATAACAAATTTCCAGCTCATATCCATTCTAACGTCCATGATGATTGGTTTTAAAAACATAATCACGTACGCCTTTGCCCAAAATATTTAAGGTCAATATGGACTTTAATCAGTAAATGGGGAAAATTACAATGACAGGTTGTTCAAAACATGCGCTCAATATAGCAATATCGCTCTTGCATGGGGAGGCTCGCGACAGTTTAGTACAAGATCGGATAAATATACACATATGTACTGTCGTTGCCAGAATCACGTATAGAAACCATTTCAAATCCAGTTCTTGGAGTCGCAATTTTAATGTCTCGGAGAAACTGTCCACCAGAAGATACATCGAACTAATACAGGTAAATATCTATTATTGAAAATTAGGTGATCTTCAAATATGAATGTTAATGATTTAAATACAGCAATCAGCAATCCTTGGTGGCTTGGATTTGTTATATTTCCTTCTGCCTGCCTGTGATGTCTTCCCGTCTGGCTTCACACACTTTGTGTCCTGGCACACCCGTACATATTGAATATCAAGTAAGACATCACTGCCTTGGAATTTGTTTTCAATAAATGTCACTTCCTTATTCATAAAATATACAAGGATGAATGCCATAGTTACAGTGTTTGAAGTCGCACGCCGGTTTTGTATATTTGAACTCTTATCCAGGTTAACTCAGTTGATACAGTTGGTGTCCCATTCCGCCAACAGTCTACACATGCCAGGGTTCATGGTCCAGCAGCTGAGCAGCCACTTTGTTCTCTTGTATTGTACATAAACTATTGAATTTAATAACATTCATTAGTATTGTTGTTTGAGACACATATTGAAATAGTCTTGGGATATAGCCTTACATGTGTTTAGTTTTGCAGTTGAGATGGACTTAAAAGTTTAGTTTCAGCTTCAGACAACGCCAGAAACATTATGTTCTGGTGTGAATTTTGATTTTTTTTCATTTTCATACAACAACGAAGGCCTTCTAAATGGTTGTTGATTACTCCAGCTCTCAGCAAGAAGCACGCGTTTTATCTAGCCCATTACTTGTTGCATCCTCGAGAGGATCTGTTGGTGTTCTCGTGTTAATCGCGATCGAGGACCATACATCCATTAATGGAATACAAACACATGTGGCCACAAGCTTGGACATATAGGGAGTACCATCCAAACATACGGTTACTGAGTCCGTGAGAATCCCGCACATCAGGTGGAGGTCAGCGTCTACCTCAGATGATGGTGTAGTTGATATTAGCAAAGGAACAAACAAGGGCAACATTCAGGACAGAAATTTAAAAATCTAATTGCAAGTCACATGACAGTGTTTCTTTACTCTGGTGCAGTCAATGTTGTTAAAGCCACTGTTGTTAAGTTTCAATGTTCCATGTCCCGCTGACATCTTTGACCATGCATGTGTTCCTCTCTGGAAGCGATGAATGTTTCACTTCCGCCCGGCAATATGGAGAAACGTCTACAGATGTAGACTGCAGACTTTCCTCAAAACCGAGCAAAAGAATACCCCTCTCTGGTCCCGAACCAAAACTTTATGACATCAATAACTGGTATGCAAACGTACAAGATCCGAAAATCCCTAGAAACATCCTAGATCCATTTCGATTGCCGATACTTTCAGGAAAACCAAGCATCTGGAAGTCTGGAATTCCAAGACCAGGAAATTAGGCACCAGTCATTGAAACATATAGGCGGTGATATAGACATTAACAAAGAACAATGCTACTCTGACAGTCTGTGGCTTCAAATTCAAGAGAAGAATAGACCGGCACCTTGACGAAGACATTTTCCCACAAAAGCTGAAAATATGAGTTGCAGACAGAGAAACAATGACTGCAGATACAGTACCTTACTTTGTTGGACTATAAAATGGGGAAATGCTATGTACGTATGAATGTGAATATTTATAGGAGACAACGAGGATCTATAAATATACATGTATATATAATGACTACACAGCGGAATCCGAGTGATCTAACGTATTTAGCATTTATAGAGCCGAAAATGCTTACCAACTTTGTTTTGTTAAATGTATTTTAAAGGTATGCTGAACGACGCAAGGGCTGTATGCCGCCCTTGCCTAATGCACTTGACATATGTTCCCATGGCCTTTCGCACGTACACCTCGCTCGTTGTCGACTCGGGTTATGAAATGTATGTCCCGGGGTTAGTACAAGTCATTTTGAACTAACTCGAGCACATTTATCAATCACCAAATTATGTATGAGCCGTATTATTTCGTTGAACGATAAGCTACACAATAAAAACGTAAGTACAATGCACATGCCAAATAAAGCACATATTTTGCTGTTCGTAAACAGATAAAACATTAGTCTAGATTTTAGTAAATATATAATTGCTTTCATGAAATTGTTCGATCAGGTAAATGATAGAATAGAAGAAGAATCACTATCATTGCCATTAGCTGACAATTCAGTTAGTTAAGACAGACAAAGGAACCACGGATTAACAGAAGACAATGTAGGTTAACGCAGGGATAATCTACAGCGTCTTCTAGTCTCCTTGGTTAACGTTAATGTGTAAAACGTCTATAAATTGCAAACTGTGAATATTATTTTATGCAATAAGGAACTGTCATTTTCTTATAGATAGGCAGATGGTGGTGATATTTCTTAAGTTAACTGCTTTGTTGGTGTTTCCAATTAACCCTTAACCAAGACTATAATTTCCATGGTACCTTAAAACAAAAGGTAGGGGCAAGGTGCATGATTCCCGAAAACACATGACAAGCATATCTGACGGGACAAGGGAGGTAAGTCATCACAAACTCTTTTCATTCGTTACTCATGTTATTCATATAGCTGGAAATTGCTGAGTGTGACCAACCAACCAACCAACCGACCAACCAAACAACCAACCAACATACTAGTGTTCTATTCCGATTCTTTGAGGTTACGGAAAGTGGCGAGTGCTCACTTGCGCTCCGCACACCAACAAGCTCCATCCCAGCGCGTGCAACCTTTCGTCTCCATGGAAGCGATAATGGCGTCTCTTCCGTATTGCGCTTGTTGTGGTCAGATTTTTTCAGTAATGAAGCGATGCGTTCAGTGTCAGGAAGTTTTCTACTGGTAAGTGTGAAGGAAGTAATTCTCGCTTGCTTCTTCGATATATTTCTGAAATTGGAGTATTTTCTATTTCTGCGTATTTCAACCTGAATGTTGCGCCAAAGGAAAGATCCAATTTTATGATACTGATACTGTCAGTTTATTCATCATTGCACAGAAATGATAGGGGCATACCACTGCTGCTCACCATGAGAATGAACTAATATACGTTTTTGCAGACATAGTGAAAATATTAGAATGTACCCCGTAACAATATAAGTGCACAAGGTGATTGGGCTAATCATGAAAGTCAAGCAACTGAAATCTGTTTCCAATTTGCTACTTTCACTTTGTCGTAATTGCAAACGCAAATGATTAAAGGCATGTGACATTCGATTTTCATCAGATACGTTAACTGAACCTAGTTAATTAAACACCAACCATTGCATTAATCGTATGGTTTAGGGCCTCATGGTGGACAGTATCAAATACTTATCAAGAATATTCATATACTTGCCTCAATCATCCCCAGTATATAAAACATGACCTGGGGTCTACGTTAGTGGTCAGCAGATACGTTTTCATCAGATACCTTAACCACAAACAAGGGTCACTTTATTTTCATTCGGATTACATCGGCATATGCATGATAATCTTAACTTTAGCCTTAGACTGAACCCTCTCTGTGACAAATGCTAACAAAAATGTTTAACGTATCTTACTGTATGCAGTGTATGAAATAAGGCCCGTCTGACCGCCCGAGACGGGCTAGATTTCTAAATTTACAGCAAGCCAGCCTGATGGTCTGGTAAAAAAATTAGTAAATTTGAGTAAATTCACCATATCTTGATGTCTGGTCTGGTTAAATCCATTTTGGGCTGGTAACAATTTGAAGTTACCAGCCCTGATGTCTGGTTGGGTTTTTGGCTTATCTCATACACTGCTGTATGTTAACGTATTTGATGTAATTTGGTATTATTCATTTGTTTGTTAGATCATGTTTATAAAACATTTACATTTATCAATGAGTGTTATTGTGGTCATGCTCTAATCTCCTTTCCATAAATTAAACGGTGATTAATGTAACTCTTGAAAGTTAGTGTTAGTGAAACTCTAATCCATGTATCTGATAATACTGTTAACATATCTGAGGATGATTTCGTTGTCTTATGTTTTGGTAAAATAATGGTTATATATGGTTACATTGTCCAGTCGCATTACAATGTTAATGGTTGTTTGAGTTAATATTGTGTTAAGGTACTATCCGACAATGAATTGTTGAGTTGATTTTGTTGTTTTAAAGATCACATATACTCTAGGGGGGTACAAATACATAAATCACTAACTGGCATCGCTATAAATGAAACCCCGTCATTAAAACTACTCACTTCGATCTTTAATCAACTTAAATCGACCTTTTTGACAACAGTGCACAATTCACACCCGCGAACGAAATTTCATCCAATCAGAGCGGGGCGTCTCTGTGACGTCATATGAGGAATAGATATGAGGGCCGATGCAGAATTCATCTACATTTCAGGGGGTAAATTATCTTGTTTACAGGTTTGTATAAACCTGAAATCGTGACAACTGTTGTGGAAAATGAAAGCTATATGTTCTCACAATCTTCTGTCATATAATTTTGTCTCCTGCTTTGCCTAGTTTCCGAGTGACAACTTGTTTTCATAGACGATTCTGTCAAAATCGCTTGGTGTCGTTAGGCCTTATTTGTATAATGACTGATCCAAATTGATCCCATTTCTGAGTTTTTTTACCTCGATATTTAATCATGTCATGGCAATGAGAGTTACAAGTACATCTATGACGTTGATTACGTATGATATTAAAAATTGACATTTGATTTATTTGCATCGGTAAACTAAACAACCCTATTTTGCCATTGCTAGAAGAATCTGAAATTTTACTTAGGTAAATAGGTACATACAGTTTTAGCACACAGCAAATGCTTATATGTATTTCTTATGCAACAACAAGTTCTGTTTTTATTCTCAAAACAGTGTCGGCCCATAAGTTTTCACATGCAGTTAAAATTGCATGCAATACAGCAATTAATACTCCCTCGTTGTACCCCCGTGTTAGGTGGTATAAACCTAGACATGTTATTTGTCATCATTCACTTGATGGTCAGTTAATGAATTTATAACAGGTATAATTAGTGGTTACACCACTTAGATTACCCGACAAAGGTTCCCATTTGGCATTTCTTGTGTCTGGAGTAAATATTCAACATTATAAACATCGATCAAAGGATTAACCGATAACACGCTGATTGATTAATTACTTTTATCTTACACAACGGATTTGTCAAAAGGTAGTGTTTATGTATGTAGATTTACTAATCTATACTGAATACACTCTGTCGTGTCTGTGTCTGCGTAACAACGTCCTTTCTTCAAAGGATTAACCGCCAATACAGTGATTGATTGCTCATTATTGGCTAACTAAATTACCGTTTTTAAAGAATGGTGGACATTATACAATCAGTTGCCAGGTTTGCTATCTTGGGTGACCAATGAGACTATACACCAATGTGACATACCTGAAACGATCTATCACTTTTTCGTATACTAGACTGTTAAAAGACACATTACTTGGAACAGCTGCAGATTAATCATGTTAATGGCATATCACTCGTTTTTTGGGATATTGATGGATACATTCCTCGAACAAGGTAATAGCCTTACATTGTTCCTATAAATTTAATCTGTTTTAATTTTAATATTTGCATTTTGTTTTTATTCATTTGTCGTAGCATTCAACAGAAATCGTTGTTTTCGCCGTGAAGTGTAATGAGACATACACTAGGGCGTGTGTGCGAATTATCATTCACATTGGCAATCTATAAAATGTCTAGATATTACAGTCCTGTTATAAATGCACTAAACGTATCAGCAGATCGTCTGCTTTTTATTTAGTTTCAAAATGCATTCAAGTATGATAATAAACTAATTAGGATTATAAGACCAAATATAAAGACGTACATTGACTAGTATCTACATACTGGTGAGTGGACGTTAACCACGTGAATGTAGCAAGAAATTTTTATCGCACAGTATTGTCACTTCGACCCCCCACCTCGCTGCCGTGGAAGAAATCGTTATGTTATAAGTTGTGTCGTGCAAAGTGCTTTTGGTTATGATTCAAATACATATTTAACTACGAGTAGAAAGTAGTTTTGATTTTCTAACTTGATGAAAACAAACCATAATCTCATTAATATTCTAACAGACTTTAGCCCGTGACTTCGCGATTTTCAAAAATGGCGGCGCGCCCTGTCGTGAACATCCGCCAGTCTGAGTATAAATGCTATTTAGGTTTGTTTTCACCGAGTTACAAAATCAAAACTACTTTCTACTGGTAGTAAAATATGTATTTGATTGATGGCCAATAGGATTTTGCATGACATAGCTTATAACATAAGAATTTCTCTCATGGAAGCGAGGTGGGTGTCAATATAATACTACTTACAGTATTATTGTTACTTCAACCACAACCTCGCTTCCGAGGAAGAAATCGTTGTTACAAGTTGTGCCATTGAAAATATTTATGGTCATCAATCATATACATATTTTACTACAACTAGTAAGTAGTTTTGATCCGTGAAGCGATCTGAACACAAGTAAGATATCGTTTCAGTCTTCCACAACGCTCGCTTCGCACTCACAAACATAACCCATTTTGCACGAACTGCGGGGTCCTGTGGAAATCTGTGCATGGCGACACCATCGCTCGACCTCTAGGAGCAATTGACGACAAAGCAACGATTCGGCATGTCTTCGTTGATGTCGAAATCATCAAAATGACGAGCTTGCTACACACTTTCTATACAACTAACTGAAAATCCTTCCTCATGCGGCGTCACTGCAGTGCTCTGGCGACAGAGTTACGTAACCTGTCTGTGGTAACGCGTTGGCGAGAGTGAAGCAGGGCGACTTTTTGGCAACTTTTAATCGCTCTCTGTACTAATTAACCACAAGTTTTAAAGAATGAATTTGGTGTTCCGCATAAGACTGACCACAAATCTTTCATATGTAATAGTTAAAAGAGTAAGAAAAAACAAAGTTAATTTGTTCTTTAAAGTGATATCCAACAATAAGATATGTCCATCAGATGCATTAAACAGGCATCTTCTGTCTCACTGTTGCAGGTGTAAAGGATATCTATTCTCATAATATGTATTTTGTTCCAAATAGTTGTGTTACCTCATGGAAACATGTCTGAAGGCATTTTGAATGATACAATAATACAATACAATGACAATGAAAAGTACATCAGATACGTTTTCATGTTCCTGAAATCCGCTCCTTAGAAACAGTGATTTTACTTAGTCCACCATTAAGAGAATACCTTCACTTTTCTTTGCATCAATATCGCTTTTTACATCCGAAGGCCAGTCAAGTTGTGATATTAAACGACAAATACCTATAAAATTCTTAAATGGTCTGAAATTTCATGTCTTCTTCATATTTACCGTACATCAGGAACTCTTTCAATCCTAGACGTGATGTGTGATGAAATATGATTAACAACACATTCACAAACTCAACACCAATGCTTAAAAGAACATATTGTTTACGTTTCGAATAATATTCGAAACATTTTTTTTTAAATGTTACAAACCCAAAATCGTCCCACTTAGTGGAGAATGGGTGAGAAGCAGACAAAGTCAGTTGATCGCAAGATTGCATATGTATCATTTTCAGTTTCCTGCACGATTTGAGTGCATCAGTGAGTGAATGAGTTAAGTTTTACACCACACTAAGCAATATTCCAGCTATATAGCGGCGGTGTGTAAATAATCGAGTGTGGACCAGACAATCCAGTGATCAACAGCATGAGTATCAATCTACACTATTTGGATACGATGACATGTGTCAACCAAACCAGCGAGCCTGTTTGATTGGCATTTTAGAAGTTGATGAATAATAAGAAAGGTATGACACTTGATGGATGACAACTTCTTTATTATGTTATGATGCGACGTTTTGGTGTAGATTCTTCTACTGTTGTCAAGCAGGAGGTATGAGAATCTATACCAAAATGTTGCCTTACAATATGATAAACAAGTTGCCATCCATAAAGTATCATACTTTCTCACGATGTTAGCGCCACTGAGCATCTCTAACTTAGTCTGAGGTGGATATTAGGCGCTTTACAAATGTATTATTTATTATTATGCAGGGTTCGAAATACCCCCTATTTTAGCATGCAATGGCACGGTAAATATTGAAATGGCACGGGATAAAAAATGTCCTCGGAGCCCTTATGGCATGCCTAATTTTTTAGAGACATAACTCACCTTTAGTCATTTAATCCCCAAAACAAAACACTTACGCAAATAACAAACAAGCAAAAACATTTATTGACTTTATCGCCCAGGAAATCACTGGAATTCTGAAAGATGATGTAAAGAAATCTGGTTGCTTTTCCATTTAAAGTAATGAGTACTGATAGTTCAGTTATTGAACAGGACATTGTGTTTGTTAGATATATTGAACAAGTAAACCTGTCACTTAGCTATTAAAGATGTTGGGAAAGCAGAACAAATGAAGCTTAAGAAAGACATCTTAAACAGAAGACATATCAGTGATAACAGAAAACAGGTTACATTTGTTGTTTACTAACAATAAATTTCAAATGATCATCATCATTGCTACAGTCATTTATTCTAAAAACAGGTGGGCACACTTGATTTCTGATAGGCACATTTAAAATATTTGCCTGGTGCCCTAAGGCACACCTCGGAAAAAAAGTATTTCTATCCCTGTTATGTTAATGTGGAATTGACTTGTTTTTATTCTTTTACCAGTGCTCTCTACTCTGGCATTTAAGTACAATCAACTGTTTCTCATAGGTTGGATATGATTTATTGACTGTTAGAGGCAAGCATGGTGCAACAGTTGTGAGGGGGATCCACACTTACTGGCTAATCTCTATTCTTGTGAACAATCATGTTAGTACAGTTTGAGATCCAAATCCTCCTACTGAAAAACAAGATTGTACTCCTCTCTCGTCTTCCTTGACTGTCGGTGACTAAGCTTTGGAGGGATAAGTGAGGGTCACTGTATGGGATGTTTGGAGAACGCTAAACAGAGAAGTAACTGAGATGTCCTGTCTTACATTCACTCGGTGACCTTAAACAAATCAGAATGTGCATTTATTTTCTATAAATTGTAATACCAGTGAATACCAGTGCTCTATATTGTCAGTGTTGACAGTGTTAAATAACTTGACTTGTATAACTTCTATGACTGTGTATTGGCATTTTTGTATGGGTAGAGTGCGATGTGTTGTAATATATTGGGAGCTCCAGTGTTTGACAGTGAGTAACACTAATTGCTTATACAGATCCATTTTTCTGCATATGAAGGCCCTAAAGATAAATGTTATGGATCTGATAACAGCAATCTCAAAATAAGGTTGGATAGTTAGTGATTCCATGTTCTTCTTTATACAATTTGTGTAAAGTATGCTGTTTTGTCAATGAATTTCAAAGGGAAACATGTGTTGTGAATGTTAGTCTTTGAAGATTTTAGTTTATACTAGGGCTCTTCATAAAACTTCATGGTTTTTTTTGAAAATCGTATTTCGGTAATACCTTATAGACCTAATTATCTCTGCTGAATCATTACTTTGATATATTCAATAAAGTAAAATACAGTTTCATCTGCAATGTTGTAAACAGTATGTTACCAACATTTTACTGTCTTGTTCCCAAATATTCATGACAGAAAATCAACATAGTCCAGTTAACAGTCTATGTAAGCTTAGACTCAGTATTATTCGTTACACTGCTATACTGAGTCTAACAAACTCTAGTAGAAGGTCGCGTCAGCTAACCTTTTGAATTGACCAATCAGCACATAGCTTACCAAATCACGAAAATTAACATTTGCACATACTGTTTGAACTTTTACCTCGAAAACCCGAACGATTCTGAATGCTATTTTCCGCACAGTCTCTTCCGAGTGATACACATGGAAGACACCATTATTCACAGTCGCTGAAAATAGCGTTTTTTGTCAATATTCCAGGATGGCATGTTGCTTAAATATAAGCTAACAGTAATCATGTCAGCAGAAACCCCTAAGCATATATACTGCAGGTCAAACATCTGTGTTTTATGTGGATTTTCGTTTGTTGATAGTCAGTGAGTGACCGGGGAAGAGAAAATCCCAAAACCATTTTGTATGTCCCGCAGAACCCAAAATAGTACCCATTGTCTGATTGGTTAAATCTGTTCGGCCATCTCGCGTTTGATTGGACGGTCATAGGTCAATAAAGGTTAGCTGACGTGACCGTCTACTAGGGTTTGTTAGACTCAGTATATCAGTGTAACGAATAATACTGAGCCTAAAAGTTTACTTAGACTGGTCCAATTAATTAATTATCAATTTATATCCGACTTCCATTTTGTGGAAGCTGCAGTGGCTGGGTGAGCTAGATGGATGACTTAGTGTGCTGGTGCCTGACTCTGAGGTTGTGGCTTCAAATCTGGAATGGGACTCAACCTAACAAATTTATTAGAATCTGTCTTTACTGAGAAGGTGTTCTCCAAAATATAACATACATTACATTTGAGCACTTTCTAAATGGCATTGTGTATTCACAATTTATGTTCAGTCTACATTTGAATCCATGTGATCACTGTATAATGGACGCTGAAATTGTCCATAAAGATTGTCCATTTAGCAGCTGAGACAAGATAACTCTAAATAGAAAGAAATGCTAAATTTTATAATTGCCATGGCTAGTATAATGTTCACATTGTATTCACTTTGTATACACTTATTTGTGCTTTCCATTTGATGCAAAATTCCCTTTTCATGTACACATATATACTTTTGATTTTTAAGACAAATTATTATTATTATTATTTTTGTGCATGCAAATATCATGTAATGTATTACTGATTAATCATGTCAAGAGATACATATTACATGTGTTTGACATACCTGCACCTGTAGAGGGAGAAATAGATACACCATCTTCATGAAGTCTTCATAAAGTTTGACATGCTACAGTAATTTCACAAAGCGTAAGGGAAATAACTCCTATGTTAATGCAAAGCTTGATGCTCGAACGTGCTGACATTTTGACATAACATACTTCACTTGTAGGTAACGTTAATCGTTGTCAGATTTATTGATTCTAATGGGGATTCTATGTCCACATGACAGGCACCAAGCTATTTACGTAACTCTGAAAAAAGGTATAATGTTTCCCAGCGTTGTGTCAAAGTGAGTTACTAGGAGAGCCATGTTCACTTCACAACTCTGGTATACATTGTGCTGGAACCGCCCCATAATGTAAATACCTATACAGATGCTTTTCCCTTTAATATCAAATTCGATATCCTTTAAATATTAAATTTATGACGTCATATAAAAAGGCATTTTGTTGATAAAATTAAGAACAACCTGTTTTCAAAACAGGATTTTGAGATTGGATTCGCTTCATCCTATGTTCAATGTAATTTCAGGAACACTTTATATTCAATCTATTTTCAACCAATCAAATTTCGGGGTGTGAACTTCAATATAACCTGTTTTTAACCAATCACATAACTGATTTGAATTTGATTCTTCTTTTTAAACCCAACCAACTTTGCCATATCAAATAAGATATATTCATTGTGGGTTCTGTGAAATCTTCCCAGTACGCTTCGATTCCAGCTCATGTTAAAATATATTTCATATTTGATGGCTAACAATCATATCTAGTTCCATACAGAGATCTTCCATATCAGGAAAACTAATAATATCTATCCTTTGTTTCAGACAACAATAGATGTTTTTTTCCTGCAGCATATCCTGATCTTTAAACGTCTGTGTTGACTCATGTCAGCAAGCAGAATATCTCCAGCAATATGTACTCACTGAGAAGGGTATGGGGACTTCCGTTATATTTAGAAAATATGCTTTATTATATGTGCAACAGAAACGCTTTGTTTGAATATAAGAGTTACACTGGTTCATCACTTCTTTGAACAACATCAGGATGTTAACATAATGTAGAAGGATAAATAGCTGTGTGATCAATTCAGGTCAATAATATAATACATCAGTGTCCTCCTTACTGACGGAAGACACACATGAACATCTGGGTTAGAATCGGTCTTCAGCAACCCATGATTGTGGTAAAAGGCAATTAACGGGTTCAGGTGATCAGGCTCGCTGACTTGGTTGAAATATGTCATCGTATCCCAATTGTGCAAATTTTTACTGTAGATTGATGGCATGTAGTGACTAATTGAATCTAACGAATTAATGAATAGAGCCTTAAGTCAGTATTTTGATGTCCATCAGATGTAACGTCAACTAACTGCAGGGCCGGTGGGGTAGCCCAATGGTTAAAGTGTCAGCTCGTCACGCTCAAGACCTGTGTTCGATTGCCCACATGTATACAATGTGTGAAGCCGCTATTTATCACTGAACCAGACTCACAGGCCAGTTTCTCACAGTCCATGCCTGTACCGCGGTGTTCCATCGCAGACGTCGCCCACGCACACGTCAGCACATGAAGAAATACCAGATGTGGGGTTGTGTCACACTTCGCAAGGACAATTCCAAATTGTTTGGTTCAATACCTTTCTCAAACCAAGTCCTTATCAAACCTCAGTAGAAGTAGAATGTTGATGACAGATAAAATACCCAGATTGTAGCGATCGTGTGCCTAGGTTTTGACTTCATTTAGAAGGCTTTTAGAGTGTGCACACCTTATAGGCGAGTCTCACTACAGATGGCATACTGTAATCCATGTCAGGGTGCGATTTCACTATTTACACTGGTGCATGTTAACAATGGCTGGTGCAGGTAACAATAAATCCTCCATCTTATTGCTGTCATCGTGTGTTTTAATTGGGAAGCAAGTGACTGGAAGTAATACGTTTCTCTCCATGTGACTTGTTACAGCATGAACATTTGTGTACTCATAAATCAGTTACATAGCTGTAATCATACAATTGAGATTTATAAATAAAGGTCATGCAAAATTGAATCATTCATCATTTATCATCATGGAGTCAGGTTCTGTTGAATGTATCTGATACTGTGTACTTGTTATGAAAATTGAGAAACAAGTAAGTATCTGTGTGTCTGCAATGAATAGCATCTAGTTCTGCAGTAAATCTAAGTCTATGAAATTCTTTAAGTGCAGCCAAAAGGTCTGTGTAGTACTTAGTCTAAGACAGTCCAGGCTAGACATGGTTATGTGTGAGACAGAAAGCAGAAATCCAATCAGTTGGAACACTGACAGGTGTAATAATGTTCTTTTAAGGTAGTCTGTGTAGCAATGGGAATCATGCAACAAGACAGTTGTACTGGGTGGCACTGTTTTCAATCTCCAAATGAAGGAGTCCTTCCAGTTTTGCCTTCACCGTCAAACACATCACTGTATGCGGTTATTAAATATAGAGTATGTGAGCACATATATGCTGTCAGTATTGACAGTAATCCTGCACATATTTTGAACAAGTGTAGGTGCAGAAATTGGTTTACTTCTTCATCCATTGATATCAATCAGAAATGTACTGGCAGGTTTCTCTGTCTTATCAAACACTCCACCAGGACACGAGTACAAAATATCAGGTTTTTCTCCACTCTGGGCAGTTTCTATCAAAATGTCTCTTGCAAAAGGTGTTTAAACATTGCGCTGTGCCATATTTCATGTGATTTTGATAGTAGCATAGCATGCTAAACTGAGGAAAAATTGATGTTTTTGTTGGAATAGTTAATTTATTTTTTATTTTTAGAAATATATTGTTGTGGTCCACATAACTGTGTATGTGTATGTTTACCGTTCATGTGAACATTTGACTATTCAAGTAGTCACGTTCAAAAACTCTATAAGACTACAGTTTGTGAGGTTAGTTGACATTTGAGGTCTATTTCGCTCAAACTATTCTATTAATCTTTGAGTTTCTATTTCATTCCATTTCAGCACACAGTGTCACATGATTTTACATCCAAACAGTGCATAAGTAATACTTTCTTCACACTCTTCATAGTCTTATTTGATGAAATATTTCTTTCCAGTTCTCGGGGCTGCCAAGTTAAAGACTGGGGAGCTCACAAGTCTATGTGCTTGAGGAGGATTGATTCCAGTGGCCATGACCAAAAAAGTATCTTTACAAGTGAAAGTGGCAAAACCAATAGTAGTGCCTCTGACTCAACTGATGGATCACCGCACCTGGCAGATGGAAAGACAGTACGTGTTGACTTCCACTCAGCTGTTGACAGACTGATGGCATCCCGAGGGCAGTCTTCCCCCAGCAGCAACAACAGCGGTTTGTCTTACCTCCACAACAATCAACATCATCATGACACACCAGTGTTTCATGAAGAAAAAGCTTACTGTGACGTTTATGTAAAATCAAACAAACAGAAGCACAAGTTAAAGATTCTGGACGATTGGACAGGACAAGAAATACTCAAACTATTTGGGTGTCATGTATGTATTCCTTTAGAAAAAATGAAAGTGGTTCACAAGGGTAGATTAATGACAGGAGAGTTAATCAGAGAGTGTGTAAAACCAAAGGCAGTGTTTCAGGTTTTTGGTGAGAAATCCGCAGATGAAACAGGACTTGACAGGAGAGATATTTCCATCATGATGGCTCAAATGAACATTGACAGAAATAGTGCAGTGCAAGCCCTACAGAAGAAAAATGACCTGATTGATGCAATCTTTGAGGTTTCTAACAAGATTTGAAAAGTTAAAAACAATTTATGGACAGTTATGGGACAATGTTATGAAGACATTCACCGCAGACATCCAGCGTATTTGTTTTTGTTGTTTTATTTCATGTTTGAGTTTTGTGGAAACAAATATTGATCAACCTCAAAGTATGTTTCTAATTTTATGCTAAACAAAATAATAATTATTAAATTAATTAAATATGACTAATATGAATATAAAAGCCATTGTTGTATTTATGATTTGATGTGGAAAATAACTATTTGGATATGTTGATATAATCTAAATGTTCTAATCTTCGCAGTGAATGAGCGGAACAGTAGACAATGGTAGAGTTCTATCTTGTACTGATACAGATGAACTTGAATGTAGCATCTAGAATAGCAGCTAGAATAGTGAATCTGGCAGTAGTCTGTGCCTCAACACTTATCATGTATGAACATGGAACAAGTTGTCATGTATGTCAAGAACCCTGCGGGTAGAAGAACAAAGATTTGTCAAAATGGAACTTTTTGAAAAGTGACTTAATTGGGTCCGAGGCTTTGTTGCTATTCATAAAGCTGCTAAGTCTTAAAATGAGTTTCGTCTGCAAAGGAAAATGATGTTATTTTACTGGTACCCTTGTTATCACATGGGGCGTCAAACTGATGTTTAAACTTCTTGTAGAACCCTTCCACAAGAGCGGTACAAGTGTGGGACACATTCGTTGGAAGACAAAAAACACCATCATCATTACTATATCACTCATATTGTAATCAAAATGGCAGATAATTGAAGAAAGGGAGACCAAATATTCCTGAAAGGAGGAATGTCTTTGTTGCCCAAACTGGTGGACACAGTGAAAGGTGTGTTATGTCAAGGGAGCCTTCAACTCTGGCATATGGAAATGGCAGGGTAATCTAAAGCATGGCACTAGTGGCACTAAGCATGGCACAGAAACAGCAATATTTATGTATTATCAGTGATCGAAATAGTGCAGAATTTGTGTTCAGTGACATGGTAAATATTGAAATGGCATGGATGAAACATTTTCTCCGTGCCCTGGTGGCACACTTAACTTATGCAACTATTACTTTCCATGATTATTTTAAGCAAAAATGTGATTCAAAATCCAAAATAAAAAGATGTGCACATGTTATTCCTCATAGTTTGTCTCCCAAGAAATATGATTTGTGGCTCGAATGTGACTGAAGCAAAACTATAGTCTGCAAAGTTTGTAGAAAATTAAGTTGTGCAGTCAACAGGGGTGGTAAACTAAATCACTTTGTTACTGGATTACCGGTAAGCAGTTTTCGAGCTAGAAACACGGAAACACATGTGGAAAGTGATGAACAGTCGGTGGCTCTTAGTGCTTATAATTTTTGTGATGTTTTAAGTTTAATTGCTTCATTGAAAAGTATGGACACGCATATTTTCACAAAGGCATATCTAAATGATCTGTCTGGTGACCTTCGAAAAAATTGCATTTCTCTGCCTGATTATGAAGACTTAGATCTCCATCTTGAATGTATAAATAGACAAACTAGTTTGCCTTCATGCCAATCACTTGAAATATACACTTTGACATGTGTCCATTTGGGTTTATTCTGGATAAAGATGCAAAGTTATCTTGTTATAGTACAGGGAAGTGTTGTGTTCTGTGGAATGGTTGGCTTCATGAAAGTCTTTCATCTGAAAGCACAACGATCTTTATCATCATGCAAGTCATGTAAGGTGACTCCTAATAATGAATGCTCTCAAGATCAGCTCTTGTTGTGTTGCTAGACCCCTCCAGGGCCCAGGGCAGGAAGACACTCCACTCTGTTGGTTTGTCTTAATGCTGATGTGGAGTCGCTAACACATAGACTGCAACAAGGGAAGAAGGCAAGCTACTAAGTCTTGTTTCGATCTGTTTGAATATAAGAGGCGATGAGTCCAAGAATATGCATCACAAATTACAGAATCAGTCCAACAACAACCATGATCAATATTACAGCCTCACAACTTACTGTCACCAAGAGGATTACATCCACTAGTCTGCATGTTACTGGCATCAGTGAGGGTGTTACTTATTATTCTCAAGTGTCAACAGAGAGACATGTCTCCCCTTTCAAGGGAGGTTTAGGAGTAAGAGTCGCATAAAGTGTATCCTGCAGTACATGCTGCCAGAGTTTCTTCATCTTGCACTCTTGTTGAATGAGCTGATGGGTTTAGACGTACGTGTGTGTGTGTGTGTGTGAGAGAGAGAGAGAGAGTGAGACGTCTTTGGTTTAGAGTTCACAACTTGAGAGATAATGTTAAATCTTGCATGGCTCAAACTGCCAGCAGGATACTGTCAGGCACTTGTTCTCAAGCTGACCTCCATTCTTATGATAGCTTGGATAACAATCAAGCTATAAACATTTCATTTTATTCTTGTGATTCTTTACAAAAGCATTAATACAATGCAAATAACTGGTATTACAGTGTTGTCTATAGAGAATATTACTTTTGGTCTTATCAGTTTACCTGGAACATTTATCAAAAATATTACAATATTACATGAAGAATATAATATCGTAGTTGACAAAAACTATGCATTTATGGCATATATTTATTTATTTAAAATAAATTGGTGCATTTTCATCAAACCTGGGGCAATTTGACCAAAACTCCGGGGCATTTTGTAGCTAGGGCGATTTGACTGCCACCCCAATTTTGACCGGAGGCATCAGCACGGCGGCAGTTCGGTTTCAGGTCTTCATTCAAATGGCAGACAAATTATATGTTATGAATAAATTTTCCCAAAATATTTAGTGAAGACAGGAAGGTTTAAAAAATATTGATTATACTAGTTTCAATTAATTCCTGGTTTTGCACCTACACCCTGTTATACACTATATACGATTACATGTTTTACATATATGGGATTGATTTAGAACAGCACCACAACTTCTCGTGAGGACGATCTCTGCCGTAGGTCACGTGTCATTAAGACAAGCAACCAGTTTGTGAGAACCCGTCGGACGCGAACCCGCGACCTTCGGATTGTTAGCTCGACAGCTAACCGACTGAGCTACGTCCACACTGTTGCACAATGTGCAAAATCGAGTCATTCCTGTGACGTCACGGAAATGAACGGAAGAGTCGAATAGGTCACGGACAATTACGAATGCTACGGGTAGAGTGATTTTATTCTCGGACAATTGCCGAATGGATCCGATGCCATTTGGCACACTCGTCCCATTCCGTAATCTACAAATTAACGTGTGGCGTGGAATGAGCCGATATGCCTCAAACTGAAAAGGGTTGTTGACGTCAGGCGTCAGACGTAGATTTCACGGTGCATGCATGAATGACGCGCTTTTATATAAATCGGTGATTTCGTGACAGAAAAGTGATGTAGGGAACACTGTAAGGATAATGTGGATCGCACTAAGGAACGAGGGAGACATGAGCATGTGTAGTGACGGCACGAGGGTGAGTTAGCCTTCGAATCATTACTTTACAAAATTTATGTTGCGTGTGAAGAGGCAGTGCAAATTCCAGACCAATTTCCATTAGCCCAAAATGTCTACATTAACCCATTTCATAATGTACTTTCGACGTTTTTGGTTTCCCGTTTTTGTGTGAAATAAAAGTATTAAAATGCAAAAAGGAAAAACAACAAATGGTACTCACGTATTACACCGGTCATGTACCTGCTATATTGGATTAGGTCCCTAACCCTAACCCTAACCCTAACCCTAAACCCTAAACCCTCAGCCCTAACCCTAACCCTAACCACTTGAAATAATCCTAATAAATAGAATGCATTGACCGAACCACCGGACATGTACCTACTATATATTGCATTAGGTCCCCAACCCCAACCCTAACCCTAAACCCTAAACCCTAACCCTAACCCTAGTCCTAGTCCTAGTCCTAGCCCTAGCCCTAGCCCTAGCCCTAACCCCAATCCCTTGAATTAATCCTAATAAATAGAATGCATTGACCGAACCGGCGCAAACACGACTGACGTGTCTAGTGTAATGCATTATTACCGCTTCGAAAAATAAAATACTAATAAAACACTTTTCTATGTAATGGTGCAAATTACTGAATGACAAATATATATATGTAAATTTAAAAAATTAAAAAATACAAAATACACAAAACATAACACCTCAGCAGCCCGTAATACAAATAAATATGAGCGTATTAGTGAAAAAAGAAAAATATTTCAAACTGGTGCTTGCAAAATATTGCGCATCCGCCGGTATACAACTACTGGAAACTCTCAACATCGTTGGGCTTTAATGCAATGACATAGCTCGTAGAGGATGAAACACCAGTGAGCGGGCTTATACGCACTCGCTGGAGCCAGACAACCGTGTTGCCATGCAGGCGTCATAAGGCATTGTTTCGAGAACGTGCTTTCGAACAAAATCACATTACATTACGTAAAAGGGTATTATGACGTATTTTTTAAAGTTTGTGGTGCTGTATTCTAAAGGTAAAACAGACTTGTCATCACACTAAATGAGCGTAGTAGTTAAATCAAAATACATTGTTATCAAGCTACATTATTGTAACGAAGTGCTCGCAGGCATCTCTCATGATAACGGGGAACCTCTGGCAAGTTAATGCACGAATTAAAGATTTCACAAAAAGCTTAATAATTAATTATATCTTATCGGGAATGTTGAGGTAATGTAGACAAAATATGATATGTTGCAAATAATTTTTAAAACAAATCGCAGAAAATGCATGCTCTTTGTATTCTATTACTCCGATAGACCTTTCAGAACACTGTTACACACAGAGAAGATTTGATTTAGAAACTATGCCACATCAACACGGACAGATTAATTAAGAAGAAAAAGGATGTGCTAGCTGAGACAGCATACCGCATGTACATACTGTTTCTCCCTCCCATTACTATGAAAATATGATACTGAAACTTTTAGGTGATGATATATTTTGTTCGGTAATAACCGTTTGTTCAGTAATACCCGACACTGTTAACTAAAAAACTAACAATTTTTCATAAAGATAACGTATTAAAAAAACACATAGATCTATACCAATAATACTGAAAAAAAGTACTGAATTTATTGTCACATTCAGTTGTTGGCAGAATTTTAAAAGCATGAGTTTCCATAAAGTTACACATAAACTGTTACATGTGCCCCGACATTTTACAAAACCAATACCAATACCAAACACGCCATGGTTGGAATAAAATGAAAACACATCCAAACACACACGCGCGCACATTTAGTAGATTGACAGAAACTTGTGGCCGATTTGATGACGTCATTATTCGATTCATTTTTGACGTCATACGCTAACGGCACGACATGACGTCATGCCATATTATTGACGACAATATGGATACGCTTTGATGGAACCACATTCAAAAGGAAGTCCGGGATCCTGCTGAAGTGGCCAACCAACATAAATATGATGATGATGTGACCACAAGTATTCGCTAAACATGTCTCTCCCGTCACCACAAACGAAAGAGAAGCGCAATTCTCTTCCCGGAGCCCCAAAATCGAAATGGTCAACTGCTATTACTGGGGTAAGTACTAAGTAAATAGCACAGATAACATTTGATATAAGGATTTGGGGCCTCATTCTCAACAATTGGTTTTAGAATTAGCGTGACATATATTCATCACCTTACGTCAATCAAATCTTAGAGGTACAATATACTATGATGGTCCCTATTTATCCTCTGCCTCTGGATCTGCCATCCTCTTCAAAATTGGGTACATCGTAAATGTTGCCATTTCTGACACATTATGAAATTGCGATTCATAGCGTTATTTGGTGTATGTTTCAAATGTAAAATCAGATAATTATTCGGAGGACTGAATTTCCAAAACAGCATATTAATGATCACTGATATATGTTTTTCATCTAATCCCTAAAGGTAATTCTGAAACGGCACCGATAAACTAAGAATTGGTTGGGATGTTTTGGAACATTCACGAACGCTAAGGCCATAAATATTGGATACTGTGTTTACAAAATCACGCATTTTACACACTCAGCTGCGTCAAACACATAGCTGAATTCCTAATACATTTTATATCAAATAACAAATGGTCTTTGTCACTGAAACCGAATGTCTAGATAAATCAAGCGAAACTAACATGCACCTGTTTGAAATGTAAACAAAGAAAAAACCAAGATGCTGGGTACAGCATTTTCTCATATTTTCAGACATCCATTCGCCTCATCGTAGCATGCATAGGCTCAATACTTTTAGAATATGCATTTAAAGAGTACATTAGCAAGAAAATTAAAAATAGATACAATACAATGATTTGATAATTCATACGTTATTGTCAAAAGTTCCTTTCAGCGTGACGACTCGACTAACGCAAAATCACGCAGAACGACAACCGTAATATCGACCTTTCTGACCCCTCCTCTTGGTTACAATGAAAACATTAAAAACAAAATAACAATACGGAGATAGCAGAATGTTTCTGAGTACACATATTTATGTACAAAAGTTCCCTGAATCAAGGAAAGTTCCCTCGCAAAATCCTGCGCACCGATGTCACCGAACCGGCCATTTTGTATAAACAAAATCGGTCACCGGTTGTGAGGTCACACGTCAACTTTGTTGCACATATTTCGTAACTGTTGGTAAGACTACAGAATACCGGATACCTTCCGCCACCTTTGAAAGCACGCGAATTTACTTAGGGTTAGGGTTAGGGTAAGGTTTGGGGTTAGGGTTAGGGTGACGTGACACTAAACAATATGGCTGGTATGTATCCGGTATTCTCCATCATATCCCGTTGCATCGTTCACAAAATAATTCTGCCCTTTGCCAGCTTCCCCGCAAGGTTGTCACTGTTATGTTCATCTACTTTGAAAAACGCTTGGACACAGTCCAGTCCCAAACGATGAAAACAAAGTTCCAAGGAATCACAAGTTAGTCGCATGTACACTAAGCAGCAGCACTCATCGCTGCACTGTCACTCTTTTGTCGCATGCCGGGGGTGGAGGCAGTACGTGAAATCATGATCGGCCGGTCATAAAAATCAACAGTCTTTGATGAGTTACAGGTCGTAGGTTGATCAGGAAAGGATCTATTCTTCGATTCTGCAGGGTTCAGATTCAACAGTCAGTCAAGTATTGTCCACTGTCACTTCAAATTTCAACCTTTCGCAAAATGTAAACACTGGCTCGTCCGCCATTTCAAACTGTTGCGTAACTGTCTACTTCGAAGAAAATGAGTAGGTCAGACGATTCCATTATAGTGTGGCCAGGGGGGTACAGTTTCACGGCACACAAAACAAAAGGCTGGTTTTAGTTGTGTGGAGTTGGGATGAAAAAACCAAGATCTCGGGTATTACATAATTGCATTGAATAAACAGTAGTTTGATTTCTTTGGACAGAATATTGTTATGTTGTAATGTTAAAAAAATACCAACGGCACCTACCGCTCCCTTCACAGACGAGTTCAATTCGCCTCTCGTCCCATGCCGGATTACGCAGTGTCTTCCGCAGAGCGAGGAAGTTCGATTTTTAAATGGGTCATGGTAGAATGGAGATAACCCTAGTGTGTTTGAAAATCAGAGACATGCTTTACTGAATTGATGGCGACTAAATATTTCAATTGAAACCTCACGCTACGCGTTCGGTTCCAATTGAAATTTAGTCGCCATCAATTCAGTAAAGCATGTCTCTGATTTTCAAACACACTAGGTTTATCTCCTAATTCTGTAGGTGTACCATCGAGTCTGGCCCAGACAATCCAGGGATCAACAACACGAGCATCGATCTACGCAATTGGGATACGATGACATGTGTCAACCAAGTCAGCGAGCCTGACCACACGATCCTGTTAGTCGCCTCTAACGACAAGCATGGGTTACTGAAGGTTCATTCTAAACCGGACCCTCACGGGTCTCAATAATATGATGTATATGTTGCCTATCTTATAGCTATTTCTTTTACCAGACTAATAACTTCATTATTTACATTTTGCCTTGTACAATATCATATACATGTACGTAGATGATGGCTGTAAGTTATTGTTATTCTTTAAAAGTTATTGGGTTTTAACAATATGTACATAAGAAAAAGACACATTTAGCGAAGAACACCATGTTTTTATCCTTTAAACAGTTGTTAGACGACGTCTGCCTGCACGTAGTCCTTGCCATGTGTCTATTCAATCTTGTAATTTCATATAAACAGTTTTGTGAACGGCGATTTCGTTTAATCTTATACGCAAATCTGACTATTTCAGTTTAAGAAAGTGATTTAATATGTTGGTATTAAATGTATATTTATTAGGAATTTTCTTGGTCCTTTTTTATACAGCTTTATGGACTGTAAAATTATGCCTGATGTTTCGTCAGGTGCGCGTTTGGTTTACCTTGAACAAAATCTCACGAAAATATAGTGTCCTTATCCACACAGCATATTCTCTCCCAGCGACCTGAGTTACAAAGACATAGTGTAAAGCACAGCGGAATTATGCTCCCTCAACTTTATAAATGCGTGTGTGACCTCTCTATCGCCGTTCGACTTCGTAGAGGAAAATCAATTTTCACCATTTATGGCAAGACATAATAATATTGTATACGTATATTGAATATACAACGTTATACATATCCACACGACTCCATTTCTTGTGTCGCCCATATATATACACTTTCAGTAAAGATGCCAAATTAAAAAATCGTCGCACAGTGACGATAAGTTTATTAGTGTATGATAAAAAGCGGAGAAATGTACTGGTTTTCAACAAATAACGCAAATTTCGGACACGGCAGTGTCTACTTTTCAAACCGCCAAACCAAACTTCATCTCTGTATCGCTGGGCATTCAGACTTCCCCGTATGATAACCTGTCTTGTTCTCTGGTCACGAGTGTTACCCATACCATGACGCCTCCTCTATCGAACGGAGGAACCTCTTGAACGCAGTTTGGCTCCAGTCGTTTTCCTACACTTCGAA
The DNA here is from genome assembly GCF_003918875.1 of Haliotis rubra. Classification (NCBI taxonomy): domain Eukaryota; kingdom Metazoa; phylum Mollusca; class Gastropoda; order Lepetellida; family Haliotidae; genus Haliotis; species Haliotis rubra. Next base: position 607,624 of record NW_025767037.1, on the reverse strand, counting down.
AATCCCGAACTCTGCCATCGTTTCTAAACAGACTGAACAGACTTTTATCTGAAAAGAGCACCCTCTCCCAGTCAAGTAGCTGCCACCGACGTATTGTTCGTGCCCATTGCAGCCTGCGTTGACGGTGTAGACGGGTCAAGGCCATTCCACTGAAGGGGCGTAAGCTTGTACACCCAAATACTGTTCGCCTGCTGATGGCGTGTCCTATTGCTGTCGCCGTCACGAATCTCTTCCAGAGGTTGATCTGCCGGATGTAGCGGTCTCCAGCCGGTGTCGTGACTCTTGGCATTCCCGATCGTAGGCGGTCTTGGGTCTGGCCTGTTTGCTGGTAGCAGTTTATCAATTTGCTGATGTGGTGGTGGCCTGGCTGCCGTTGAAGGTTCTTGCCAGGTGACGTTGTGAAGCTACTGAAATGGCCATACCAATCACCCTGTCTCGTTGCGCTGGCGTAAGTCTTGGCATATTCGTTGTGGTTCTTTGGTTTCTGCATGTTTGCGCTGTTCAGCATCAGTATTTATGTCAAGATCATGCACGTGAACTTGGACCAGTGTCCCACAATTACTTTTTTCACTTTTAAAAGAATGCACGATTCGTACGAAGCTTTCGAACAGCTGCGTTGTTATCGGGACCATGTTGCGTTTTGGCGAGTGTTTTCTGCTTGGGTTCAAACCTGTACCCTTTTTTTTTTTTTTATGCAATTACTTTAAAAGTACTAACTTTTTTGCCCGGTAGTTTAGATATGAACTTTGACACGTCCTGCTTTAATAATACCTAACACCATTACTCAGATAGTTCCATACAAAGGAGCTTTTACTGTATCTTTTAATGTATGAAGTGAAATAGCCACATATTAATTAATGAACAAGGACAAGTCCAAAACTGAAAACATTTTCGTTTGTTTTGAAATGCTCATTTTGATTTAGATTTATACGAAAAATGGTGCACGGTTTGTCCAAAATACGATACATTTAAATGCAATAAAGCTAACTGTATATCTATTAAAAACATTATTTACATGGTAAAACCTGTAATGTTCTGTTCTATCGAATGAGCGTGAAATCCCGACTCACAAACCGATTTTTTTTAAACTATGAACTGAACGTCGCCATTGACACACAGGCCATGACATCAAATAGAATCAGGTCAGTTTTAGTAATTTCAACACATTAGAAACTAAGGCCAGTGATAAGTTTATAACATTGTAACAATTGTCAGAATACATGTACACAAGCAGGAGAATATTGAAGAGCTAATTGACACATTTCGCTTTACTTTCTTTCTCATGCATGTTCTGTATGTTTTTACCAGGATGTTGGTAATAGTAAGATATTTATGCAAGAATTTAAGCTTCGTTTGTCAGATAATCTAAAACAGTCATGACATACCTCTGTTGAAAGTCTCTCCGATTCCTATACCTATAAACATTATACATTATTGCTAACTTTAGAAACTTACTGAACATTACCTATCTCACCATACTTTAAATCTCTGTAAGCTAAATGTAGATGAAGTAACTTTGGATTAGCTATCGAAACTGGAAGATACCAATGCATTTTCTGTAGAAGTAATAAGATAGCACCTATTGAAGATGAAAATCACATTTTGTTTGTCTGTAAATTGTATGATGAGAGAAGAAATAAGTTTTTTTTCCTTTTGTCAAATGTTTTCATATATTTTATAACCAACAAAATTTTGTTAATATTGTTTACAACAGAAACATAATAAATATGATAGCATCATTCTGTGACGTCTTGAAATGTGTCATAAAAACCAGAAATTCCTATATAGTCATTGATTACATATGTTATGTGCGCTTTAATTATTCTATGACAAATGATTGTATATTTTGGTCCAGTGGCCTTTATATTGTCTGCCTGCCATGCATGAAGTGTGATTTCATCATTTCTTGTAAGTTGTGATTCTGCCAAACCGTATCAGGGTGCCGTTCCACTAACCGATCTTAGTCCTACGCCAATCGTAAACCCCTAAAATCTCAATCTTAGCTTAATGTTATAATTTAGATCTTTGTATTGAAATAGTTTATACATAATCATACAAACCCGTTTGATATGTATCTAAATCGTTCTGATGTTAGGCAGCGTTTCTTCGCTCACAGTTTCGATAAAACGCGTTAGATACAGATCTCAGTACATTCATCGGTGTGCAATAAAGTGGAGAAATTTGCTGTTTTTGTACGCAAACCTCGGACCAAACTGGACACTTTTTGTTTCAAACGGGTGTAATATTTGCAGTTTTATTTACACCATCGGCTAGAAAATTCAACAGTTTGAGTTGGATCCAACGTCATGTAGTATTAACGGACAGTGTTCACTCTTCAGAACTAATCAAATTGTGAAGAAATCAGAATTAAAAATACATCGGCATCCAGAGGGTTAACACTTAGCAATTCTTTAAAAGAATCAAGTATTTAATATATACTGTACACCATCAAATAGGAAATTCAATACTGTCTGTCTTTGGGTAAGTTTTCCAAAGATCATCAAATAATTTATCTATTTACACTTACAAAACAATTCCTGTTTCCAGATCCTGAACACGTTATATCACATAATGTTGATCCACAGAGGGCAAAATGTGTTGAGGGTCTCATTGTGCGATAGATAAGAGCCCTATAGTACCCTTGACATTCATTGTCAAAGCAGTTTAAATGTGTTTAAACACTTTCTATGTGTTTAGCCTCTTGACCTGTGGCTACCAACACTGATATGGGGACTGTAGTCGACACAAAAGTCAATCTTCCAGAAAATTTTAATATATATTTCACATCTTATTCAAATTTGTCTATATCTAAACATTGTAAAAGTATGTTGATAATATACAATGCCATTCACTTGCCTACCACAAGAGAACATGTTAAGATATATATATGCTTTGAATGTGTTGTCAGTCTGAACACATTAGGTAAGGACCTTGAACTTTGTAGTGGACACTTGTATGGAACTATGGGAACCCCGTTTGATACCGCTTTTTTAGCCTACGGCTGCTTACTTAAACTTGTATTTCTTCAGTGCTGCCGCCATATAGCTGGAATATTGTTGAGTGTGGCGTAAAACTAAACTCACTCACTCACTCACTCACTCACTCACTTCATTGCTCGTGTATGTACTACACCCGTGAAGATCCGGGTTAGAATTGATCTTCAGCAACCCATGCTTGTCGTAAAAGGCGACTAACGGGATCGGGTGGTCAGGCTCGCTGACTTGGTTGACACATGTCATCGTATCCCAATTGCGTAGATCGATGCTCGTGTTGTTGATCACTGGATTGTCTGGTCCAGACTCGAATATTTACGCACCGCCGCTATATAGCTGAGTGCGGCGTTAAACAACAAACCAACCAACCAACTGTATGTAATCGCATTTCATATGGATCACTAATACAGATACTGGCTGTCAGTGCCTTTAGAATGTCCGGATATCTCAAATTTGAACACATCCCGCTCAGTTTCATATACTGGGTGTGATTGTATTTGCGAGAATGAATAACTTGTAAAAGTAAAATGTTACAAAACGTAATGCAGCCTTCATTTATGTCCCTAGGTGAGGCGCATGTCTGAACGTCGCCAGAGCACATTTAAAAATGTTCTTGTGGAGATCGACCCGTTCATGGAACGTTTCACCATGGCTGGTCGTATGCCCGGAGAAGAAAAGACAAGCCCGTGGCATGTACCATCATCTTCACAAAAAAGTGAGGCCTAATCACAGGATCATTTGGATGTTTTTCCCCCTTAAAAACATATGATTATTGGAGTTTATCATCTTATCATCAAGGCATCATAAAAAAAATTGAAATTCACTCATTCATACTTTTTCATGTGCATTGAACATAAAGACATTGCTAAACAAGAAAATGCATGAAACTTGCAAGTTTAATAGAAAAAAGGCGTGTATGCCGCGACACTCGAATCAGCAACGTGAGGGTGCCATTGGTACACAATAAGACAAAACCTGTTACAGCACCTCTTGCAATACTATCCCCAGCACCACGTTCAAGTTCTTTAATGACCCTCCCAATCACCAGATCGGAACCCAAATGAACATTTGTGGGACGAACTGGATCGACGGCTGAGACAGCGTGATCCTCAGCCGCAGACCTCAGGTGCTCTGTTCCTGGCTTTGCGGGAAGAATATCAGGACATTCCTAGACAGTTCCGGAATCTGATCCAATCTATGGGACGCCGATACCAGGCCATCATTGATGCTAATGATGCAAACAAGATATTGACTGCTCTGCGACTTTTTGCACGTCATTTGTTACGTCCCACCTCTACGTCCATTGGACAATACATGTTCAATAGTGTTTTCTTTATCACTGTTCTGCATCACTCAAAATGACCATTTTTGCTGTGCGTTTCTTTTTTTGAGTAGTGTATTAATGCTTTAGTAAAATTGTCTTCCTTGTTACAGTATATTGAATAGATTATGGCCTGGCTATATATAACTAACACATTTTGAACATGCTGAATGATGATGTTTTAATTAAGCGTTTGCTCGTCACGCTGAAGACCCGGGTTCGATTCCCCACATGAGCACAATGTGTGAAGGCCATTTCTGGTGTCCCCGCAGTGATATTGCTGGTATACTGCTAAAAGGCGTTAAAATAAATTCACTCACTTTGGGCCTCGAAGTCAGAACATGTTTTTCTAGTATTTTAATATTTTCTTGATGAAAAGTTTCTATTCTGTCGCATATTTATCCAGATGTCAGAAATGAAAATAAGATTATGATATCTCGGATGGACAACGTACGATCGCCACAAGGCGGCTGCTAGTGGCAGACGTACTAGACCTGTGAAGATCCGGGTTAGAATTGATCTTCAGCAACCCATGCTTGTTGCGAAAGGCGACTAACGGAATCAGGTGGTATGTCATCGGTTCCTAATTGCGCAGATCGATGCTCATGTTGTTGATAACTGGAGTGTCTGGTCAAGACTCGATTATTTACAGATCGCCGCCATATAGCTGGAATGCTCCTGAGTGCGGCGTAAAACTAACTCACTCACTGCATGGAATTCTGGGTAGGAGAGTGGACGATTCCTAACAGTCCTGCTTGCCCTTGTCGACAGTTCTGGACTGTCGGTAATGAAAGATATAAATGTGTTGCAATTTGTGCGTAGGGTTCAGACATATCTGTTTTGTTATGTAAATCATCGGATGTCCTTTTTCCATAGGACATAAGCATCTGAAACAATATGATGGTCTTAAATGGGTTGTGAACTGTCTTGAAAATTCGGCACTGGCATGTTGTTGAAAATCATAAATTCTCCCCCAAATGCTTCAGACTCTTGATAAAAGACCATCAAAATACACAGTAACAATGTGATTTCTTTTTTAAAAAATCAACAATTTCGTTCGCGATTCTTATTTAATATATCTGTGGGGATTTTTCAAAATCGTTTTCGCTTTTCTTCTTTTACTTTTAACTTTTAACATCCGATGTCACCACTCACTCCTACTCCTCTTCAGGTTTTGGTCGGAGTTGGTGATCGACCCCTCCAGCAGCTTCTACTACTACTGGTCCATGTTCCTGACAGTGGCTGTATACTACAACATCATCGTCATCATTCTGCGGGCAGTCTTCACCGAACTGAGGGAGAGCACATACATGCCATATTGGTTTGCATTCGACTACTTTTTTGACCTTACCTACATCCTGGACAGTGCCGTCAAGAGCAGACTAGGTTCGTACTGTGTAGTGATGAATCTGCAGTTACTACAGGTAGCAAGGTGGATGTAAAAAAGCGCCCTTTAATTTTAAGTGTGTTTGCCTACAACGCCCAAAATAATATATTTTAAGAAATTAACAATAATTGTTAATAATTAGTATAACTTATTTAATCACCAACACAAAGAACCTGTAGACCGACGCCAATACGAAATCAGTTACATCCTTCAGTACAGTCAGGCATCAAAAGTAACCCATATTCTCTGGTGTAGGGTGTTGGGGTAGCCTAGTGGTTAAAGCGTTGACTCGTCACGCCGAAGACCCGGGTTCGATTCCCCACATGGGTACAATGTGTGAAGCCCATTTCTGGTGTCCCCAGCCGTGATATTGCTGGAATATTGCTGTAAGCGACGTAAAATTAAACTCACTCACTCTGGTGTAATGAAATTCTAAATAATCACCCTCTTAACAGTTGCTTGTTGCATCTGAATACATTGCGCACAGGGACAAGTGATGTAAAGTCACATGACAAATTTCTGGGTTCTATATTTCAAATTGATAAACCAAAATGCCTTTGAGAACATCTTTTTCATACAAATACATTCACACAAGAAACATATTTTTAAGTCCGTTGTTTATTTGTAGGTTTCCTGGAACAAGGTATTCTCGTGACAGACGTGAAGAGATTGACGCGGTGCTATGTAAAATCATGGAAGCTTCTCGTGGACTTGCTATCGATAACACCTCTCGACTTATTTTACTTTCTGGTTGGATTTAATCCGCTTCTCAGGTTGAATCGTATTCTTAAAGTTTGGCGCGTAAACGAATTCTATTCTGATTCAGAAACGAAGACTAGTTCACCAATTGGCTTCCGTCTCTTCTTTCTTATTGTAAATATCATGGCCGTTATACACTGGAATGCGTGTATATACTTCGCTATCAGCAAGTCCCTTGGATTCAGCACGGATGGCTGGGTGTATGATGACACCACAGAATATAAAAAACAATTGACTATAAAGTATTTGTACAGCTTTTACTGGTCAATGTTAACTCTGACTGCAATAGGCGACACGCCTCCTCCCGAAAAAATAGAGTCAGTATTGTATTGTATTTGTGACACTCTTATAGGTGTCCTCATCTTTGCTACAATCTTTGGTAACATTGGATCAATGATCAACCAGATGAATGCTTCTAGAACTGAGTTTCAGCATGATGTTGATGCTGTCAAAAGGTACATGGAAATCCGCAAAGTTGGGTCTGACATTCAGGACCGCGTTGTACAGTGGTTTGCTTACACATGGAACAATAAGCAATCTATTGATGATAGACAGGCTCTGTCCATCCTGCCAGAAAAGTTGAGGGCAGAGATTGCAATTCATGTCCACCTTCATACCCTAAAACGAGTTGCAATCTTTCAAGACTGTGAGCCAGGCCTTCTAGTCGAGCTTGTCCTCAAGCTCAGGTTGCAAGTGTTCAGTCCTGGAGACTACATCTGTAAAAAAGGTGATATAGGCAAAGAGATGTACATTATCAAGAGGGGCAAACTGGAAGTTGTTTCTGAAGATGGTAAGAAGGTGTTTGTAACTTTGTCTGATGGAGCTGTGTTTGGGGAGGTGAGTATTCTTAATATCTCAGGCAACAAAACCGGGAATCGTAGAACAGCCAGTGTTAGAAGTGTTGGCTATTCAGATTTGTTCTGTCTGTCAAAGGATGACTTGTGGGACGCACTGAAAGAGTATCCTGAAGCCAAAAAGATATTGATGGAAAGAGGTCAGCAAATTTTGAGAAAGGATAACCTGCTAGACGAGGATGCTGCGCGAAGAGAGGAACTGCGGTCAATGTCTATGGACAATCGAATATCACTGATAACTGTAGAGATTGATAAGATAAGCAAGGACATCGGAACTCTAACAGGACAGTTATGCGAGCTTCAAAAGACG